>NW_006160211.1:4774996-4792414 GCF_000334495.1 Tupaia belangeri chinensis
AAACAATAAAAAGAATATATATTTTTATATTATTACATTGATAATATGTCTTATATATTATAAATAATATTTTCTAAAGTGCTATTTACTATAGCAACAAAAAGGATAATGAACTTAGGGATAAATCTGTCAAAATATATACAAGACCTTTATGGAACAAATTATAAAGTGTTACTAAAATACATTAAATGAGACCTATATAAATTAAGAGAGGTATCACATTAATGGATAAAAAGACTCAATAATAAAAACCATATAAACTTTTTCCCCCAAAAAAACTACAAATTTTAGAAAATTTTAATCAAAATCCCATAGGATTCTTTATGGAATTAATCCAGATGACTTCTAAATCTACAAAGTGTAAGAACAAAGAATCATCAAAATTCTCCTGAAGAAACAGGCTGAGGAGACTTTTTCTACCAGATAGAAAGACTCACATAGCTATAATAAAGAGAATGTAGTGTTAAAGGAGAAACAAAAAATTAATAATAATGGAATGGAATAGAGAATGCAAAAATAAAATTATATATTGAGGCCTGCTTTATGAGAAAGCGACATGAGAAATCAATGACAAAAGGGTAGTCTTTAAAATATGCTACTGGGACAATTAAATATGTACATGGAAAAAAATTAGTGAAATTGTATCTTTATCTCATACTATTCACAAAGTTAACTGGAGGTAGTACACAAGGAAAGCTACAAACCTTTTAGAAGACATTTTTCTGGGGCTCTTATGCTGATTTTGTGTCTTAGCTATTGTGAAAAAAGCTGTGATAAACATAGATATGCAATTGTCTCTCCAGTAGAGTGATTTCCTGTCCTGTGGGTTAATACCTGGATAGGATTACTGAATCATATGATAGTTTTAGTCATAAATTTTGGAGAAGCCCCATATTGTTTTCCATAGTGGCTATACTCAACAGTACACAAACGTTCCCTTTTCTTCACAAGTTCATTGACATTTAATCTTTTTTGTTTTTAATCATAGCCATTTTGACTAGGATTAGATGATACCTCATTGCAGGTTTGATTTGTATTTCCCTTATGATAAGCAATGCTTAACACCTTTTATATGCTTTTTAGTCATTTGTTTGTCTTCCTCTGAGAATTGCCTGTTCAGATTAAGTGCCCACGTTTAATTAAATTATTAGTTTATTTGAGAGTGAGCTCCTCGAGCTCCCTATATATTCTGGGTATTAATCCCTTTTCTGAAGTATAGTTTCCAAATATTTTCTCCCATTTTATGTGTTCTCCCATTCTCTTTACTTAGTTTCCTTTATGTGCAGAGCTTTTTAGCTTTATATAATTTCACTTTTCTATTTTGGGTATTTTCTTATAATAATATCCTTAGGGATATTATTTTAAGAAATCTTTGCCTATTCCAATGTCTTCAAGTGTTTTTCTGTGCTTTCCACAAGAAGTTTAAAGTTTGGGGTTTACATTAAAATCTTTCATTCATTTTGAGTTGATTTTTGTTACTGCTGGGAGATAGTAATCTAGTTTTAATTTTCCCGAAGGTGAACATCCAGTTCTCCCAGAATCATTTGTTTAAAGAAACATTCTTTTCTCCACTGAATTGTCTTGTACTTTATCAAAAAAGCAGTTGGCTGTATACATTGGAGTTCATTTCTGGATTATCTATTCTGTTCCACATTAGTATATATGTCTGTTTTTGTGCCAGTACTATGATGTTTTGATTATTACAGATTTGTAATATAATGAAGTTAGGTAGTGAGGTGCCTCCAACTTTATTCTTTTTGTATAGTCTGCTTATAGCATCTAATGCCACATCTATTCCCAAACGGACTTCTCTGACCATGATCATTTAGCTGCAAAGAACACCACCATTTTCCCTGTCTCTTAGACTTGATATTTTATGCTCAAATATCTCTAAACATAGAGGTTGAGGGAAAACAAAAATCAGTTATAAGACTGAACAGGATTACTGGATCATATGATAGTTCTATTCATAAATTTTTGAGAAACTTCCATATTGTTTTCTACAGTGGCTATGCTCAACAGTACACAAATGTTCCCTTTTCTTCACAAGTTCATCAAAACTTATCTTTTTCAATGTCCTTAGCATTTAACTTCTCCTTTCCTTTCTTCTGTTATCATTCTTTTTTTTTTTTCTGGAGAAGTTTTTGCTGCAGAGCACGTGCACTCACCAGAAAGACAGAGACAGAGACAGAAAGCAAGAAATCACCCTCCAGGGAGAATGGCCACGCCGCAATCCCTTCTCCTCTGTTCTCCTCTCGGGATCTTGGGCATGTACACATGCCCAGCATGAGTTTAAGCCACCAGGTCCAGGACTCAAACAGCAGTCAACTACATAGGAGTCCAGTGACACAGCCATTATGCCAACAGCTGGTCCCTCTTCTGTTATCATTCTCGTACAAGTCTACTTACCTCAAAATTTGATAGTTAACAATCCCCTGACCCAATCTCTTTCAAATAAAACCTTCAGTAGATGCTCACTTTCTAGAATGCAACACAGTCTTTAGAATTTCTCCCAAGATCCTTCTACCCATTGGTGTGCTAATAAATGTTAAACAACTGTCTAGGGTAAGAGTTGGAAATAAGCCTTCATTTATAGTATCTGCAAATTTCTCTGGTGTAAATATACTCATCAAGATCAATTTTGAACTACTACTGACTTAACAACTAACTCACAAAATTTCTATTAATTTAACAATCAGCTTTCTCATTAACTAGTACAACCTGACTACAAGCATTCACCAAGCTTTACCTGTTGTAGCCACAAATATACTTTTTAAAGTGAAGCTGGTCTACTGATTACCTCAACAAGTTCACAAATATTGTGTGGAACATACTGAAACTGACTGACTAACTAAAGCAAATGCGTTTATTTAAAATTCTAACTTAATGAAGTATGCTATGTTTTATCTGGCAATTCTAACTTGGATTGTCTTTTCTTTCTCATAGTTTAAATACTTTCCTACCTATACCTAGAGTCACTCACTCTAGCATTTCTGGCACTTATTAAACTATCTGAATTATGTAGGGACCACAATGTACATACACCATCAAGAAAATGGAAATAATTTTCTTTTTGGAGTCATACTATAAAACCAAACATGATGGATTCCATCAGAGCTATAGAAAACAAATTAAAGAGACTATGGACAATACATTTGTCAAAAAGATATCAGTTCTTTTTATGACCTAAGGGTATCTGTGTCTATCATCAGTGCAATTCAATCAAAATTCCCTCAGAAATGTTCATGTAATTTCTTGAGTTTATTCTAACATTTGTAAAACAGAAGCAAATTACAGACACTAATCTGTATCTTTGTATCTCTTTGTGATATCTAATTTATACTATTCTGTATTTCTTTGCTGGGTCTTTCTGGATTGAGTTCTGTTTTGTTTTGATGCAGTGTCAGGGTTTGAGGTTACTTCATTACATACTCTTCTTCCATTCGTGCTAAGACAACTGAGTAATAGATACAAGAGCCAGATGCGGATAAAAGTAGAGTATGGTGCTTTATTGCTGGTAAAACTATATTTGAGAATATGGCTTGGTCCTAAGTTCAAACTGAAGTTTCACTGACGAAGTTGAAAGATGGAGTCTATAGAGCAAACATGAAGCTAGTCAGCAATGTAGAGAATGACAAATGTTTCGCAAACCCTCTAGATAGAAATGAGAGCCAAACAGGGAAAGTGACACAGAGGCTTCTGAAAAGCAAGACCCTGACTATGATTGAGATGCATCATCATGAGGGAAAGGAGCAGAAAAAGGATCTTAGGTGTAAGGATTGGTGACTCTGAAGGGGTGATGACTGAGAGCAGTTAAGCCATTTATGGACAGAGACCGTTGCCCAGTTTGTTCAGAGAGATCACTGCTTTGTCCTGTGGAAAGAGAGAAATGAGAGATAGAAAATGAAAGAAGCACCCTTTCCTTTTTTGAGAGAGTAGATGGGTTAGGTAAAATTGTGTTATGGATTAAGAAACTCAGAGAAGAGAAATATTTTCCCCTGCTGATAAATTTCTGATTGACCCACTTTGAACTTACTTTTTTGTCTCCATAATGGATAGCCAAGTCAATCCCCTTGGCATTATGCTACTCTCCCAAGCCATCTCATCAGTGAGAATCCTGTAGACATCTGTTGTCCAATACGGAAGCCTTTAATCATTTGTGATTATTAAATGTTGGGATGTGTTGTCAGTTTAAACTATACATTGGGTTTTAAAGTCTTAATACACAAAAGCAAATGTAAAATATTTTATGTATTAATTACATGTTTAAATAATACTCTAAAGATAGTGCATTAAAAAAATGTTACTGGGACCAGAAGATGGAGTAATGGCTACATTGCTGGACTCCCATATAGTTGACCAAGGTTCAAGTCTGGGACCCGATGGCTTAAAGCTCACACTGGGTGCATATGTGTGTGTATGCTCAAAATCGCAAGACGAAATTGGAGAAGGGATTGCGGCGTGGCCATCCCCCCTGGGAGATGATTTCTCACTTTCTGTCTCTCTGTCTCTCTCTATCTTTCCAGTGAGCACTGTACTCTGTAGCAAAAATCTCTCTCTCTAAAATAAATAAATAAAAAAATATTATTAAAATTACTGTCACTTGTTTTTTTTTTCTTCCTTTTTTTTTTAATGGTGGTCAATGGAAATTTTTAAATTACTGTGTATATGTGGCTTACATTTCTTTTTTTTTCTTTTTGGCCAATATTGCTCTAGAACTTGGCTCTGCCCCCCCCCCACCTGAAATTGCATGACTTATACACCTACCCCCATGTCAGTTAGTTCCTGAATGTCATCCCATGGTGTTTACCTTTTGATGTGACTACTAGCTCTCTCTCTAATCTGACAAGTCCTCTGGTCCTGACCACTCCCATAAGGTTACTAACATTCTAGTGGAATACAAAGTTTGTCTTCTGAGTTTTGATTTTATTGTGGTTTGGAAAAAGAGTCCATAAATAAGAAGAAAGGGGATCAGGAGTCTAGTTCAAGCTATGCCTTTAACCTTTAACATTCTCTATGACCTTAGCTACAATGCATTATTTCTCAACTGCTCTTCTTCCAACTCCTTCATGCAAAAAATGACAGGTTTAAACTACATAATGTTTTAGTATTATAGAAGTTCCAAGCACAGGCAATAATTGTTTATTCTCAATTACCTTTGAAGCAGATTTACTAGCACTCCAAAAAATTATAAACTCCTTGAAGACAGGCATTTCATCTCATAATTTCACCTCTAACTATTCATGCTATGGCTGAACATCAGGAATATCAACAATTGTCTTTGATCATGACTTTTTTGAGGAAGAACAAACCTGATTCCAAGCTTTAAAAAACTTGAGAGCCTAATAAAGAAATAGAAGTAGAGACACAATCAACAAGGAGTTGTATTTTAAGCAAATAATACCTGCCTATTTGTGTTCACACATTTGTTTTTAAAAGTTTGACCATCTGACTATAACCTGAGGAATCTTGGTTAAACATTTCTTTATGCAAAATGAAGAATGTTGACTAGTTAAATATTTTACCTCTGAGGTTAAAATTGGGATTTTTGTTTGTTTCCTCCCCACTGAATGTTTAAGATGGAATACCAAGTGTAAATGTTCAAAGATTTCCAGTTATGAAAAACCCTATCGGCTATGAAAAAATAGTGGCAACTTTTGAATGGCTAATAAATTCAACAAATATCTGTCACCTGTCTTCTATTAGATCTGAATGGGTCAGCAATCTTTGCTGACAGAGTTCTAGGGTAATGTAAATGAAATGGAAGACTAGTCCTCTTCTCAAGCATCTTACAAACTCATTGAGAAAAGTCAAACATGCAATTTGAAGAGGACTAACTGGATATTTACATAACACAAAAGCAATCAATGAACATTTGTTGAGCTCCATTACATGCATAGTACAAACAGATGCTATTAGGAACAAGGCTAACACATGAACTCTCAACATATGTTCGAATGGTAATGGTTCAAATGGGTGTTAGATTAGGTCTCCCAGGTTCATCAGGTCATTAGGGATTTGTTTGAAAAAGTAGAAATCCAGGAGAAGGCAACCAGGCATCTGGCAGCAATGCCGATGTAGGGACCTTCAGGTAGCTGTGCATTTCCATTCTTCCACCAGAGAAATTAGGAGAGGTGCCAAGCCACACAAAAGGAGGTTCAGTCATCTCAAGTCCACCTCTGGGCCTGTGGTTTGCAGACCACCTATGGAGAATCACTTTGAGATCACTTTGATATTCTGATTCATACCAGAATCTTTGAGGGTAGGCATCAGAAACCTGCTCTTTGAATGCACTACAGTTGATTTCTATGCAACCTACAGGTTCTAATCCACTCATCCAATGCAAACAAATATAAACAGGTAAAAGAGATAGGGTGACAGAAATGAGACAGAGGAAAACTCTAAAAGGGCAAAGTCAGAAGTCCAAGAAGGAGGCTGGTCCTCTGAGGATGTGTTTCCAACGATAACTTCCACTTACTGACTGCTTTCAATGTGCCGGGCCATATTCACATTAACTCAAAAGACCCTTGTAATCACTCTATGAGGTAGGAATTTAGTGAGATGTTAGTTGAAGGTCAGTGAGGTTAAGAGTCTTGAGAAAAGTCATTCAGCTACTAAGTCACAAGACACACATGAGGGAGCAAGATGTGTTGTAGTTAAATGGTCAGAATCTAACCTGAAGGCACCAGCATGCCCTCCTCTGGACAGAGAGGAGCCAGAGCAGCAGCAGGCAGGCCCTGGAATGCAGCCAAGTTCTGAGACCAAATACACACAGGTGTCAGGGCTCAGGAACGTGGGGTCAGCCATAGCCATATCACATATTCTGCCAAGAGCCTTCCTTATTACCCAAGCTACTCTCAGTAACCATAAAGTCAAAGAAATAGCAGACATTAATTTTCTGCCACATTTCTAAAAGTGAGGAAATCTAAAACACTGTTCTGCTACTCTGCATTCATGATTTTATATTAGTATTAAGTGAAAACACTATATTCTACAGTAGTCTTGATAGAGGTGAGTAGGGTGCAAAATCCAAATACAGTAGTTTCCCCATGGAGGATATGTCCCAAGACCTCCAACAAGTGTCTGAAACCACAGATAGTACCAAATGTAATATATACTATTATTTTTCCTCTATGTACCTACCTATATAAAGTTTACTCTAAAAATTAGGTACAGTAGTAGACCAAGAATGACTAATACAATAACAGAACAATTATTATGATGCACTGCAAAGTTATGGGAATGTGGTCTTTCGCTCACTCAAAATATCCTATGGTAGGCCTACCATGGTGGAACATGACTATAGAACCAACTACTTGGGGGCTGAGGCAGGAGAATTACAATATAACAAGATTCAAACAAAAACCACCAACACAGGGACCAGCAGTTAGTGTAATGGCTGTGTCGCTGTATTCCCATGTAGTCGACCACAGTTCGAGTCCCAGACCTGGTGGCTTAAACTTACGCCGGGCGCGTGTGCGTGTGTGCCCAAGATCCTGAGAGGAGTATGGAGGAGAAGGGATTGTGGCGTGGCCATCCCCCCTGGGGGGATGATTTCTTGCTTTCTGTCTCTCTGTCTCTCTCTATCTGTCTGGCGAGTGCACATGCCCTATAGCATAAACCTCTCCAAAAAAAAAAAAAAACAAACAAACAAAAAAAAAAAACAAAAAACCACCAACACACACTCACACTGTACTGAACTCACCTATTTTCAGACCATGGTTGACGGACATAATTGAAACTTAAAAAAAAAAAAAAAAAAAAAAAAAACCATGGATGGGGGGCAGGGAATACCTGTTCAAAAGCCAGAACTCCAAAACAATTACACTTTGCCTAGGAAGGAGATTATAATGGACACCTATTGTGTTTGGCTGGCCAGCATCCATTCACTCCTCCACTGAATTAGCATCCTGGTGTTCATTTGGGTCCCACACTCTCTCCTACCTAAGTCCTTGTGACTTTAATAGGGTCGATGCTCATTTCATAGACTACAGGAACAATCACATGATCTGGGCTTTTGCAATTAGCGTATTCCTTGTGCCTGGTGACAGTCATTGGCTCATGGACGGCAAGCAGTATAAATTTATTCAATCAGGAGCTGGTCTGAGAGTTTGCCTTAGAGTACCAGGAAAAAAAGTGTCTCCTTCCAAGATTAGATTTGCAGGGCCCAATCCATGGAGGAAGTTAGCTACATTATTTGCACCTGTGGTTCCTCTCATGCCAAAAGTTCTACCCCTAGACTTTTCAGGACTGTGAGTGTTATGGATTAAATAATGGTTTATCCCCCAAAGGTTGAAATTTGGGCCACATTGTATTGACATAGGAAAGTGGTAAGACCTTTTAAGAGTTGAGGCTTAGTGGGCAGTGACTGATCATGGAAGCATCACACTCACGAATGAACTAATGATGTCTTACGAGACTCAGTAAATTCTAGTTCTTGTGAAAAGGGGTTAGTTCTTGCAAGAACAGGTTGTTATTATGGGAAGATTGTTTCCCCACCTCCCAAGTCTCTCTACATGCAGGTACTATTCTCTCTGTTTCTTGTTGGCCATGTTGTGATCTGGCCCACTTCTTTGAACTTTCCAGCCATCAGAATCATGAGTCGAACAAGCCTCTATCATCTACAAATCACACAGTCTCAAGTATTTTCTATAAACAACACAATAGTGGACTAAGACAATGAGCCAAAATTTCTTCCCCTAAGGCTGTTTAAATGAGGACTTTTGTTATTTAGGGGGGAAAAGTACTAACTCGTCAAAAGTCACAGGTTACTCAAAGGTTACAAGTCTTATCAACAACTTAAATTTAATGCAAATTCATTTTTGTCAGCATGGATAGTAAGAGAACTGGAGTGAAAGAAGGAAGATTTGTCCTTAAACCACGGGCAGAACCAATAAATATATGTATACATGTATACATGCATATGTACGTACATACATACATACCTAAAGCGAAGCTAGAAACAATATGAATGAGATTCATCAGAAGAAAATAGAACTGAAATATCTACTCTCTACCCTCTGGAAAATAGAAAATAGTTTAAATGTGAGAACAGAGGACTAGGAAATAAATATGTCTTTGACCCAAGATGTATCCCTGATCTTACTCTCTAAATGGCAAGGAGATGAGGGTAGGATAAGAAAAGGGCAAAAGCATATCTGTGTGGGTCATATTTGGAAGAATATTCAGCAAGAAGGGCCATTAAAGGCTAGGATTTTACCTCCAAATTTAAAATTAGCATCTAACTTTGTCCATTGCTTAGTGTACCAACTTAGAAAATCTATCTGTAATTATCATTACCAGCAAGCATCCTTTTTTCACATGTTTTATGAGAGAGTTGGGAAACAGCCAGCACCAAATTCATAATGCTTGAATGCGTTTTTAATCAAGACACCATGCTGACAAGCAAAAATGAAAACAATTTAAGCATATAATTCCATTTTAATACAAAAAAATTAACCCCCTAAGTAATTTCAGGCAAAGACTAAAATAGCTGTCCCCATAAATGAATTTCATAATTCCATGTGATTCAGTATTATCTGCTCTTCATTTTCTTCATAAGTAGCAATCGATAGATTATATAATTCCACATAGCTGCTCAGGTATCACACAATTAAATAAAAGTGGGTTAAATATAGGGGGAGCAAGAAATGAAAGCAACTTACTAGGTTAACTAGTTCCAACCAGAAATCTGATTCAAGACATAGCTATAGCTGGATGGCATGAAAGGCCTTATTTCAATCTAAATGACAAGGACTTAATTATAACAAAAATTACCAAAAAAACAATGTCACAATTAAAGATATAATATAAATAAAGAAGTCAGATAATTAGGGTGAAAATGGAAAAACATTTAGTATTGTTGTGAAATTGTATCATATTGCTTGCAAATAATTAAATTCCAGATATATTTGCCTTTCAGACTTAGAATGACTCAAAGATGCAGAAGTTAATGTACAATAAATCCAAAGGTGCAGAAGTAATGTACAATAAACCTTTTAAAAAAATTGTGATAGAGAATGCATGCATGGTTATATGAGAGGGAAAGAAAGAAAGGGAGAGACAGAGAGAAGCAACCCCCTCATAGAGTCTGGTCATGCTGCAATTCCCTTCCCCCAAATCTCCAGTCCATCAATATCTAAGGTATGCATGTACATATCTGAGTGTTTTAGATCAACTAGGCCAGGGATGCAAACTTACAATCAGCCTGTGGCTTCCAGAATAGCAGTCCAGCCTACTACTGACAGTGCCAGAGTCTGGGCCTAATTCTAAGTGACTGTATTTACTACTGCATGTAAATTAAAACTGAGCATCAGTATGGGGTTTGCTGTTGGCTAATGTAGGAATAGACTACATGTCATTTCTTCTCTGGTCTTTTCTTTTGTTCATTGATTCCATTGTATTTTATCTGTATCTCTTTGAGTCCTGTGTATATTATAGTATGGTCAGTTATTTACATGGCCAGGTGGGCCCCTGGACTGTAAATTTAGCTACCTCTTGCTCATTATCATGCATTCAAGTTTTTTTCTACGATGGCATCTTTCTTGGTAGTTTAAGGAGAGGGACAGTATTAAAAAGATTGGGATGGCATAGAGGTTACCTTGCTGGATTTTCACATGTTCGACCATGTTAAAATCCCAGACCCCATAACTTGAAACTCACGCTGGGTGTGTGCATGTGTGCCCAAGATCCCAGGAGGAGAATGGAGGAGAGGGGATTGTGGCATGGCCATTGCCCTTGGAGTGGTAATTTCTTACTTTTCTTCTCACTGTCTGTGTCTCTGTCTCTGTCTCTCTCTGGCAAACACAGGCACCCTAAGGCAAACACCTCTACCAAAAATGAATAAATAATAAAGGTTGACAGTGTCCAGCTACTTTGATGCAAGTGCTAACCCATTATTGCTTTGCAGTGCTGGAAGGCACATAACCAACCATGGGTCTTGGATCCCAAGATGACCTGAAATACACTGGGCATGCACGCCCAAGATCCTGACTAGCAGGAGGGCTGGGGGGGAAGAAGATTGAGGTGTGATAAGACCCTGTGGAGGTTGCCTCTCTCTCTCTCTGTCTTTCTCTCTCTCTCAAAATAAAATAAACTTGAAAAAAATAAAATAAAAGTTGGTACTCTCCTTGATTATCACTAATATAAATGCCATATATATTTGAGGTCATAAAAGTCATACAATCGGGAACCAGCAGTTAGTGTAATGGCTATGTCACTGGACTCCCACGTAGTCAACCCTGGTTCGCGTCCTGGACCCGGTGGCTTAAAACTCAACCCCGGGCCCGTGTGTGTGATGTGCCCAAGATCCCGAGAGGAGAATGGAGGAGAAGGGATTGCGGTGTGGCCATTCCCCCTGGGGGCTGATTTCTCACTTTCTGTCTCTATGTCTCTCTCTGTCTGTCTGGCAAGTGCATGCGCCCTATAGTGAAAACTTTTCCAAAAAAAAAAAGTCATACAATCAATTTCTGACTTCACTTATTAGCTGAAGTATCTTGGGTCACATAATCCTCCGCACAATATTGTTCTCTCTAAAATTGGGATAAAGTTTAAATCTACCTTTCAGAGATTTTAAACAGATTTCACCAGGTGATGGATGTGGAAGAGCCCTGTGCTCATTGTTATTAATATTTACTATCTTTCTGTCACAGGATAAGGGCTAGAATTCAAGTATAGCATCTCTCAGTTAAGCATAAGTCTTCATCTAGATAAATACTTTCCACTCTAGTTTGTTGTTGTTTGATTTCATTGCAGTCCTGTGTGAAACAATGAAAAATCATACCAGGTGCAAAGACAGTTCCTAGGTGCTGCACAGCACGGGTCTTAACCTGGACCCTGTCACAAGTAGACTGCTTAATAAAGGCACTATTCGGTAATACAATTGGAATGTGGTAGGTTGATTTTGTTTTGTAAAAATTTCCTCATACCTGATAGAGAAACAAAAAAGTGCTTCAAGAAAAAAGTAAAGGAAGGAGGGAAGCAAAAATCTAATACTGGAGGACCTACTATGTGCTGGGCACCAAGGAAAAGAGAAAATCAAGTCCAGTACAGTGTTCACAACCCAAAGGACAAGACCAGAGCCATGGTAGAACCTTCCCAAGGCCAAGTCAATGATACTGAAACTTTGGCCTCTTTCAAATGTTTGCATTGAACAAAGTAATGCCTTTAACAGGAAGAAAGGTCTAATATACTCTTACTGTGCTAGCCATAAGGTATTCATTTTTTATACTTGTTTTTAAACATAGCAATTCAAAGTCCATCCAGGGCATGTGATCTGGTTGTGGGACACACATAAAAGGTGTGTGGTAAACAACTTCTACTTTCAGCTGTGAGTACCAGGTACCTGTAGGTATAACTTGTAGTGATGTTGAAGGCTTTGTAAGTATGCCACCAGTGCCAGCCTCACTCTCAAATGGACTCCAACAAAGAAGGGTGTTTTGACCTAACACTCTAATGCACCCATTTGACATAAAACCACCTTATCTACATGTAAAATCATCATGTTTTTAACAACATAAAAAAGGATATTCCCTACTATTATTGAATTCACATCCTTTGGAGCCTATATCTTACATTTGAAAAAAAAAAAAGAATAAACCGGTATGAAAATAAGTATTTAGAACAAGAACAAAACACAACAAATCACAAAATTTTAAAAGTTACAAAAGAACATTTAAAATCACCCAAAATGACAAAAATAGTAAATTTTAAAATTAACTCCCTAGCATATCTCTGAAAATTTTTTTCCTGCATCCCTTGACTATGTATTTCCTGAGCTTCCTTTCATATGCTAATGGTTTTGTAATATCAGGCTGTAGAATAGAAAGATCTTTCTTCTAGCATTATTGATCAGTTTAATTACTGATGGTTTAGAAAAGTTGCTTTTAGTTTCATAAATTATTATTGACATTACCATACATTTTTAGGACTATTAGCAAATTTGGGAAAAACCTTCATCACTTCTCTTTCATATCTAAGCTGTACGATTTTTAGGGGCCAACGAGGGCATGGTGGTTAAGGAGTTGAATTCCCATATGGCAAACCATGGTGCAAATCCTGGTCCTGGCAGCTTGAAAATCACACTAGGCATAGGTGTGTGTATGCCCTAAATACTGAGAGGAGAATGGAAAATAAGGGATTGTGGTGTGGCCATCTCCTTGGAGGATGATTTTCTCACTTCTCACTCTCCCTTTCTCTGTTTCTCTCCAGAGAGTGTATGCGCCCTACAGCAAAAATCTAAAAAATAAACAAATAATTCAGTGCATCTCAAGTTTTCTCGTACAGTGACCAATCTTAAATATTCTCTGAAAGAATAAAACGTAAAAACTAGTTCACATACTTGTTATAATGATGTAAGTTTTATGTTATGTTTGCTGTCAATCCATTAGAAATGTAAATATTTTTCCAATATGTCTGTGTAATACAAACACTTGCTGGGATGCATAAAACATATAACTTCACAAAGATATGTTTTTAGTAAAGCTACGTATGTGTGTCCTACAAAACTCCTTCTTGAGAAATTTCCAGAAGATTTCTATATGTATCAGATATATCACTTAATGATACATCTGATACATATATACCTGACTAGGCATGGAAGAGAACTGAATGATTCTTTTATAATTTCACAGACCTGATTATCAGAAGAATTTTCTACAGACTAGCTTCTGGCTTGATAGGGTTTTCAAACAGATCATGGAAAATGCGTATTTTGAAAAAACTAGCCATGCATTTAAAATTATTTTGCAGCAAAATAAACAGATACTATTTTTGTCCTTTTATTTTTCCTCTTTGCTAAAGGGTGCATGTTCTCTCCAGAGAGAGGCGGGGGGGGGGGGGGGAGGAGAAAGGGGGGGGTCCTCTCGCTGGAGAGGGGGGGGGGGGGGGGGGGGGTAAAAGAAAGAGGGAAAATGAGAAAGCATCCCAAATGAGGGATGGTCATGCATCCTTTCTCCTCCATTTCTCTTTCCAGGACCTTGGGCATGTATGCATGTGCTCTGGTATATTTCTCAAGCTTCTGAGTTCAGGACTCAATCTACGCTGACAATCATGTGAGATTAAGCCCCCTTAACCACCATGCCTCAAGCTGGCCCAATTCATGCTTTAATTCTATTTTTCCACAGACTTTTTGAAGTTCCCTGGTCTTTCATCCTGTGCTTCTCCTCCACCACCCACTTCTCTCAGTGCTAGGAGCTACAGCCACACACATGACCACATGCAAACTCCGCCTCTGCATCTTTGTGTCATGAGGTTGTGGAGTTGGAGAAATGGAAGGCAGGAGTAAGCCTGGAAATAATTTCTACACCAAAACAGCTAGCAAAATAGCTCTACATGGGTATGCCTGCAAATAATGTAAATACACACTCTGACCTAAACCTAAAAGGATCCCCAACTCAACCTCCCTGCAATCCATTCTCCAAAATGCCTGTGGTGACCCCAGTGCCACTCAACATTAGAGAAAATATGACAAGAGGAGATGGAGGTAGGAGGAGAAAACAGGCATCATGAACTGAAATGAAAATATTCCATTTTTATTTTCACACATTTGTAAAAATGGCGATGTGGACACAGTGCAAGGGCCCTCCAGGGAATTGAAGGGGTCTATAAAAGTGAAAAGCCTTGACATTTGTGTTTCAACAATTTGCTATTGAGCTACTTTGATCCCTGACTTTAATTCCATCTCTCACCTCAGATTTGATTGTAGAGAATTTTTGTCTTTTAAATTTGTACTTCTGTGTTCTTTGAATACAGAATGTATGCTATTCGGTATGCATACATTTGCCTTTTAAAATCAGAAAAATAGCACTGATTTGTAAAGTCCATTAGAATTGACCAGGCTGGATGTTAAAGCTAATCACCTAGTCCTTCAAACTCCATTTTGGAGGAGTTTAACAATAAATAAAATGCCTATACATAAAGCACCATGAGAAAACGTTTAGAAACTTCCTGTTTTCTGTGAAATCTGGATAATCAGAGATCCTGTTGTGCTACAAATAACTTCTCCCTACTCCCATCTCCATCTTTCCCAGCTTACTGGGAAATAATATACTTTATTTATAATACCTGCCTATTACAATAGAGCTACAGAATCAAGAAGTAACTTAAACTGAAGGTCTTCATCTTACACATGTTTCAAATAAAAAAAAAGGATGCGTATCTCAAATGAACGCTTTTATTTCTTGATCAGAAACAAATGATAATGGCAATGATCACTTCAGAGAGAACGCCCAGACGTTAAGGCACAGATGACCCAGGTGAGCCACTGTAGGAAATGAGCAGCCTCCCTGACAGCAAATGCCAGGTGGCTCTTTCGGAGACTGGCAAGTGTGGTAAAAATATGTCTGCTTTTACCTTGTAGGCAGCCATGTGGGACCTTATTCCATTCTGTCCCTTTCCTAACCTTGATAACTAACTCACACCTGATTTCTCCTCCCTCTAAACCCTACCACAGGGAGTATAGGTCAGAAATGGGGTGAAGTTTAAAGACAGGTAAATCTGGTTCACGTATTATTCACAGTTAAAATGCTGGGTTGTTGGGAAAGTCAAGATGCATTTTTTGCATAGAAAAGTACATCATGATTTTCTCAATGACCTAATTGATTGATTCTCGTTAGAAGGTTTGCTTTTTAGACTGTGTCAAAGTATCCTTCGAAACCTCAAAACTTCTGAATCAAATGGCCACATCCAAACATTGAGAACCCTAGAGAATTAGTTAAGTTATGAAGCAAACATCATAAAAGATTACACAAATTTCGGTTGAATTCTTAGGAATAAATTTATCACCATATATTGCACAATATTTTCTGGGTGAAACACAAAGACACATTTCTATAATTCTCTCTCTCTTATCATTCCTTAGCAACTTATTTTATGGATGTGTCTCAACAGCTATTTTCAGAAGAACCGCTTTTTAAGAGCTTAAAAAGCCTATGCTCCTCTTCCATTCTGATGTCAGATTATAAAATAAAGCAGCTCACAGTGACTATCTTGGGGTACTTCAGAAGAGAAATTGTTCCTTATTAGGGAAAAGGAGTCTAAAGATCCTGAGGGTGGGGAGTGTCCATCTCCTTAAGGAAAAAAGCTAAAGAAATCCCTGATTGTGCCCAGATGGGTGACTAGGCATCCACAGATCTTACATATTGCTACTATAGGACCCTTTGCTGAGTCCACCCAGGGAAATTTAATAAAGCAGATCTAC
The DNA here is from genome assembly GCF_000334495.1 of Tupaia belangeri chinensis. NCBI lineage: Eukaryota > Metazoa > Chordata > Mammalia > Scandentia > Tupaiidae > Tupaia > Tupaia belangeri. The sequence goes on from NW_006160211.1 coordinate 4,791,195, forward strand.
GGACCTTTCACCGACATCTGTTTCCTTAATCGAACCTTTATTGCAGTAGATGTCTGCGAGACATTCATTCATCCATTCTTCCATTCATCTATCAAAGAATGATTATTTTCTTTATGCTAGGAAATACGATACTTTAGCAAACAAAACAAGCATGGCTGTGACCTTCATGGAGCTAAGATTCAGTGAACAAAATACTACTTAAACAATTAATCATAAAGAAGATTTCCCTTGTAAGTACTGCTTTGACCCTGTGGGCTGGGGCCGGGGGTGGGGTGGGGGGAATGATAGCGTCAAGAGCTTTAAACCCATTCCCTTTCACCATGAACCTAGCATCAAGACTGCATCTACCCTAGCTTCATAAATTATAAGGCAGGAGAACCCTTGTTAACCTGGAATGCCTGGAACACCAAGCCCACTGCTGGGAGATGTGATCATAGGCCCACTGGATGTGTCAGGAAAATGTGTTTTCAGAAGACTAGAGATGAGCAAATTTGCTGATCAGACCAAAACAGAAAAGCAATAGTCTAATTGTCACATCTTTATAGTCCGTAAGTACCTGTGGCTTATTTAAAGTCAGTATGTTATTTCATGCAAGAGAGTGATATGATCAGATTTATTTAAATCACTCTGGCTACACTGGAAATGGTGTGCATGTGAAATAAGAACAGAAGCAATGAGAACAATTAGATTATTTTAGGCCAAAGATGATATCTTGGTATAGGGTGGTAGCTTTGATAACAAAAACAGTAGGTAAAGTCAAGTGTTATTCAGCAGATAAAATATTAGCAGGTGGCTGGCTATGAAAAGGTAGAGATCAAGACACCTTACCAATTTCTTAAATAATGCGTTCAACAATTCTTAACCTAGCTGCACATTAAACTCATGTAGAGACCCTCAGTGATTCTGATTTCATCGGTTAAGTAGAGGGCGCAGGTGTGTTCGCAAAGCTTCTCTGTTTCAAATGTGTAGCCAAGTTAGAGAATCCCTCAATTAGGTGGATATAGTTCTCAAGGTAGAAAATATTTTATAGGGAAGAAGTTTGAGGGACAATTCCCTGAATTCCATGCTATGTGGATTCTTATGACTTCTCCAAGTAAGATACCGAGTGTAGAGTTAGATATACATATCTGGACGTTAGAGGAAAGATTAAATTGGAGACAGGTGAAATGATTGGCATTTATATTGTAATAGAAGCAATGGAAGAATATGTAATCACCTTG
>NW_006160211.1:4792445-4808534 GCF_000334495.1 Tupaia belangeri chinensis
GAAAGAGTATACTAAGAAAATAAAAGGTCCTGAAATACCCCCATGTTGAAGATAGAGGATGATGAATCAGCAAAGGAGATCATGAAGGAGTGCTGGCAGGTTGGCAGGAAACCAGGAAAATGGGTTGTTGCCAAAGTCAATGCAAGGGAATGTTACAAAAAGAGAGCGTGTAAGTGGGTAGCAAGCTGTGTTTAATTTTGGCAAGGCTTGGAACCCCACCCTCCTTCTAACAGTCAAACCTCTGGGTTGATTTTTAGGCCCTCCCCTTGGTAAATCTCTACTTTGGCAAAATAGCCATTAGCAGAGAATTCTTATTTAAAGGTCAAATTGTAAGAGACCTTAATTTTTTGAGCATTTGGAAAACAATGACAATCTCATTTCAAATTCTAAAGACAAAAGATAACATTCTCCATACACATGCATTCATGACTTCTAGCAGTTAGACATGTACTGTGTTCCTCTATTTGTGGGTTTGAACTTGGCAGGGATTGCAACTTAGTGTTCAGTAGCATTCTTTCTGTTGCCAAGCCTACACAGGGCAAAACAAACACAGTGATTTTTTTCAAGACTTAACTCCTGTTTGGGCCCTTATGGTAACATGTTCAGATTTTTGTCACTGTCACAGGATCTGTAACGGTTTTTTCTTTACGTGTGTGTTTCCTTCTGATTTCCCTGTGGGTGTCTCCTGGACCTGTCACTGTGCCTAGCATTTGGTATGTACTGAATAAATGTTTGCTGAATGAATGGAAAGTTGCATAATTTTTCTGTGAACTCATGAACAGCCGATCTGGAAATTCCATCTCTAAGTATTCTTTCATCATAGACTGTAAAATATTTTTTAAATAAAGGATGTGGTTTATCCATGTTTAAGTTTTAGGTCAATTTTCTATGGAGTTAGTAAAATCTCGTTCCAATACAAATTATTTAATCCCTTGGTGCCTTGGGTTTTCTGCCTGTAAAATAAGAATGGCAATGCTGATTTCCCTTGGCACTACAGGGGGCTTGTAAAACTCAGACCTCAACTTGCCCATAAGAGATACTGGGGTTTCGAGGCGGACTGAGGCTGCAGGCCCGACCCTACCGCAACTCCACTCATCCCCACGATCCTTCCTCATTAGCCTTTGGACTGGTTGCCTGGGACTTTAAGGCGAACCCACACCCCTCCCCACCCGAAACCCGGATCGAGCCGGCCAGCAGTTCCGGACCCCAGGCGGACTGAGGCTGCAGGCCCGACCCTACCGCAACTCCACGTATCCCCACCATCCTTCCTCCTTGGACTCCAGGTTGGTTGCCTGGGACTTTAAGGCGAACCCACACCCCTCCCCACCCGAAACCCGGATCGAGCCGGCCAGCAGTTCCGGACCCCAGGCGGACTGAGGCTGCAGGCCCGACCCTACCGCAACTCCACGTATCCCCACCATCCTTCCTCCTTGGACTCCAGGTTGGTTGCCTGGGACTTTAAGGCGAACCCACACCCCTCCCCACCCGAAACCCGGATCGAGCCGGCCAGCAGTTCCGGACCCCAGGCGGACTGAGGCTGCAGGCCCGACCCTACCGCAACTCCACGTATCCCCACCATCCTTCCTCCTTGGACTCCAGGTTGGTTGCCTGGGACTTTAAGGCGAACCCACACCCCTCCCCACCCGAAACCCGGATCGAGCCGGCCAGCAGTTCCGGACCCCAGGCGGACTGAGGCTGCAGGCCCGACCCTACCGCAACTCCACGTATCCCCACCATCCTTCCTCCTTGGACTCCAGGTTGGTTGCCTGGGACTTTAAGGCGAACCCACACCCCTCCCCACCCGAAACCCGGATCGAGCCGGCCAGCAGTTCCGGACCCCAGGCGGACTGAGGCTGCAGGCCCGACCCTACCGCAACTCCACGTATCCCCACCATCCTTCCTCCTTGGACTCCAGGTTGGTTGCCTGGGACTTTAAGGCGAACCCACACCCCTCCCCACCCGAAACCCGGATCGAGCCGGCCAGCAGTTCCGGACCCCAGGCGGACTGAGGCTGCAGGCCCGACCCTACCGCAACTCCACGTATCCCCACCATCCTTCCTCCTTGGACTCCAGGTTGGTTGCCTGGGACTTTAAGGCGAACCCACACCCCTCCCCACCCGAAACCCGGATCGAGCCGGCCAGCAGTTCCGGACCCCAGGCGGACTGAGGCTGCAGGCCCGACCCTACCGCAACTCCACGTATCCCCACCATCCTTCCTCCTTGGACTCCAGGTTGGTTGCCTGGGACTTTAAGGCGAACCCACACCCCTCCCCACCCGAAACCCGGATCGAGCCGGCCAGCAGTTCCGGACCCCAGGCGGACTGAGGCTGCAGGCCCGACCCTACCGCAACTCCACGTATCCCCACCATCCTTCCTCCTTGGACTCCAGGTTGGTTGCCTGGGACTTTAAGGCGAACCCACACCCCTCCCCACCCGAAACCCGGATCGAGCCGGCCAGCAGTTCCGGACCCCAGGCGGACTGAGGCTGCAGGCCCGACCCTACCGCAACTCCACGTATCCCCACCATCCTTCCTCCTTGGACTCCAGGTTGGTTGCCTGGGACTTTAAGGCGAACCCACACCCCTCCCCACCCGAAACCCGGATCGAGCCGGCCAGCAGTTCCGGACCCCAGGCGGACTGAGGCTGCAGGCCCGACCCTACCGCAACTCCACGTATCCCCACCATCCTTCCTCCTTGGACTCCAGGTTGGTTGCCTGGGACTTTAAGGCGAACCCACACCCCTCCCCACCCGAAACCCGGATCGAGCCGGCCAGCAGTTCCGGACCCCAGGCGGACTGAGGCTGCAGGCCCGACCCTACCGCAACTCCACGTATCCCCACCATCCTTCCTCCTTGGACTCCAGGTTGGTTGCCTGGGACTTTAAGGCGAACCCACACCCCTCCCCACCCGAAACCCGGATCGAGCCGGCCAGCAGTTCCGGACCCCAGGCGGACTGAGGCTGCAGGCCCGACCCTACCGCAACTCCACGTATCCCCACCATCCTTCCTCCTTGGACTCCAGGTTGGTTGCCTGGGACTTTAAGGCGAACCCACACCCCTCCCCACCCGAAACCCGGATCGAGCCGGCCAGCAGTTCCGGACCCCAGGCGGACTGAGGCTGCAGGCCCGACCCTACCGCAACTCCACGTATCCCCACCATCCTTCCTCCTTGGACTCCAGGTTGGTTGCCTGGGACTTTAAGGCGAACCCACACCCCTCCCCACCCGAAACCCGGATCGAGCCGGCCAGCAGTTCCGGACCCCAGGCGGACTGAGGCTGCAGGCCCGACCCTACCGCAACTCCACGTATCCCCACCATCCTTCCTCCTTGGACTCCAGGTTGGTTGCCTGGGACTTTAAGGCGAACCCACACCCCTCCCCACCCGAAACCCGGATCGAGCCGGCCAGCAGTTCCGGACCCCAGGCGGACTGAGGCTGCAGGCCCGACCCTACCGCAACTCCACGTATCCCCACCATCCTTCCTCCTTGGACTCCAGGTTGGTTGCCTGGGACTTTAAGGCGAACCCACACCCCTCCCCACCCGAAACCCGGATCGAGCCGGCCAGCAGTTCCGGACCCCAGGCGGACTGAGGCTGCAGGCCCGACCCTACCGCAACTCCACGTATCCCCACCATCCTTCCTCCTTGGACTCCAGGTTGGTTGCCTGGGACTTTAAGGCGAACCCACACCCCTCCCCACCCGAAACCCGGATCGAGCCGGCCAGCAGTTCCGGACCCCAGGCGGACTGAGGCTGCAGGCCCGACCCTACCGCAACTCCACGTATCCCCACCATCCTTCCTCCTTGGACTCCAGGTTGGTTGCCTGGGACTTTAAGGCGAACCCACACCCCTCCCCACCCGAAACCCGGATCGAGCCGGCCAGCAGTTCCGGACCCCAGGCGGACTGAGGCTGCAGGCCCGACCCTACCGCAACTCCACGTATCCCCACCATCCTTCCTCCTTGGACTCCAGGTTGGTTGCCTGGGACTTTAAGGCGAACCCACACCCCTCCCCACCCGAAACCCGGATCGAGCCGGCCAGCAGTTCCGGACCCCAGGCGGACTGAGGCTGCAGGCCCGACCCTACCGCAACTCCACGTATCCCCACCATCCTTCCTCCTTGGACTCCAGGTTGGTTGCCTGGGACTTTAAGGCGAACCCACACCCCTCCCCACCCGAAACCCGGATCGAGCCGGCCAGCAGTTCCGGACCCCAGGCGGACTGAGGCTGCAGGCCCGACCCTACCGCAACTCCACGTATCCCCACCATCCTTCCTCCTTGGACTCCAGGTTGGTTGCCTGGGACTTTAAGGCGAACCCACACCCCTCCCCACCCGAAACCCGGATCGAGCCGGCCAGCAGTTCCGGACCCCAGGCGGACTGAGGCTGCAGGCCCGACCCTACCGCAACTCCACGTATCCCCACCATCCTTCCTCCTTGGACTCCAGGTTGGTTGCCTGGGACTTTAAGGCGAACCCACACCCCTCCCCACCCGAAACCCGGATCGAGCCGGCCAGCAGTTCCGGACCCCAGGCGGACTGAGGCTGCAGGCCCGACCCTACCGCAACTCCACGTATCCCCACCATCCTTCCTCCTTGGACTCCAGGTTGGTTGCCTGGGACTTTAAGGCGAACCCACACCCCTCCCCACCCGAAACCCGGATCGAGCCGGCCAGCAGTTCCGGACCCCAGGCGGACTGAGGCTGCAGGCCCGACCCTACCGCAACTCCACGTATCCCCACCATCCTTCCTCCTTGGACTCCAGGTTGGTTGCCTGGGACTTTAAGGCGAACCCACACCCCTCCCCACCCGAAACCCGGATCGAGCCGGCCAGCAGTTCCGGACCCCAGGCGGACTGAGGCTGCAGGCCCGACCCTACCGCAACTCCACGTATCCCCACCATCCTTCCTCCTTGGACTCCAGGTTGGTTGCCTGGGACTTTAAGGCGAACCCACACCCCTCCCCACCCGAAACCCGGATCGAGCCGGCCAGCAGTTCCGGACCCCAGGCGGACTGAGGCTGCAGGCCCGACCCTACCGCAACTCCACGTATCCCCACCATCCTTCCTCCTTGGACTCCAGGTTGGTTGCCTGGGACTTTAAGGCGAACCCACACCCCTCCCCACCCGAAACCCGGATCGAGCCGGCCAGCAGTTCCGGACCCCAGGCGGACTGAGGCTGCAGGCCCGACCCTACCGCAACTCCACGTATCCCCACCATCCTTCCTCCTTGGACTCCAGGTTGGTTGCCTGGGACTTTAAGGCGAACCCACACCCCTCCCCACCCGAAACCCGGATCGAGCCGGCCAGCAGTTCCGGACCCCAGGCGGACTGAGGCTGCAGGCCCGACCCTACCGCAACTCCACGTATCCCCACCATCCTTCCTCCTTGGACTCCAGGTTGGTTGCCTGGGACTTTAAGGCGAACCCACACCCCTCCCCACCCGAAACCCGGATCGAGCCGGCCAGCAGTTCCGGACCCCAGGCGGACTGAGGCTGCAGGCCCGACCCTACCGCAACTCCACGTATCCCCACCATCCTTCCTCCTTGGACTCCAGGTTGGTTGCCTGGGACTTTAAGGCGAACCCACACCCCTCCCCACCCGAAACCCGGATCGAGCCGGCCAGCAGTTCCGGACCCCAGGCGGACTGAGGCTGCAGGCCCGACCCTACCGCAACTCCACGTATCCCCACCATCCTTCCTCCTTGGACTCCAGGTTGGTTGCCTGGGACTTTAAGGCGAACCCACACCCCTCCCCACCCGAAACCCGGATCGAGCCGGCCAGCAGTTCCGGACCCCAGGCGGACTGAGGCTGCAGGCCCGACCCTACCGCAACTCCACGTATCCCCACCATCCTTCCTCCTTGGACTCCAGGTTGGTTGCCTGGGACTTTAAGGCGAACCCACACCCCTCCCCACCCGAAACCCGGATCGAGCCGGCCAGCAGTTCCGGACCCCAGGCGGACTGAGGCTGCAGGCCCGACCCTACCGCAACTCCACGTATCCCCACCATCCTTCCTCCTTGGACTCCAGGTTGGTTGCCTGGGACTTTAAGGCGAACCCACACCCCTCCCCACCCGAAACCCGGATCGAGCCGGCCAGCAGTTCCGGACCCCAGGCGGACTGAGGCTGCAGGCCCGACCCTACCGCAACTCCACGTATCCCCACCATCCTTCCTCCTTGGACTCCAGGTTGGTTGCCTGGGACTTTAAGGCGAACCCACACCCCTCCCCACCCGAAACCCGGATCGAGCCGGCCAGCAGTTCCGGACCCCAGGCGGACTGAGGCTGCAGGCCCGACCCTACCGCAACTCCACGTATCCCCACCATCCTTCCTCCTTGGACTCCAGGTTGGTTGCCTGGGACTTTAAGGCGAACCCACACCCCTCCCCACCCGAAACCCGGATCGAGCCGGCCAGCAGTTCCGGACCCCAGGCGGACTGAGGCTGCAGGCCCGACCCTACCGCAACTCCACGTATCCCCACCATCCTTCCTCCTTGGACTCCAGGTTGGTTGCCTGGGACTTTAAGGCGAACCCACACCCCTCCCCACCCGAAACCCGGATCGAGCCGGCCAGCAGTTCCGGACCCCAGGCGGACTGAGGCTGCAGGCCCGACCCTACCGCAACTCCACGTATCCCCACCATCCTTCCTCCTTGGACTCCAGGTTGGTTGCCTGGGACTTTAAGGCGAACCCACACCCCTCCCCACCCGAAACCCGGATCGAGCCGGCCAGCAGTTCCGGACCCCAGGCGGACTGAGGCTGCAGGCCCGACCCTACCGCAACTCCACGTATCCCCACCATCCTTCCTCCTTGGACTCCAGGTTGGTTGCCTGGGACTTTAAGGCGAACCCACACCCCTCCCCACCCGAAACCCGGATCGAGCCGGCCAGCAGTTCCGGACCCCAGGCGGACTGAGGCTGCAGGCCCGACCCTACCGCAACTCCACGTATCCCCACCATCCTTCGGGGAGATTAATGTCTCTGTACTGACTGACATGCATGGCATTCCCTTTTGAAAAAACAATGTAATACACTGTAAAGTTATATGTAATCCAATGTAATATAAAGAAGATTATGATGATAATAAAAAAAAATAAAAAAATAAATAAATAAATAAATAAATAAAGAGATACTGGGGTTTCAGGACTAGTTCATAATCATTTTTGAATTCTGAGTGTATGTTGGTTCAGATGGTGTGAGGGGCAATAGATTAGTTCTGAGTCTGTTTACAACCTCTCCTTGGGCAGATGCTAAGGCTGATCTTGTTAATCATGTCATTCTTTGCTACATGATCTTGTTAATCATGTCATTCTTTTGTTTTTGTTTTTGTCTTTTTTAGAGAGAGATTTTTGCTATAGGTCACGCGCACTTGCCAGAGAGACAGAAAGTAAGAAATTACCACCTGGGGGTATGACCACACTGCAATCGCTTCTTCTCTGCTCTCCTCTTGGAATTTGGGGCACGCAATGCACATGTGCCCGGCATGAGTTTTAAGCCACCAGGTTCAGCACTCAAAAACCACGGACTACTCTATGGGAGTCCAGAGACGTAACCATTACGCCATCTGCTGGTAATCACCATGAGGGTGATTTTTCTGGAGGTCTTTGGCTCCTTCAGAGCTGAACAATGGGAAGTATTGGTGTCCTTCGGACAGACCTAGGCCAGCTGCAGCAAATGTAGGCATCACTGCCTCTAAGGACTTATCAAGACTTGGAGTAGTTTGTTCAGTGCTAATCACCCCTCTAGTTCAATTCTGCTGTTCCATTGACTTAAGGGTTTCTCAGATGAAAACCTGTCAGAGAAGTGAGAGATTACTTTAACCAGAGACAACTTTTTTCTGACCAGAATATAAGTAATAAAATGATCAATGCACTGATGTATTTTCATTTATTAGAGGTTCACCGAATACACTGTAACCCCCATTGATTGACTGCTGATTATGTGCTATGCTCTTGAAGTGCTTTGCCACATTATCTCATTTTCTAGTCACAAGGGTATTTTAACCATTTCCACACATGCAGAAAGTGAAGCTCAGAAGCATTAAACAATCTGCCCAGCATCATATAGCTGGCAACAGGCAGAGACCAGGTGGAAACTCAACTTTTTCCAACTCTCGACCCAGTCTCCTCACTACGAGTAACTATCTCCCCATAGATATACACCTTCTCTCTGTAGGCTTCTAATATGCTCTTACTTTAAAGCTAAATTTTATCCTCAATAGGCTAAATATTTGCCATCCAGTCTCAGAATGTATACATATGGGTTTCCTTGTCACTTAAAATTAGTTTGAGGGAAAAAACATGAAATAATTGTGACTATACTTACTCTTGGTGAATAATCTTGCTAGATATTAAACTAAAACCTAGCTTTTTGTTTTCCAACAGTGACTTTTGTTTTGTTCCTTTCCATGCACAAGCAAAATTTACATCTGTGATACCCTTTCATCTGCTTTAAAAGAAGTCTGTCTTCGATAGCTTTTCAGATTGTTTCTCATTTCCTCACACCGCTTATGCATTAGATCATGAGATTCATCAGTAGTTCTACGTGAATGGCTGGTTCACTGAATATTCAGGAGGTACTCCACTCATGTATCAGTGTCAGTGGCTCTCCTGCTCTTGATGCATGCAAATAAGTTTATTGGGGGTGGGGGGGTACTTTGAACAATATACCCCAAAGAATGTTGCATATTCTTAAATTTCCAAGAGTTTAGGAGTTTCATAAAAGCAAGACAAAATTTAATAAAAGTTATGTCATGGTCTGAGGAGAAAGACAGTTCTATTTTCTCCAAGAAGTACTAAGGAGATTGTATGGCCAGTGTAAGAACACAGGTCAAATTGACCGTGTGGATTAAAGAATAGTTTTCTTCTTAGGTGTCAACTCCAAATGATTGTTAGTACCTGCCAGAAATACTGGGTTGAGCACAATTCTGAGACTGTATCCAGGCTTAGTGACAATGAATATTATAATCAGTTGGGGATGGCTTCCATGGGTGGTAGGGAGTTGTGGCAGGCTGCACACATGCTAGGATTTGCCACCCTGAGAGAGCATTGGCACCAGAAAAACTAAACTCACAACGAAGGATATATCACTTTTATAGCATCAAGAGCCCTCTCACAAGTTACCCGAAAGAAAACCTATGAATGAGACACTTTCAGTTATTTAAAAAACAATCTGAAGTGCAAAAAATGTAGAGAGGGACTTACTCTTTAGAGAAAGGATAAATAAATTATGTTCCTGTGACCTCCCTTTGTGTGCAGGGACAAAGAGACTATGCCCAAGTTGGTAAGGAGAGACACCAAATCTGGCCAAACTTTTCCTCCTGCAAACTTACAGAACAGCATAGTTGATGAAGTGAGTGGAAAGCCTAAAGTAGTACATTCCAGCAGAGAAATACAGAGGGACCATGCTGGTGGGATAGACATTCGGCACATGGGCTCAGCGAAACAGGCGTCCAAGTCTTCATGGATTCCTATTTGGAAAGCTCCTCTTCTGATGACCTTGAGCATGCTTTTTGTGGGACTTAAGGTGCTTATTCTTGATGGCTCCTTGTTGATATAAACTGCTTTTCCTAATATACTATGTCTATTTGATAGGTTGCGTTTCTCTGTCTTGAAACATTCACTATGTAGTGGCAGGAAGCAGGCAAGTACAAAATGGTGAATGCTATCACAGAAACATGGGTGAAGTACATTAGAGATAGAAGGGCCTGCCTCAGTCTGGAAGGGCCTACGATGGCTTCTCAGAGGAGACACTACAGCCAGACAACATTGAGGAAGTCATTCTGGTCATAGAGAAAACGATGGGCAGAGACATAAAAGCAAAATGTCATTATGTGGTGTATGACTATAATGGGATAAAAAATTATTTTTGTTTTTTATATCTCAAGTCACATAAAATACACTTGCTATTTTTACTTCACTAGCTCGACTGAATTTCTGCTAAGGCATTTATGATATAACACATAAAAACTGTTCTTGAATTGGCCTCCAATCTAAGGATTTACCATTGGCTTCTTGACCAAAAAGTTTGTATAGTTTCCTGGAAACCTGGCCCCTGGGAGCCCACACATAATAGAGGATTAGGCTATACCCTTGGACTGTGCTGGAATCAGTCTCAATCCAATCAGTACTATGACTTCACTTCATATTTTCTTTTACAGTCTTATAAGCTATTTCTAATAACTGCTAGCAATGTACAAATTGTTAAGCCCATAGAGTAGACAGCAGTATCCATATTGTCCAACACAGGGATTGGAAAAGAGCAGTTACTCAGTAAATTTTGGTTGAATAAATGCATGTGCTCCCTGCACTTCCACTCCACTGTCTTCAAGCAACATCTACATCATGCTGAACCCTATACACCTCTTCCTCCGCCTAAGCTATGGGTCCTACACAGGAATATATTTAGCCTGGATTGTCCTTATAGACCTTTCAAAGCACATAACCAAGGTGTTCAATCTGTCAATCATGAAGTGAGGACTATAAAATAAATAAGTATGATGAGTATTCATATAGATGCATTTCTTCTAGTGTACACTGATGAACTAAAATGTTTGTCAAGTAGCAATTCAGCATATTGACCAAGTTTCTCAGCATGAATGTGAATGGGTCTACCCAGACAACTCAAGACAGTATGAATTAGTAGAGTTTATGGGTGTTTGTGTTTTCCAAACCCTGTTTTAAGGATTTGTGATTTAATGAGCCTTTCAAAGCTAAACGTATATCCCACTGAGATTTAAAACAGAAAATAGGTTTAAAATAGAAAAAAATAATAATAATAAAACAAAGCTAGTTTTGTTTTATGGGCACAGAAAGGTGCTAGGATTATTTACTGCTTTCTGGACTTTGCATTATGACCAAATTGATATTTTCCAGGTTTTTCATTAACCTAAAATGTTCTGAGGTAAACACATCATTTGCCATGATTAAATCTGAGGTGTTTCTATAGCTTCCTCCAGAGCAGCTAAAAATTAGATGGAAAGGTAATAATTCTGATAAACTCTTTTGTGAAGTAGTACTAGAGAAAGGGCAGGTTTCACCCAGCAACTGGGCTGAATCCTAACAGTTAGAGCAAGCAGAGGTTCTAGGAGCAGAATCACATGGTGAAATTTTCTAGTTCAGAACTCTTATCTCTGGAACCAGAACTCACTGCATCATATCTTAAGAATTTCTATTGAAGGGGGCTGGCAGGTGGTGTGGTGGCTAGGGTGCTGGACTCCCACATAGCTGACCACAGTTTGAGTCCTGGACCTAGTGGCTTGGCTTGCTTTCTCACTTTCTCTCTTTCTCTCTCTCTCTCACTGTGTCCTCTGGTCAAAATAAATAAATAAAGTAATGGAAAAAAAATTTAATAAATAAATTCCCATAGAGGGGCTAGCAGATGTCACAGTGGTTACGCTGCTGGACTCCCATAAGTCCCAGACTTAGTGGCTTGAAAATCTTGCTGGGTATGTGTGTATGCATGCTTAAGATCCCAGGAGAAAGGGTTGCAGAGTGGCCATCCTGTCGGGGGGCGAGGGTGATTTCTCATTCTCTCTCTCTCATCATCTCCGTCTCTTTCTCTCGTACGCACGGATGCATGCATCTATGGCAAAAATCCCCTTAAAAAAAATTCCCATAGATTCACCAAATTGAAAAAAGAGCTTGGAGTGGCCTGTTTCACCCCCATACCTACAGCTTTGTCCCTCAGCAGAAGGGCTCTTCAAGGACATAAATTCTATCACCTCTTCTGGAATGGTTCTATGTAGGTTCACATTACTGGAAACAGCTCTCATCATTCACCAGGATTTGAAATTTCTTTCTTTACCTGAATTGGACATATCAAGTTCATTTATATTAATAGCTATTCTTTTCAAATCAATGCAAGATTGTAAGGATGAATATAAAAGCCAATGTCCTTTCTTCTTCTTTCCCTTCATTCTACTGCTTAGTCTTGGAGGCAGAGGCATTGTTAGGGTGGGACTCCACTGGGCTTGTAAAGTCCACCGAAGAGCAAACAAGGATGCCATAGAACTGGCCCTCATTTGCCACTAATTTTAAATACTCATCTGGCAATCCAGCATAGCCATAAATAAATTATGTAGAGGAGACGGTAGACAGAAAGTTCCCAGAATAGTTTTTCAAAAACCTTTTTCCTACTCCTGGCTACCTGATTTGGTATGCAGTCAAATTTTAAATTCTCACTTTTGGAGCCTTCCAAAGTTGAATCACAAGCAGAGGTACTACTCACATATTATAAATGCACCTGCCATACATTATGTTCACCCAAGACAAGGCCAAACCTTTGCAAATACTGTCAAGGAAACATGGCTCTTGCATTCCAAGTCAATAAGATATGACTAGTTAGGGACCAGCAGGTGGCACGGTGGATGAGGCACTGGTCTCCCACATGGCCAACCACAATTCAAGTCTCGGACCCAGTGACTTGAAGCTCATGCTGGTTGCCTCTGCATATGTGCCCAAAATCCTGAGAGAATGGAGACAGGATTGCAGCATGGCCATCCCCCCCCGGGGGGTGATTTTTTGCTTTCTGTCTCTGTCTCTCTGGCAAGTACATGAGTCCTATAGCAAAAATCTCTCTCTCATAAAAAAAAAAAGTATTACTAGTTAAAAGTTTATTAACATGATCTGATTCTTGCATATAGATAAGACCTCCTACAATTTCAATTAATAAAAAAAATCCTACAGGACATAATATAAGTAGGGAGACATTTCAGAGAAAGAGCATGTTTTTAAGATGATTTCATCTTAGAACACGCCTCCCAAGAATGACCAGTGTGCAAATGGACAACTGTAATTGTCAAACAGTTTTAAAAGCTGAACTAAACCTTCCCTAGGACTTTCAGCTTCTGTCCCTAATTCTATTCTCTGGAATAAATCAAGGTACGTTTTCATACATGGAGATATTTCTCTAAGAAAGGCTTAATTTCTTGCTTGGCAACTGTAGCTGCTCCTTTCAAAGTAAAGCTTTAATATTTTAAATTAAAGAATTTGATGAACAACTAACTAATCAATGAAAAACAATGAATATCTACCAAATGCCAGGTGCTTCACTCAACACTAGGGATAATATGTAGTAATAAATCAACTTAAGGATTATTTTCCATTTGTTTTATTGTTCCTATTTTCTGAATGCCTCCTTTGAAGAAAATATGAATTACAAACTAAATTTAATTTATAAACTAAATTTAGAAAAAAAAGAAAAAGACATCAAAATAATGTCATATGTGCTGGTTACAGATGTAATCTTCAGGAAAAGTGTGCATATGGGAAAGGCAGGAAGTCATATGCATTTGAGGCCTAGGAAATCTAGGTGCTTTATATTTATTCACTTAATTCTTATCACAACTCTGTGAGGTAGCTTTTACTACCAAATTGCCCAAAAGGAAATTGACTTTAAAAGGTTATACACTGGGTTGTTGGGAAAGTCATGATGCATTTTTGCATAGAAGAACATAGAAAAATACATCATAAATTTCCTAAAGAATGAATATATTATCTATGGTGATACTGTTGGTGTGGTAGACCCCAATCCATACCCAGATCTAATTCCAAAGAATATGCTCCTCTAACTGTGCAATATTCATTCTTTGTGAAGAAATCAATACAAGAGCATTACCATTAATCAGAGGAGTCAATGTTATATATGAGGGGCAACGCAGGTGGTGCGGTGGTTAAGGCATTGGACTCCCACATGGCCAACCATGGTTTGAGTCCTGTACCTGGTGGCTTGCTTTCTCACTTTCCCTGTCTGTCTCTCTGGTAAAATTTAAAAATAATAAATAAAATTAAATAAGTAATCTTTTAAAAGAAATTATATGTGAGCTATTAATTTCTCTCTGTTTTATATACAGACCAACCAAAGACCATAATTATCTCTCTTTTTATCTATAGAACATTCTTTTTTAAGTTCATTAATTTACTTTTTCCATGATCAAGAGAGTGACAGACAGCACCCCTAACAGAGTTCTGATGAGGTAATCCACCCCTAGCCTTCAGCCAGCACTGGATCATGGCCTAGAATGTGCCCTGTATTCCCAAGGAGGTCTCTGGACTTCAACTGGGAACTTTATCAGTAAGAGTGCCTCAGAAAGCATGATGCTTACCACTATGCCTCTGTCTGACCCCATGTAATAATTGCATACAACTTGCGATGCCACAGTCTTTATAGTTGATGTTTCCAAATTGGCATGTCACCAAATGCTAATAGAATGGTAATTAATAATCAAAAATTTCAAACAGAACTTTGGGGAAATAAAAAAAAAAAATCATGTGGTCATCTATTTTAGGATAAAATAAAAACAAGTAAAAGTAAACCTGAGAGGAAAAAACTTTTTCTCGACACCCCACTAGAGGTAGTAGGACTCTCAAGTATAGAACCGCAGCTAAGGGAGTCCTGGCTGGTCTCATCTGGGTTGTTCAGTTTAACGCTAACCAGGATCCTGCCTAGCCTTTCTGTTTTTCTCAGCAGGAGGTGGCTTATGTCAGGCCACCTCCCTGGCCCCATTTTACAGTCCTATCCATTTTTCTCCTTATTCTAAAAGCAATCACAGTGCTGGTGTGTTCAAGATCCATCTTGCATTTTCCAGTGACGGGAGACAGATTCAGCTCTGTTCATAGACTGGACATTTGTGTTTAAAGTTAGAGAAGAGATGACAGAGAAATGTGGTTTTCCTCAGCCTGCCATGCTGTCTGTGACATTTGCCATGCAGACTTGTACATTCCTCTTGGAGGGCAAGGTCACTCGCCATTGTTCTGACTCCCAAATTATTTCCGATATGGGTGCCTGCAACTTACCCTGTGTTTTGACTTTACAGGTAGGACGTGTAGAGAAAGGCCCAGCAGTGCTCCTCACCAGATCTCTGTCGCTTGTAAACAATCAAGACACTGCATATGCTTGTTTTCTACTTCTCTACAGGTTGGAAAATTTCAGTGAGCCCTCTGTGTTAGAATCTCTTTTAAAGTCTTTTTAAAAGTTCAATATGAAATTAAAGGAAAAAAGTGCAACTTACAGATCTTTGCATTCAACCCTACAGCACATCTGTCTCGTTTACCTCAGCTCTCAGAGGTCATGTTATGAAGTGTCAAGAGGAAAACCAAAATGGACCCCATGAGAGTATTATATATGAGGTCCAGCCCTGTACCCCTGTTGGTCCTGGCCTGGAGTGTTCCGAAGGCATGCTATGCTCAGCTCCACCAGGCCCTATCCCATCAGTGTTACTCTCTCTCCCCATAATTAGGGCTCTAGGAGGCGTTTTGTCACAATGGCCATTCCCACAGACTGTGTATTCCTACTTCCCTGACTCAATCTTAGCTCACTACCACAGAAGTCCCAAAGTATTTCTTGCCCATGGAACAGCTGAATCAGGCTGATAAAGTAAAAAGGAAATGTAGCAAAGGAGTCCTTAGTATGTGCTGGGGATGGAACTGCAGGCTTAGAGGATTTGCTTCAAAAGCTCAGACACATTTCAGCAGCTATCTGGAGTTGCATGAAAAAAGAATGGAATACAGTAAAAAATAAATTATTCAGTATAACCAATTATATCTGATTTACTGTTTACTTTCACAAATAGTGTATTAGCCAGGACGCTTTTTGCTTTCATAGAAATTAACTCAAACAGGGGCTGGTAGGTGGCATGGTGGTTAAGGCACTGGACTCCCACATGGCTGACCATGGTTTGAGTGCCAGACCTGGCAGCTTGCTTTCTCACTCTCTCTCTCCTCAAATTACAAATAAATAAATAAATAAATAAATATTCTTAAAATGAAAAATTAACTCAAGCTAATTAAAGCAAATAATTAATAATAATAATAATAGGTTCTGTGGATACCAGGGTATCTCAGTAACCCCAGAGTGGAAATGCAGCTGGGCCTCAAGAATAAGGAAAGAGACCTGCAGATGGTGAAATGGTTACATTGCTGGACTCCCACAGAGCCAATGCAGTTCAAGTCCTGGACCCGGAGGCTTAAAATTCATACTGGGTGCATGTGCATGCATGTCCAAGACCCTAAAGGAGAAGGGAGAAGAAGGGATTGTGGCGTGGCCATCCTCCCTGGGGGGTGATTTCTCACTTTCTGTCTCTCTGTCTCTCTGGTGAGC
>NW_006160211.1:4809092-4818651 GCF_000334495.1 Tupaia belangeri chinensis
AGGTGGCATGGTGGTTAAGGCACTGGACTCCCACATGGCTGACCATGGTTTGAGTGCCAGACCTGGCAGCTTGCTTTCTCACTCTCTCTCTCCTCAAATTACAAATAAATAAATAAATAAATAAATATTCTTAAAATGAAAAATTAACTCAAGCTAATTAAAGCAAATAATTAATAATAATAATAATAGGTTCTGTGGATACCAGGGTATCTCAGTAACCCCAGAGTGGAAATGCAGCTGGGCCTCAAGAATAAGGAAAGAGACCTGCAGATGGTGAAATGGTTACATTGCTGGACTCCCACAGAGCCAATGCAGTTCAAGTCCTGGACCCGGAGGCTTAAAATTCATACTGGGTGCATGTGCATGCATGTCCAAGACCCTAAAGGAGAAGGGAGAAGAAGGGATTGTGGCGTGGCCATCCTCCCTGGGGGGTGATTTCTCACTTTCTGTCTCTCTGTCTCTCTGGTGAGCACTCACACCCTACAGCAAAAATCTTTCTCAAAAAAAAGAAAAAAGAAGGAAATAGAATGTTCCGCTCGAGGGAACTCCCAAATCCTCTTTCTTCTGTCATCATTCTCTTTAAATCCAAAGTTGTGTTTCTCCTGATTCCACTGTATAGAAAAACTATCACCAACCCAGACATGAATTTGCTTCTTCTCTATTTCAAAAACAGCCAAATGAAACTGGAATCTCTCAGTCCCCGTTCTAAGGGGACTCTTTGGTCAGAAACCCAGCCCTGGTTCAGGCACCTGGGATAAGGAGGTCAGGTGATACTGCTGAAATACGGCTTGAAGAAGCTCAGTCATTGTAACCATGCATATAAGAATGAGATAGTCAGTGAAGGGGGGACAGTTACCCCAAAAGTGAAGATCCAGGAAAAGCAGCCTAATAGATACTACTACATATGTTATTTACTACTTTATTGTCTGTCCCCCATAACATTTTTATTAGTAGCAACACTCTCATGTTGCAGGTGAATAAATTGAGTTTCCCAGAGATTACACAGGTGATAAAGGTAAAACCAAAAGTGTAATCGAGTTTTCCTCAATCCTTCATCAACATTTATGAGCTTTACTTGAAACAAAAAGAGTTAAAAGGAAGACGAAGTAAAAAGTTAATAAATAGATTTTTTAAAGCAATGTTATATAAAACAGCACCTACCCTCTGTCTTCAGATTTCAAGTTTAGCTGGAGACAAAGATAGACTCTCAAGAAAATAGATTTAAAACGTTTTTAAAGCAACAAGCAAATACTGCATGGAGAAAACACAACTAAAGTTATTCAGAGAGGGTAACTTTGGAGTCTTACTTAGAAGGAACGTTGGAAAGAATTTGAAAAGGACATTTCCAACATAAGAAATGAAAGAAGTCTCATGTTCCCAGCAGCAATTCATGTATTAATACTGCAAATTTGACTCACTCATCATTCTAAAATTTTCAGAAAGGCAAGATATATATTTTTTAAGAAATAAAATAAGATGAAAGTGGAACCACAAAGAATCCTAGATTTCCAGCTTCCTTAACAACGCATCTGCCCAGTCTCCAGCTAACTTCTCTCCTCCTCAAAGATAACCAGTTTCTTAGAATTATTCTGTTTTCTGAGGCAGATCATTACAAAGGTGCAATTTTAATCTCTAGTTCAATAGGATTGGGGAAGAAATCCTTCTCAGTTCATCCCCTGAATAGGATTTCTTTTGTTTTCGCATCACTGCTCTTAAAACTAAGAATTACTTCTGCTAAGAATTAATTCTACATGAACAATTATGACCCATTTTCGATATCAGTGTCAGTACCTGGATTTCCGAAATGGTGTCCAGATCTGAACAAGATAAAGTGCCTGCTTACAGTAAGCTCAGCAGCTAGCAGCAGTTTGGTCTGTAAACTCATTGTATGCTGTGGTCATGTAGACCAAACCAAAGCCCACGAACTCTGGCTCTAGATTTAGTCTTTAAACACCCCACCAAGTGCTTTGAAGGAAGATCTTTAAACTCCTAGGGCTTCTTCACTCAGCTATCAACATATATCTTTTTTATTTTCTTTTTCTTTTTTTGGAGAGGTTTTTGCTATAGGGCGTGTGCGCTTGCCAGAAAGACAGAGAGAGACAGACAGAAAGCGAGAAATCACCCCCACACACACCGGGGGGGATGGCCACGCCACAATCCCTTCTCCTCCATTCTCCTCTCGGGATCTTGGGCACACACGCACACGTGCCCAGTGTGAGTTTAAGCCACCAGGTCCAGGACTCGAACCACGGTCAACTACATGGGAGTCCAGCGACATAGCCATTATGCTAACTGCTGGTCCCAACATGTATCTTTTGAGTTACAACCATTTGCCAGGTCCTGTTCTGGGCTCAGGAGGGGTGTCGAATCCAAGCAGAAAAATTCCCTGTCCACATGAGTTTTCCATTCTACTGGTAGAAGACAAAGAAATAAATCAAATAAGTAAGTAAAAAATTATATAAAATATTCTAAGATGGCAAGGGCTATGAAAAAAAGTAAAGAAATGGTAGAAAAAAAATGGTTATAATATAAAATAACAATCTAAGAGTAGCCTCAATGCCAAAGTGGCAACTGAAAGCTCTGAAGGGTGATGCTAGGCAAATGTCTAGTGGAAGTCATTTCAGAGAGAGAAACAGCCAGCACCAAAGCCCTGAGGTGGAAGCACACCTGGCATGATTGGAAAAATAGCAGAGAGACTGCTGGAGAGAAAGGCAGAGGAGGCAAGCAATGGTTGGCAGGCAACAAGGGACAGACATTGCAGAACACTGTGAGGACTCATGCTTTACTCTGAGTAAAATGAAGGGCCATGGAAGAGGTTAGGACAGTGCAGTGTGGTCTAAAGCTACATTTTAACAGGGGAACTCTGCTTAATATATCAGGATTAGGCTTCAAGGCAGCAAGAATAGAGAGGGGGAGAGGAATTAAGGGTAAGCGACCAGATCGCCTGCTTACCTGGACAATCGTGGACAATGTTGTCTCAGTGCAATTACAAGTCTCTCTTCCCTTTTTGTTTCAAATGGTTCTGGCTTAGATGATAAGTTATATTATCACCCTGATTAAGAGGACACACTACTGAAATAATCTAGATGAAAAAATTATGATGATATGAGGTAAGTTAATAGCAATGAAGAAGAAATAGTCCGATTCAAAATATATTTTGATGGGGGGGCCCACACGATTTTCTGGTGGATTAGATGTGGATCATGAGAAAAAGAGAAGAGTCAAGGATGTCTCTAAGCTGTTTGGGTCTGAGTAACTGGAAGAACAGAGTTACCATTAAATAAGATAGGGCAGGTGTTGCAGGAGGAGCCAGGAGGCCTATTTGGGTCATGTCACTTTTGAGCTATCTATTATATGTCCAAGGAAGGTGTCAATTAGGTGATTGGAATTATGTCTGGAATTCAAAAGGGAGTTTTGGCCAAAAGTATACATTTGTGAATCAAGAATATACAGAAGAAGTTTAAAAACCTGGATTGGAAAGAATCATCAAAGATGTGCTTCTAGAAAGAGGAGAGGTTCAAGGACAGAGTTTGAAGGAGCCCCTGTAGTAGAGACAGATGAAGACCAGTAAAAGAGATTGAGAACAGTAGCCAGTGAAGGAGGCTTTACAATGAATTGATTGAACTACACCAGTGAGATAGATAGATGTAGATATATATAGAGATATATATATAGATATATACACACATGTGCACATATACATTAACTGTAGTAAATATGTGATATTATATGATATATATAAAATGCATATTATATATATGTATATGTGTGTGTGTGTGTGTGCATAATCATATATTAACCAGAGTCAAAGAGAGATGACAGTCATATTAAAAGATAAACTTCAAGGAGCAGACAAAGAAAGTGAATTATTCTCTTTGGGCATGTGTGCTCACCAGAGAGAGACAGAGACAGAAAGAGGTAAAGTGAGAAAACACCCCCCAGAGGGATGATCATGACACAATCCCTTATCATCCATTCTCCTCTCAGGATTCTCTGAAGGGTGATGCTAGGCAAATGTCTAGTGGAAGTCATTTCAGAGAGAGAAACAGCCAGCACCAAAGCCCTGAGGTGGAAGCACACCTGGCATGATTGGAAAAATAGCAGAGAGACTGCTGGAGAGAAAGGCAGAGGAGGCAAGCAATGGTTGGCAGGCAACAAGGGACAGACATTGCAGAACACTGTGAGGACTCATGCTTTACTCTGAGTAAAATGAAGGGCCATGGAAGAGGTTAGGACAGTGCAGTGTGGTCTAAAGCTACATTTTAACAGGGGAACTCTGCTTAATATATCAGGATTAGGCTTCAAGGCAGCAAGAATAGAGAGGGGGAGAGGAATTAAGGGTAAGCGACCAGATCGCCTGCTTACCTGGACAATCGTGGACAATGTTGTCTCAGTGCAATTACAAGTCTCTCTTCCCTTTTTGTTTCAAATGGTTCTGGCTTAGATGATAAGTTATATTATCACCCTGATTAAGAGGACACACTACTGAAATAATCTAGATGAAAAAATTATGATGATATGAGGTAAGTTAATAGCAATGAAGAAGAAATAGTCCGATTCAAAATATATTTTGATGGGGGGGCCCACACGATTTTCTGGTGGATTAGATGTGGATCATGAGAAAAAGAGAAGAGTCAAGGATGTCTCTAAGCTGTTTGGGTCTGAGTAACTGGAAGAACAGAGTTACCATTAAATAAGATAGGGCAGGTGTTGCAGGAGGAGCCAGGAGGCCTATTTGGGTCATGTCACTTTTGAGCTATCTATTATATGTCCAAGGAAGGTGTCAATTAGGTGATTGGAATTATGTCTGGAATTCAAAAGGGAGTTTTGGCCAAAAGTATACATTTGTGAATCAAGAATATACAGAAGAAGTTTAAAAACCTGGATTGGAAAGAATCATCAAAGATGTGCTTCTAGAAAGAGGAGAGGTTCAAGGACAGAGTTTGAAGGAGCCCCTGTAGTAGAGACAGATGAAGACCAGTAAAAGAGATTGAGAACAGTAGCCAGTGAAGGAGGCTTTACAATGAATTGATTGAACTACACCAGTGAGATAGATAGATGTAGATATATATAGAGATATATATATAGATATATACACACATGTGCACATATACATTAACTGTAGTAAATATGTGATATTATATGATATATATAAAATGCATATTATATATATGTATATGTGTGTGTGTGTGTGTGCATAATCATATATTAACCAGAGTCAAAGAGAGATGACAGTCATATTAAAAGATAAACTTCAAGGAGCAGACAAAGAAAGTGAATTATTCTCTTTGGGCATGTGTGCTCACCAGAGAGAGACAGAGACAGAAAGAGGTAAAGTGAGAAAACACCCCCCAGAGGGATGATCATGACACAATCCCTTATCATCCATTCTCCTCTCAGGATTCTGGGTGTACATACACACACACACACACACACACACACACACACACACACACATATATGCCCGGCATGTTTTTCAAGCTGCCAGGCCCAGGACTCTAACCACTCAGTCAGCCATGTGGGCTCCATCTGGCCCAACCACTATGCCACCAGCTGGCCCTGCTCTGTGTTTTCTTGCTCCAAACAATGGGATATTGCATGGAATTTTGTTTTCAGAAAAAGTGGTAGTAAGTAGAAGAAGGTACATTCCCACTACTTAAAAAAAATAAAATGCATTGCCCTGGATACTCTTTAAGGCCTATGGTCCCATACAGCTCTAAAATGTATTTGGTTTTACCCAATTCTAATAAAAAAAAATAATTTTCTAACATCAAAAGCTACTTATCATAGTCCCTTGGTAGAGTCAAGGTAGAGATGGGGCTGTTGGATTGTGTCTCTTGTCTGAGGTTACCCAATTTTTAAAGACATTAAGTCATGAAAACAGAAAGAAATAATAATAATTGGACTTATGGAATGGGAAATCAGTTAAGTTTTCAATATGAATCCAGGAAATGTTTTATTAAGTAGCTAAGGCATTTACCAGCTTAGACTAGAGAATAATCCTGCTCTAAATCCCACTAACCTCATGAGTATTCTATTTATCTAAGAAAGCCACAGAAGCACATTCCAGGAAAGTTTCTTGCTGTATTGCACTGACAAAGTAAATGTAATACATGCTTTTACCCACAATTGTTAATAATAGTAATACTAATAATAATAGTCACTGTTTATCAGGCATTAAACATGTGCCAGAAACTGTGCTAAGTCTTGTGTATTTTCAGTAACTTAACTTTTACAACAATCCCAAGGTAGGAACTCTTAGATATTCAATCAATATTTATTGAACGCATGTCTTGCCTGTGACTAAGAACAGTTAACTTACCCAAGATTACCCAGAACGGAGGAAAAGAGATTGTGATGTGGTGGGCAATTTCTCTCTCTCTCTGTCTCTGTGGCGCGTGCAGGCGCCCTATAGCAAAAATCTCTGTAAAAATCAATAAACAAATAAAAATGTATTAAGTCCCCAGGCTCTGACTCCAATGCCATTATTCTGATACACAGTACCGTGACTAATTCACTAGGCCTTAATGTTGGATGTAGTGGATGCTGTGGTGTGTCCCGTATAGCTCTTTCTGCATCCTCCTGGCCACCATCCTCCCATGGCTCACAGCTGAGTCTCTCCTTGGACAGTCCCTTCTGCCAATGGGATCTGCCCCACCAGAGGTCACTTTCCTCTCTCAGGGAAGCCTGTAACTAGTAGCTGATACAATAGCATAAAGGCCCAGTCACTTGCCTCGGTTCAAGATTCCTCTGAAGAGCCATACCACCTTCAGAGCTCCCAAGTCAATTTTCACTCTGTGCTTTCCTGCTTTCCTAATTCTCCATGAATCCACTCCCTAGTAGGACTCCCACACACAAGCCTCCATCTGAGTGTCTATGTCCTGGGGAACTCAACGAAGACATTGACATCTGCATAGATCTGCTTCTGCCACTCTATTATTCATTTAATACGACCAATATACCCTTCTATCTCTGACATGTCTTCTAACTTTATGATAGATTCTTGTTACACAGAAAGACAGGGTTATTAAATCTATAGATCACTTATAGATCTTCTGTACAAAAATCAGAAAAACACAAATTAAAGCAACAATAAGATCCAATTTTACATTCATTGCACTATCAAAATTTTAATTTTTTTACAGCATGCACTCACCACAGAAACACAGAGAGACAAAGATAGAGAAAGTGAGAAATCACGCCGCAGGGAGGATGGCCACACCACAATCCCTTCTCCTCCATTCTCTTGGAATTTTGGGCATGCACACAGTTGTGCCCATGAAGAATCTCAAGCCACCAGGTCTGAGACTGGAACAGTAGTTGGCCATGTGGGAGTCCAGCAACATAACCATTATACCATCTGCTGGTCCACTATCGAAATTTTAAAAATCTGATGAGCACAAGTGCAAGTGAGAGTGCAAGCAGGAACCTCCTACCCTGCCAATAGGACTGTAAATGGGTACAATTTGGAAAGCATTTTAGGAAAATCTAAAGAAGTTGAAGATGGTTAGAATCACAATCTTGGGATTTCACTTTTAAGAAGACATGTCCTGGGGACCAGCAGTTAGCGTAATGGCTGTCGCTGGACTCCCACGTAGCCAACCGCGGTTTGAGTTCCGGACCTGGTGGCTTAAACTCATGCTGGGCACGTGTGCGTGCATGCCCAAGATCCCGAGAGGAGAATGGAGGAGAACAGATTGCGGCGTGGCAATGCCCCCCTGGGGGGTGATTTATTGCTGTCTGTCTCTGTCTCTCGCTGTCTGTCTGGCGAGCACATGCGCCCTATAGCAAAATCCTCTCCGAAAAAGAAAATAATAAATAAGAAGACATGTCCTAAAGAAATTCTCATACTTAGATATGAGGAGGCCAGTTCTGTGATATTCATATCAGCACTGCATGAGCAAAGGATTGGGAACAACATATATGTCTGTGAAAGCAAGAAGTGGCCAGTTATAAGAGTCCTCCTAGTATGGGCAAGAGGTAGCAACCATGAGCAGAGAAGGGAGCAGGCAAGAGGCTTTGCATTATTACATTCTATCTCACACTTAGAATTAATTAATTAATTAATTAGTTAATTAATTCCACAAATGCCAGAGAGCAAGGAGTCAAACTGGTTCTGGGGCCAGTAGGTGACTTAGAGGTTAAGGTGCTGGATCCCACATGGCTATGTGGTTCAAGCCACAGAACCGGTGGCGTGAAAATCACAGGAGGCATATTTGCATGCATGCCCAAAATCCCAAGAAGAGAATGGAGGAGAAGGAATTACAGGCAAGACCATCCCCCCCCCAGGGGGTGATTTCTCACATTCCCTCTCACTATCTCTCTCTGGCAAGCACACACACTCTATAGCAAACTGAAAACAAAAATCAAACCAAAAAGCTGGTTCTGAATAAAACTGCCAGGATAATATGGAAACTAGTACATTAGCTGAAACAAAGATTTCCAAAAATAGAAGCTGGCTGCAAAAGATTCTGATTTTGATTGTGGTTTTAAACATGTTGCATTTGAGATCCTGATGGGACTTCTAGGGAGAGAAAATAAGAAGTCAGTTGAATGTCGAAGTCTGGAGTTTGGTAAAGAGAGGTTAGAAGGATGGCTTGAGAAACCAGTTACAGAGAGGTAGTAAGTAAAGACACAGGAATGCTAAGTTGCAAGTTTAAACGAAGGTGGACAAGAGGGAGCAGGAGGACAAGAGTGAGATGTGAGGAGTATCATGTAGGCTTTTAAGCTCTATCCTCCCTTTGGTCCCGCACAACAGGCCCACCCCAAACATCTCCTGACTAGGACAAGATAATAAATGGAGGCATCAAGTATTGGTCTGCTCCCTTCTGTCCCTTATCCCTGACTCCATCCCATCCCATCCCATATCGTGAGGGCCTGGGGAGCATATGTGAGGACTCCCCATCTCTAGTATCCCTGCTCAATCCTCCCAACACTCACCTATGCAAACAACAGCCACTCCTAAGACACCCTTGGAGGATGGAGGAGAAAATAGAAGTATTGAGGTCTTCTAGACAGGAATTCTGCAGTTCTGAGTAGAAGAACTGGTATGAGCTCTGAGTGGACACTTCTGTTTAATGACAAGAACATCCTGTCCCGCTGGCTAGGGGTTATAATGGTTAATTTTACGTGTCAATTTAAGGGGCCACAGGGTGACCAGAGTGAATACTGTTTCTGAGTGTGTCTAAGGGTGTTTCCAGATAAGGTTAGAGTATGAATGGGTGGGCTCATTAGACTACCCTTCCCAGTGTGGGTGGGCAACATCCAGTCCACTGAGAGCCTAAAATAGAACAAAACTTGAGGAAAAAAGGAATTTGCCACTTTTGTGTGTGTCTCTATTTGATCTGGGACATCTCATCTTATCTTCTCCAGCTCTCAGACTGGGATTTACGCCATTGACTCCACTGGTTCGCAGACTTTCAGACTCAGACTGAATTAGGAGGACCTAGGTCTGCAGCTTGAAGATACAAATCGTAGCACCTCTCCGAACACCAGTAAATCAGGTGTGTGTGTGTGTGTGTGTGTGTGTATGTGTGCACAACTTTCAAAAGATATATAT
>NW_006160211.1:4818928-4821857 GCF_000334495.1 Tupaia belangeri chinensis
TATATCCGACTGGTTCTGCTTCTCTGGAGAACCCTGACTAACACAAGGACACAGTAGAGAAGCATCGTCTAAAGCAGGGGTCTGGAACAGATGCCTGCTTGCTCAGGTCTAAGAATAAGACTGTGCCGTGACCAAGGTGGTTCCAGATTTATTGGCTGTGCCCATGCAGTAACTCCTATCACTTTCAAGCCTTCCAATCCCATTTGTGTCATTGGGATCATGAGGCAGAGCTCTGGTGGGAAATAGGAAAAGGGTAGAAATTCTAGGGCACCAGTGACTCATTAACCCTCTGTACTTCTCTATGAGAGGAATGAACGTCTGTTGATCATTCACTCAGCAGTCTGGGCTTAGAAGGCAAAAAGTAGTTGACTTCTAAGGCAAAGGCTTGACCCAGAGCTAGTTCTCCATGAGTGCTTCTTCTTCCATGGGAATCCCTGACCTATCCTAAACTAGCAACTTCCCAGACTTGAACATGAACCTGCAGCCTGCACAACAGAGAGGCTGGAGACCTCGGTGCTAGTCAGCCTAAGTCAGCAACAAATCTGCCACAGCAGTTTGGAAATTAAAAACCTGAGGGGAGTTATAACAACAACAGTACTTATTATTGGCTTAATAGACAGTACAGACTTTAGCAAGAAAATGGACACCTGAAAAGAAAATAGAAAAATCTTCCTACACATCTTCCAAAAGAATAAAACTAATGACCTTTAAAATGTACATAAAAAAATAAAAATACATCAAACTTTCCAAGAGTTCTTTGGGGCTCAAGATACTGAAATTCCAATTTTTCTGTGCTGATGAAATGGAATATTTTCTCTTATCATCCTTCAAGTTTGTACTGCAATAGTAAGATACAGTATCTTACATTTTGAAGCTATGAGAAATTTGTTGGCAAAGACTCTTTGATGCAGATTATTCTGCAACATAAATCAGAACTAGTTAAACACACAAGAAACAGAGATAGCAATACAAGTAATTTTACAATTTGCTATACACAGTAGTAAGAAAAACAGGAAGTAGGTGTTTATTAGCAGTTCCAAATATACCAGCCAAAATACAACTCCCTGTGGAGTCTGAGTTATTCAAAATATAGCAAAGAACAGAATTCCTAAGATTATAAAAGGGTAATTAATCACAAGCAGTGTTCACAGACCAGTGATTTGGAAACTACTTTCTTATTGAAGATCTGGATCAAGAACGAACTTCAAAGCAACATTAATTGATCTCACATTCACTGCATCTGGTCAATAAACCCTCCCAAAGAAGTCACTTTAAGCCCACTTGACATCCTATCTTTATTATATAACAATTCTATGTACAGTGCATTAAATAGTCATTTTTTCACCTAAATTGGTTAGTATATCACTGCCTCTCCACATACACTATTTACATTAAAAGCATCACCCCTTACTGATATCTCTAAGTTGCATTTACAAATCAGGGATATTATAGAGGCTTACTTCCCAGGAGTGTGCACTTACCATGAAACCAGGTTTGCAAACTGGGAGGACCTACCTGCTTGGTAGACCTACCGCCATCTAACATAAACTGGTGGTTTTCAAACCTCGTCTTTGATTGACTGAACTCTAAATATATATCCCAACCATTTCTGAGTAAGGACAAAGGATTTTTAATTTTAGTGGTAGTGGTTCAATAATACATATTTAAAATCCATATATATATATTATAGTAGAAGTAATATGTGGTAGTTAAATACAAATTCTGGTCTAATTTTTATCAACTATTTACTTATATCTGGGGCAACTGGGGAATTAGTTGATTTAAGAGTCTTAGGAGCTTCTAGCAATGACGATGACATGTAAGAGTGGCCATGGACAGATTCCCTTAACTCTTCCATGACCACTTTCTCCCCTATAAACTAAGGGGAGACATTGGATTAGCTATGTCCAAAACTCATCAGGATGAAGGTAAGGACTCTCCTACTTGTAAAGTATCCACCATCAGGTCCTCTGAGTCAAGCCATTTTGAAAATGCAAAGAAACAGGGAATTAAATTATTTGTCTCAGTTGTGGAAATGAAAGCGATTAAGTAAGGAAACCTATGTATACATTTCATTGGAATGGGCTACAGGCATCCATGTCTGTCTATGGGTTCTTAGTAGCTTAGACTTACTGAGGAGGAGAAAGAAGAGAGTTCTTTGAAAACAGCTCCATTACCAGTAGGAAATTGGCAATAGGTGAATTAGAGAGAAATCTGCTCTTATCATCCAACCTAAATGAGACCTTCAGGCTACTCCCCTGATATTTATAGACCAACCGCATGGAAAGCCAGAGAGAATCAGCACAACAGAGAGAAAGCAGTTCTGAGAGAAGAGAAGAAAAAGAGAGAGGGGAAGAGAAGAAAGGAAGCAGAGAGAAACATGGTGGCATAGTTCTCCCCATGTTCAGGCTGTTAACAGGTGTCAGAATGCCTACATGTTTACATGTGTTATTTCTTCCTCCAGGGTCAAACAGGAGAATAAACAGCTGCTTCCCAAGTGACTAAGTTCTGGACAATGAAATTTGGCAGAAACAAAGACTGCCACTCCAAGGCCTGCCTAGTTAATTCTCCCTCTGTACTTATTCCAGTAAAGGACCTCAAGGAAACTATGAAACAGCAGGACCCTCAAAAGATGGAGCCGAATCTCAGAATCTATGCTTGGAGGAGCACCACAAAAGCACTTCTAAGCACTCAAAGGCCTTTGCTTAAGTGAAAAATAAACATTCATCATGACAAGCCATTGAGATGTGGGGATTTATTTGTTATAGCATCAGATAGCCTACCATATCTAATACAGACTAATAAAGATACTCATTCAAGTCAGTTCTCCTCAGCCAATCAGTTGTGGGCTCTGAGGTATCTGGATAAGCTGGAAAAAAATCTTTTTTGTTCCCTCCCTTGTTTTTCTGGCAGACCAAGCTTCCTGCTG
>NW_006160211.1:4821911-4874174 GCF_000334495.1 Tupaia belangeri chinensis
GCTGTCAGACAAAGCTGCCTGCTGACTAGTTAAACTGCTGGTGGCAGCCAGAGCCATAGCCTCCTCCTGGAACTTCTGAAATAAAGAAGGTCACAGATGTTCTCTGCAGGTCACACCCTGGAAATTCACTCTATCCTGGCAGGGGCAAAAGTCCATTTTTTCTTATTCCCAGAGTGATAGTAGGCCTCAGTTCTCCATCTCACCCCTTGTGTTACAATTACAATTATAATGTTCTAATTAAACATATTTATGCCTGAGATGAGTAAGCCAAATCGAGAGGTCAGTTCTGTTGCTGTTGTAATCCTTCTCAGAACCCAGTCCAGGTAATATTCATATTGATCACTAGGTAGAAAGACCCAAACAAAAATATTTTACACTTGTTCATTGATTTAGATGAATTAATGCAAGCAGTAACCTTGAGAAGATTTCTGGCATCCTGAAGCTAAAATGTTCTAGGAACCTGCTCTGAGAAGAGAATAGGACAAAGGAAGACCCTGCCTATTGGAAAGTTAAGAGTACCTGATGATGTTGCTGACCCTCACAGCCTCTCCCATACTCACAAGGCAATACAAACCAAAAGATTTCATGAATAGACACTGAAAATAATTTTTTTCAGAATTATTTTCTTCCTCAACGTATTTCCCCCAGTACAGCCCTTGTTTTCAGCTATGCTAGGGTAGTAAGTTAGCAAACTTGGGCCACATCTGAACTACAGAGATATTTGTTTGGTCCTTGAAATGTGTTAAAAATAGTGATAGCAATATTTTTAAGTGAGAATTTTTGTAATGAGATTTCACACAAAAGTCTAGATTGCTGGCTCCTTTTGCAAAATCAGAAGATTGAGCAATATGGGACCTGTGTCCTCCCCCTGGAGATACTCTGCTGGAGTGAACCTGCTGCTGCCCTTGCAGTGGGGTCCATGCTGCCAGTTGCCCACAAGCTGGGACACCACTTGCCATGCTTGCCACTGCACTTGCCTTTGTTTCCTGCTTGCCTTCAATGACAATGTTATTAATTTATGCAACACACTTCTTTTCATGATTTGCTATGTCTCATGCACTGCTGATAGATATGAGTAGTCTCATCTTAGAAAAGAACCAGCAGTTGGAAAAAAGGAGGGAGTATAGGCAGGAAAGGACCTTCCTTCATCCTGTGTGACCTCTGCCCTCCCTTCTCCTGGGCATGCATCAGAGCGAGAAAGGAAGCAGGAGTCTTTCCCTGGCACCAAGTGACTGCTACAGGTAGACTCAGTAACCTTGCAGTCACCAGTGAAGAGGTCTCATAGAAAAAGCACTGAGTTTGTGGTCCCCAACTTGCCTTCCCAAGATGTATGGGAGTAGTCCCTTTCTGGGCTTATATTTGTCTGAGTTTTGGTATGATTGCCTTAATTCTCAGCTACCTCAGCAGGTGTCTGTGTGGGAGGAAACTACCTAAAGAATATGTAAAACCTGAGCTCTCATGTTTCCCTGCTTTATACTGTCCATTAAACAAATCCTATGTGATAGGTTGTCTAAGCAGCTCTGTAAATTTGTGACTCTGGGTTGACCTGTTACTGAGTATCATAGTCCCTGGATTTCTTTATGGCTTATTCTTGGTTTATATCTTATATACAAGATATCTTACATTACAAGAGGTATTCAAGAAGTTTGGGGAAAATGTGTATTATTTTAAAAGTATGCATGGATTTCAATAATGTTTTGCATCACAATAAACTCATACTTTAATCCCATTTTTTCCAATGACCTTTTTAACTCCTTTTTTTTTTCTTTTTTTGGAGAGGTTTTTGCTATAGGGCGCATGCGATCGCCAGACAGACAGAGAGAGACAGAGAGACAGAAAGCGAGAAATCACCCCCCCAGGGGGAATGGTCACTCCGCAATCCCTTCTCCTCCATTCTCCTCTCGGGATCTTGGGCACGCACGCACACGTGCCCGGCATGAGTTTTAAGCCACCGGGTCCAGGACGTGAACCATGGTCGACCAGGTGGGAGTCCAGTGACATAGCCATTACGCTAACTGCTGGTTCCCTCCAATGACCTTCTCGAAGTCCACTTGTATTTTCTCAAATTCTATTCTCTGTCTCCTTTTATTCTTTTTTTCCTTCTCCTCCTCCTTATTATCATGAAATGGTCTTTAGCTTCTGGAAATAGTATTTCAGAGTGTGAGAATTCTTATTTCTTATAAGAGCTCCAGGAAGGCAGAAATCATGTGTCTGACCCCAGTCTTGCCTATAATAGCTGCTAAATAAAAATCTGCTGTACGGGGCTGGTTGTGCGTGTGTGCAGCAGTAAAGTGCTGCTCAAGAGAAGCCAGATCTGACAAAACAACCAAGGATCAAGTCTCTATCCCAGTCATCTTGAAACATGGTAGGCACATGTGCAAATGCCCAGCATCCAGTGGGCTGGAAGATTAGAGGAGGAGGGTCATTGCATGACCAGACCTCATGGAGAGTGCTCATCTCTCTGTCTCTCTGTCTCTGTCTCTCTCTCTCTCACACACACACACACATTCTCTCACATGCATGTGTGCATATTCTATCATGAATAAAGAAAAAAAAACTTTAATCCGTTCTGTGAATGAATGAAAGATTTGAAGACCTAGTGGCAAATTAATAGGAAGGGGGAATATACTTCTCATCAATATTTGGGGACATGAAACAGCATGAGCAGAATTTACCCACTGTAAAGTCTGAAATATGATGACTTAGAGGTTTCACCAATCTTTGGATACTTTCATGAGGCTCAAAATTTATGGTCTCTCATTTACCCCTTATGCTATCAAAACTCAGTACTAACTACCCTAGACTCTGTTGTCACATCAGAGATGTAGCATTTTACCAAGATCCAGATAGAAACCACCTTGTACTTATGAGAACAAGCCCTACTTCTCCAAGCAAACTGGAAATTCAGAATCCTTTTTTTTTTTGTTAACTTCATCCACTTAAACAAAGGGGGGAGGTGGTGGTTTGCAGGAGCCTGGGTCTATATCTGAGCAGATCTTATTTGAAGGAAATTGAGCAATATTTTCTCTCTGCCCTCTCAACTCAAATTGTGTTTTTCTTTGTTTGATTGGATTTTTTGGGGGAGAAGGGGGGTGTAGGCTATAGAGTGCATGTGCTTGCCAGGGAACAAGAGCCAGAGAGGTAGAAAATGAGAAAGCACCTCCCTAGAGGGAATGATCATGCCACAATTCCTTCTCTATTCTCCTCTTGGGATTTTAGGCACACACACATAAGCACCCAGTATGATTCTTAAGCCACCAGGTCTAGGACTTGAACCGTGCAGTTGGTCATGTGGATCCAGCTGCCTTAACCACCAAGCCCCTGGCTGGCCCCTCAAATTGCATTTTTATTAAGTGTATTCCTCCAGAGAATTCACTATATAAATATTAGGCTTCTTTGTTTTTATTTGAGTAGTTTACATGCAGCCAGGCTAGAAGCAGAGAGGTGAACTAACTTGACCTCAGGCATCATGTGACAGATATTGCTTTGGTTCAATTGTTGTCTGAGAGGGATTGGAGGTTGGGTGTGACATAATAATATTAACAAAAACAATGGCTATTTAGTTTATATAGAGTCTTTCTTCCTGTGATTTCAAAGGAAATTTCAGGTCTGATATAAATGACATTACAAAGGAATAAGCCAAAGACTTGGCAACTGCAGCTTGCAAGATAATTCATTCATCCTTTCAGCAAGCATGGAGTACCCACTGCTATGGGGAGATGGTGGTAGAAAGGACAGTCATAAGCCCTGCCTTCTTAGAGCTGACCATTCTGTGTATTTTCTGGTGATACTAATTTCCTCTATTTTTTTTTTCTTTTCTCCAGTCAAATACCATGAGTTGGATACCCATGAAACTAAGCCATCTACATTCTTCAGTAGAACATTTCCAGTTTCCTCTTCAGCAGAGTTTGTCCAAGAAGTCTCAGCTCAATGAAGGCATGATCTTTTTTTCCCCTTGTTTTTTTCTTTTTGCTTGTTGTTTTATTAAAAAAGAAAAAAGAAGAAGAAGAAGAAGAAGAAGAAAGATAAGAAAGAAAGAAAAAAGAGAAAAAAATATAGAATATCCCAAAACCAAATAGTCAATTAGTCAACAAGTTACTGGAAATAAAAGAAGGCCATGGAGAGAAGGGTTAAATACATACAAAGTCCTTTCTATCACAAGGTGCTAAGAGATTTGTGCTGTGTAACACTGAGGCCCACTCTGAATGGGACCTTCTGGAACCACCCTTTGCCCATTTGCAATTACCTCACTTCCTTAGGATGTCTGCTCATGTTCTTTTCCGGGCCTAGCATCCTTTCTATATAAGCACCTTCCAGCCAAGTCAATTTTTAAAAAAGGAACTCTCATTTCCCATCTCTGAATAATCCCAAGAACCATCCAATGCTGATGTTAAACACAGTGGAGAGCAAATATTTTAAGGAGGCAGACCGGGAAATAAGGAAGTAAGGGTAATCCATTAAGAGTGGATTCAGAAGTGGGAGGGTCACGGTTACTTTGAGATGAAGCTCATTTACACAAACCAAAACAAAAGTCTGTTAAATGCATCTGGAAGAAAATAAGATGTGAAAGGCAGGGAAGGACCTCAAGAACAATAAAGGAGGTCTTTGTGGGCATTTTGCCTTTTCTGCTAGTTAAAAAGGCATAAGAATGTAAAAATACACAACACAAAGACCCCAATAAGGGACTCATGAACAAATTTTGCAGAGATTGCTTAAGAGCTGTGCTCTACAAGGAACAAAAATGTTAATCTTGCTACAGGAACAAGTGAAATATTTGTTCAGTTTTCCTGGTTGGCTGACTTGCACCCACCTTTCTCTGCCCCCCAGCCCTGTGTCTTTGGGATTCTGTAGCCAAGTATCAGGAGTCTCATCTCAAATCTCAGAAAAGGAGCCCCTCCTCTGGTCTGTTTGGTCAAGTAAATCACTTGGGAGAAAGTAATCACTTTTCAGGATTCTCTAAGTTGTTAACCTATTATATTTGTGAGAGAGGCAAAAAAGAAAACAATTTTCAATATAGCTCATGAGATCCAAATATACGATAGTTTTCTTCTTTACTACTACTTTATCTATTTTAACCTGTTTTATTCAAAGATGAGTATTAAGAATTACGAAAACAACACCATCACTTTCTTAAATACCAAAAAATTATTTTTCAATCCCCAACCTTCATTATGACATAACCTATATAAAAGGCAGGAGTCAAAGACATTCCAGAGGAAAAGTTAGCCCTGCACTTTCAATTATCTTCCGGTATTTCCTTTTTTTTTTTTTTTTTTTTCTTTCCTTAAAAGGCTTAAATAAACTCACTGGTGTTTAATTTTTCTAGTAGTTTCCAAAGTTATTGCTACAGCTTTTTTAAATTGGGTAACACAATTTCTGTTCCCAGTTAACTAATGTTCGTCTCTGTGTCATCCAAATTCAACAAGGAATAAATAGTGTTGCTCTGAACAAAACCTTTTACAATGGATTGAATTTCATCTAAAAGCATGTAATTCTGCATAGCCAGGAGCAGTTTCTAATCTTTATATATAGGAACTTACAAGGCAAAGAATTCAAAGCCATGGGATTAAGTGAAAAATGTGAATGAAGAACTACTACAGACCCCTGCTCAGCTGACACAGAAAAGCTCTGTAATGTTTTCTAAGTTAATCATTGCTGCGGGTGGGAAAAATTGTGGAATATGCCTAATAGGTCTTGTAGGTCATTATTTGCTGAAATGCTACACTGAGTGGTTATTCCTTTTTAAATACTAATAACCTAGAAAGCCTGGCCTCATTCAGCAAGAGGGTCAGCACAGAGGCATCTGATTAGTGTCAAAAATGACTGCCTCTCTTTAGTAAAGGAATTTTCTAAAGGAAACATAATTCACAATGACAAATGTCGGCATTTTTAGAATTGCAAACATTACCCATAACTTGAATTTAGGTTATGAACCCATTGGACAAAGTTCAGCACTTGTGTAGTAGCTCGCAGATGACTCAGTTTGAAAAATGTATGCAAATACACATAAGTGCATTTTTAAATAAAAATAAAGAGCAATATAACAAACGTCTCTGATAGAAAAAGAAGCTGATGTAACAGTCATGGTAACATGTCTGCTTCTTACCACAACCTACAGTTTTAAGTTGTCCACCAATGGATTTCTGAATGGACTCTTTCAGCTATGCTTTTTCCCATTTAATGAAAACAGTAGGAGAAGGGAAATGTCTGATGTTGGCAAAGAAAATTCTCCCATTCTAATGACTCATTTATTGAGCATGTGAATTCAATTTCTTCACTGCTTTTAGTCTGAGGGATATTAAAGTGTCGGTGGCCACCTCAGGATGATGAACGTGCCATTAATATATTCATACGGTTAGGTCTGGCTTGCTGCTTAGTATTTTTTTACTTAAACAAAGACCCACAAAATAATAAAATTACCTTAAAAAGACACTACTTCTATGTTTATAATTAATTTATGAGTAGACTTAAAGTTCTTTGAAGTTCTCCTCAAGCATCTTTAGCGGTATCTTAGTGTCAACGCATTCTATTTACAACCCCCTTGATGTTGGAGGTACCTCATACATATCTAGCACATATAGGGTGTCTGTTAGTCCATACGCACTCTTCTGAGAGGTGATTACTTTAGTATCTTCCCTGATACTGGGGCTACAATGACTTACATGGTTCAGAAACTTCCATTCTCTTTTTTTTCTTTTTTTTTTGGGGGTGGGAGATTTTCACATGCGCTCGCCAGACAGACAGAGAGAGACATAGAGACAGAAAGTGAGAAATCATCCCCCAGGGGGGATCTTGGGCACGCACGCACACGCGCCCGGCGTGAGTTTTAAGCCACCGGGTCCGGGTCCGGGACACGAACCACGGTCGACTATGTGGGAGTCCAGCGCCATAGCCATTACGCTAACTGCTGGTTCCCCTCTTTTTTTCTTAAAGGAAGAAAAACTTCAATGGGTTAGGAAATTCGTGTTATTTGCAAACAAACACTCATAATTCCTCTTTTTATTATGCACTTGCCATTTTTAATGATTTAGGCTGAAAACTACCTGTGGTATATTTTATGTTCAGTGCAGTGATCGCTTCTGCTTTTACTGTACAGCTTCAAAACTATTCTGATGCAATTTTTTGGCCCAAAAGAGAATTCGGAATCTGAAAGATGTCTCTAAGTATTTTGTTTGCAGTAATATAAAGAAAGGAATTTTAATTCTTAAAACTCTAGAAAGCATTAAAAAATACATGAGAAACAGATCTATACTGTACATCCACAAGTTGTTCTCACAGGTGTGCGTTCTTAATGTTAAAATACCCGTGTGAATTTTTAGTTTCCCATAATGTAATGGGAGACAATAAATTCTGAAGTTACCCCATTTGCCTTCAGCCCTAACCACAGAAGAAGTAACCTCTTGTCTATTTAGATTTTCTGAGTATACCCATGTCCTTCTGTGTGTCATACCAAAGCAAAGGTTTGTGTTGCGAGCCAGAGCTTATTGCAAGATCAAAGCTCTGGGCCACTCACAATAAAATAAGAGGGTAAAGCCCAAAGAATCAAAGAAACAAAGGAAACGTTTAGGAGATAAGGATCAGTCTCAGATATGACATTTCATCCAGATCGGATCCTGTGCAGAAGTTCAGTTCAAAGTTCATAAGACAAAAATACAAAGCAATAAGCTTGAGGATTTCGTTGATTCCTTTTATCTACATGTCACTGATTTTATTTCCATTTTTTTTTTTTAGAATCAGACAATGTCATTTGCTGAATAATGAAACTTATCTTTTTAAATCCTGTATGCATATAAGGGTGTGTGTGTTGAAGTACCTCCAACCTAAACCTCATAAATAGGTATGATATAATACTCCTATTAAAAGAAAAAGAAAAAAATAAGTTGAACTAAAATACCATTCTCTGATTATTTCTCTCTATTGGGTATTAATGGAAGTCTACAAAATGTTAAATATAATTTTCTTTTTTTGAGAGAGATTTTTGCTATAAGGCACGTGCACTTGCTGGAAAGACAGAAAAACACAACATGAGAAATCATCCCCCAAGAGGATGGCCACACCGCAAATCCCTTCCCCTCCATTCTCCT
The DNA here is from genome assembly GCF_000334495.1 of Tupaia belangeri chinensis. Classification (NCBI taxonomy): domain Eukaryota; kingdom Metazoa; phylum Chordata; class Mammalia; order Scandentia; family Tupaiidae; genus Tupaia; species Tupaia belangeri. The sequence continues at coordinate 4,829,996 of NW_006160211.1, forward strand.
CTCAGGATCATGGACATACATGCACATGTACCCAGCGTGAGTTTCAAGTTGCCAGGTCTAGGACTTGAACCAGCACCTTAACTACTATGTGAAATATAATTTTCAAGATTAATACAAAAATAATATGAAGTATTTATAAAAAATTCAAAATTTCATGGGAAATAAAATATAAATAAATAAACCTTGGAAAGGCATTTCAAATATGCATTATACAGATTGAGCAAATGGCTTACTGAGTGTGCCTTTCCAACACAGTTTCAAAGCATATGTCAATTCTGTTATAGAAGCTCAAGATATGCTTTTTTTTTAAGAATTATTTTATCTAACTTTATTTATTTATTTATTTATTTGTTTGTTTCAGTTTGACCAGAGAGGGACAGAAAGAGAGAGAGAGAGAGAAAGTGTGAAAGCAAGCCGCCAGGTCTGGGACTAGAACCATGGTTAGCCATGTGGGAGTCCAGCGTCCTTAACCACCATACCACCTGCTAGCCCAAGATATGCTTTTAGAATATATAATTTTGATCATTTTAATATATGTACATATATATATATATAGAGAGAGAGCGAGAAAAATCATTTTATAAAATTTGAAAATTTTTTTCTATTTTATTGTTTCAGGATTTAATATATGGTCCAGCAGGTAGTGGTTAAGGGTGCTGGACTCCCACGTCTGTTCACCACTGCAGCTGGGCCCATCTTTCATCTTACAGAATTTAAGTCAATTTGGAAAGTTCAAAATGTTTAAACAGTACATTTAGATTATTTTAAATGTATTTAAATAATGTTTGCTTTCATAGTGAAATTTATTATTTAAAAATCTTGGGTTGAGGACAAGCAGATGGCATAATGGTTACATCACTGGACTCCCACATAGTCAACCGCAGTTCAAGTCTTGGACCTGGTGGCTTAAAAAAAATTCATCCTGGGCACATGTGTGTGCATGTGATCAAAATCCTGAGAGGAGAATGAAGGATGGGGATTGTGGCATGGCCATCTTCCCTGGGGGGTAATATCTCGCTTTCTGTCTCTCTGACAGGTACACACACCCTATAGCAAAAATCTCTCCTAAAAAAAAAAATTTTTTTTTTGAATTGATAACAGAATAAAATTTATACTTACCCAAATACCATTTTCAACAGAAAATGACATTGTCTCACTATTACAGGCGCGTAAATTATTTCAGTGTGTGTATTAGTACAGGATTTTCATATCCTATGGTGCTAAGTAAGTAGAGAAATCTCTTCTAAAATCAATAGATACAGGAAGAGGAGGAGAAGGGGGAGGGGGAAGGGAAGGGAGATGAGGATGGGGGAGGAGGAGGGGGAAGAGGAGGGGGAGGGGAAAGAGGAGATGATAGGAGGGCTGGCCTGGGGTATGATAGTTAAGGTACCTAAATTCTAGGTCCCAAATGGCTGACTGCACAGTTCGAGTCTCAGACCTGGCGGCTTGAAAATCACAGCAGGAGCGCCTGTGTGTGTGTGTGTGTGTGTGTGTGTGTGTGTGTATAGAAAGAGAATCCTGAGAAGAGAATGGAGGAAAAGGAATTGAAGCATGGCTATCCCATCTGGGGGGTAATTTCTGACTTTCCCTCTCTCTTTCTATCGCTCACTCTCTGGTGAGTACATGCACCCATAGCAAAAACTAAGGAAAAAAAAAAAAAGAATATAGGAGTTCCTACTTAAAATATTGTATCCTCTTTAGACTAATGATAATTTTAAAAGAGAGAATAGAAACTGGAAGCAAAGATAAGGACCCATGTCAAATTTACATCCCAAACATTTAGTATAACTACTTGCGAGGCGGTTGTCTATGTAATTAGAAGGTTAACCAAACTCTCAGGAAGCCCATAACTGTATTAAGATAACCTCTTGCAAACTCTCACCAAGTAAAACATGGACATACAGAAACTTGCCAAAAAGGAAAAAAATACAAAAACTAGAGTTCAAACACTCCACTTGATTAAAAGTTTTCTTTACTAACTGGAAGTTTCCTTCGATTTTCTCCTTGGGTTCTAAAGCTATATTATGAAATTGCTTTTCAATTCCCCATATGGTGATTATTTAATCATGCCTTTACCAGCTGTGAACATAGCCTCTCTCCTGATAACAGTTTATTTTTAAAGGAAATTGTCTTTGAAGAAATATTTTGATATTATGCAGCAAAATAAGAGTTCACTGGAAGAAACCAAAAAAAAAAAAAAAAAAAAAAAAAAAAAAAAAAAAAAAAAAAAACCCTCCCCTGCACAGAAAGAATGGTCTGTGGGGCCTGTCTGTGGGGAACAAAGAGGAATAGTGGCTACATAAAGATAAAACAAAAGTAACCACTCATGTGGGGAGAAACAATTGGCTTGTTCCACATAAACAAACCTGACTGGCAGCCCCTTTTTCCATGTTCCACCAAGTGTTTTGATATCTTTTGGATACAGACAGATATTCAGTCCCTTCCTTTCACAAGCTGTCTCTCAGACCTCAAACACTGTCTTGAGTATATCCTATTGTGCCAGCAAACTTCAGGCCTTACATTCTTCTCAAAAAAACCCTCCTCTTAGGCATATAAACATATAAATAAGAAAGATCTCGGGCCTGGTAGTTAAAGTGACTGGATCCAACATGGCCGACTGTAAGGTTTGAGTCCTGTACTCAGTGGCTTGAGAAATACTCCACGCACATATGCTGAAAGGAGGGAGAAATGAAGAAGGGACTGTGGCATGACCATGCCTCACGGGGGGATGCTTGCTTTCTCTCTCTCCCCTTCTCCAAGTGCACATATCCTCTGGCAATTTTAATAATAATAATAAGAAGAACAACAACAAATAAGAAAGCATCCTCAACCTTCTAGGTATAGCAGCAGAGATAGGGTGTAGGGACCGCGTAAGGCAGCAAAGGAAAAGAACAGTGGAGAACGTGAGTGTAGAAATTACTCTTCTTCTGTTCCTCTGTACAGCTTTACCAGAACCATAGAATGGAAAACAGAGGGAAAGGCACTGATTAGGGAGAGGAGAGACTCCAATGCTAGAGAGCATAAAGGCTTTGCCAAGGCCCTACAGCACTGTGGACTCCACCACTCTCTGTCATGGGGGCTGCCTTGCACATTAGAGAATGTTTAACAACAACCCAGGTTTCTACCCCCTAGATGTCATTAGCAGCCCCATCCCCACCTCCCACCCTACTCTACCCCTGTTGTGACAAGCAAAACTGTCTCCAGACATTGCCAATGGTTCCCTGGCAGGGCCAAATCACTCCAGCTGAGAACCACTGCTACCCATGTGGGAAGCTCAGAACCAGAAGCCAGTTGACATCATTTCCAAGATGTCTTACCCACTCCCAGGATTCTGTCTCTTCTCACTCAGCATTTGGTAAGGATCTCCTTTATTTCAGATTCTAGGCTGGATGCTGGGGATTCTGTATCCTTGCCTTAGGAGAGGCTACGACTTAGGAGAGATAGAAGAACAAGTTTAGTAAATGCAACAGATAATGCCATAAAGGAGCTGGAAATGATGGAATCAAGGAGAGAACTAAACCTAAATGGATCGTGGCTAACATGCTGGAAAGGGTTCAGGAAGCCTCCTCCTATTGGAAGGGTAGCTCTTCTACTGTTGGGTTAGTGGGACATGCTGGGGGCCCCCGGGACAGAAGTTAGCAGTTCCGGGCCTGCAAATGTATTTCATTATTTAAAATTATTTAACAACCTGGCTGGTACACCAGAACATACAGCCCAGAGCTCCCACCAGGCTAGGAGAAAGACAAAAACAAGACAAAAGCAGAAAGGATAGTGACCGAAGATAACACTTAAGCTAGGCCTCAAAGGTTAAGTGAGAATTTTCTCAGTGAACAAAATAATTAAGGAAAGAAGGAACCATTACCGCAGAAGTATGGAGATGATAATGATAGGACTGAAGAAAGAAGACTAAAAAGTCTGTTGTGGCAGGAGCATAGATGATATACAGGCTGTGGAGAGGGAGGAGATGGATGTGGAGTGCTAGACAAAGTAAAGAAGGCCTTGAATAAATCCTGTAGGTGCTAGAAAACTGCTGAAGCTTTAACTAAAGGAGGTACAAGATTATTATGGCAGAAGTTTGGAAGCAGATTAAAGAAGTGAGAATGGGTTGAATAAGAGCAGGGGAAAGAGATCAATTTGAAGCTCTGGAGTAAGCACAAAAAAAGACATAAGAAGTGAAATCAGCAGAATTGGGTGTTCAGTTTCATGTGGAAGGAGGAGGAGTCATTATAGAAAGAAGAGAACAAACCTACTTAATACATAGCTCCTTATATGTCCTCACTGTTCTGCTTCAAAAAGCTATGAACTGCTCAGTGATGAGACCCCAAAAATTGTATGTACATCAAATGTGTGATGATTACACCTACCAGATTAAGCTTAATAAGAAAATATTGACATAGGACGAGCAAGTGTAATGGTTATGTTGCTGGACTCCCATGTAGTTGACCACAGTTTGGGTCCCGGACCCAGTGGCTTAAAACTCAAGCTGGGCACATGTGCGTGCATATCCAAGATCCTTACAAGAGAATGGAGGAGAAGAGATTGTGGTGTGGCCATCCCTCTTGGGGGGGTGATTTCTCACTTTCTGTCTCTCTGTCTCTCTCTGTCTCTCTGGCAAGCACACATACCCTATAGCAAAAATCTCTCTCTCAAAAGAAAATATTGACCTTTTTAAATATATATATATATAAAGATGAAAATCTTTTGGCATACATTCTACATCATACAAAGAAGCCCAAGTACCAGAAAGACATAGAGACAATTTGAGTTTATAATTGAGAAGCCATGGCAAGATTTTGCTTTATCCTTTAAGCTTAAATCATAATCTCTCTGAGTAGCAATTTCAAAGCAAGAGAGACCTTTCAGAGCATTTGTTGTAGTCAGAATTATCTGAAAGACAGAACTTTTCATCAAGGGAATTGAAGACTTCTTCTACACACTTAAGTTCATTTTTTTCTTTTCTTTGCAAATATTAATAGCTTAAGACAGAAACACCATATGGGAAACCTAGAAAACCATTTACACTCAGCAGATATGTCCAGTTGAATTACAGGACTCCACCTCAACAGAGGTTAAACATTAACAGGTGCAAAGAGAAACTCTGGTTAAAATACTGTTTTCTATGACTTCATCTCACTGAGAGTTCATGTGTAGTCTACATCCCCTACCATTCAACATTTGTTTTTTCTCCCCTTTTTATGTCAGTAGCCCTGTCTTCTCTACTCTGTCTTTCATACTCCATTTTCCACCTTTCCCCAAGAAAGGAATTCTCAGATCTTCCTCCTTCTTCAGCATGCACACTATACTTGAAACAGTTTGGGGTGACTTTGCTTTCTGCTTGAGATGGCCGTGTTATCAATGAATGTCCTAATCTAGAACTGGAAAACACATAGACCATATAGACCCATCACTCCTTTCCCATGGCATTGATATGAAATTATAGCACTCTCCTTGTAGGCGTGTTTGAATTTTTCTCAATTCAGAATTCTAAGCAATTCCTCCCGAGTGGTGGGAGGCATAGCCTAATTCCCATCACTGTGTGTGGGATCCTGGTAATGTGTCCGCCATCCCCTCTGTAAATGTAGAGCTACCTTCACAGTTCTTGGGTTCAGTTTATAATAGGCAAAGGAGGTTGATTTAAAAACAAATAAACAAAAAATCCTTTCATAAAACTCAACTACAAATTCTACCAAACCTACCTCTAAATATATCACCCACTATTTATAACTTTTGTTTTGTTCCTTCCTATCCCCCTTTTCTGTGTCATTTCCTCATCTCCCTCTCCCCTTCCTTTCCTCAGTAATGATGGTGGGCATAGTTTCGAAAGGGAGACCATCTAAGTACCTAGTGAATCCGAGGCCGTGGATGTTTAAAGAAATTTCCCAAACAAGTCCAGTTGCTGCTTCATCCCAGAATGACTTTTTGAAAAACTAAACATACTTGTATCCATTATGAAAGGAAATGCAAGCGGAGTGCTTCTCACTTGTTCTGAGCAGCTTCATCCACTTAGGGTCTTCTTATGTTACCTCCGGAAATGGACAAAGTGTACTGGTGTCCTATGACACAGGGCTTCTGTGCTTGCTTCCCAGGTCATGATGGGAGATAAAAGTGGAAAGGGGGATAAGAATTTAAATATTCTTACCCAATATCTAGCGGCTGGTCCCTTTTAGATTCTGCTTTACCTAAGCTATACAGTGGAGTTGAGAGGAAGAGAGAGGAGTAAAGAAAGAATGGGACAAAGGGAGATGGCAGGCAGAGTAAGAGAGACGGCCAGTATGATAGGAAAGGGAGGAGAAGAGAGGGGGAAAAGCAGAAGGGAAAGGAGAAGAAGAAAAAAATAACACGAAGTGCTATACAAGAATTTTCTCGTGTAATCCTCACAACACAGTTAGGAAATGGGTTTAATAATTATTCCTGTTCCTTTTTTTCTTCAATTGAGAAACTTGGGGCTTAGAAAGCTTAAGAAACTTGCTTAACATCTTATAGATAGGAAGTCATGAAGCAAGGATTTGAACCCAGATCACCTGAATCCAGAGCCTGCTATTCCTACAAGGAGAAAAAGATGAAAATAAACTCTAGAGAAGATAAGATGGATATTCTAGAGAAGCTGGGGCACCTTTGGAAGTAAGGAAACAGAATTAAATGCTCTAAAGGAAGTCAAAGCTACAAGGACTTCAGAGATCCTCTAGACCCAAATTATTTTCAGAGGATGAAATGGGGTCTAATAAAGGCTAGAAGGTTTCTCTTCAGTGAGAATAAGAGGACAGCCTCTCTCTTCCCTGCCCCAAGTTCCTAAGTAGGCCTCTAAATAGCAAGGTCATTGCTGTTAAGAACCACTTAGATGCACTTGGGATTTGGTTGGGGGGAGGAATAGGGCTGGTGTTGTCTCATATAGTTGTTATCCACAAAGAATTTAACTTAAAGTCTGATTGTATTAGGAGCTTGCCCCTCTTCTCCCTCTTGGATGGGGGTCATGCAGAGGCATACTTAGTGTCATCTTGGAGGTTCCTTCAGCGACCAGACATTTGAGGGCTGGCTGGCTGGCTGGCTGGCAAGGATTGCTTGTGTTGGTACAAGCATTCCAGGGCAGGCCTTGCACACAAGTGGTCATAGCATTCCGCATTCTTGGAAGGGACCCGCACTTCGCAGGAACGTGGATGGCTTTGTTATGTCTTATCTCCTAATCTGCAGTTGGAGGTTTTCCTTCCTTTTGCAGGTGCTCTCATTTCCTTCATTATTTGTTTATTAGAAAATCCTGTGGCCTTCCAAAGTCATTCTTATGCTAAGGAAGGTCGAATGTGATAACATATTTGTGTTGGCCAGGAGTGAGGACATAGCAAATACCAAAAGTCACTAATCATGTGTATAACTGAAAGTGGTGCTTCACGTATAAACAGTATAAACAATAGTCCTCTGCCCCCCACAGTGGAGGGTCACAAAAGCTTCCATGCAGACAGAGAAAGAAAGTGATTACATCTACATCCGCTGGTGCTATAAATCTAGTTGCCTGGGCTCTGTGGAAATTGTGGCTGAAATTACTTTTAAGGTTTAATTTGGGGACTATATGAGTGAGGCAGCATTTGTCAAGCCTGAGAAGGTCTAGTCTGGACCAAGATTTCAGCATGGGAAATAAGTTCTCCAATCACTGATATCTCTGAAATCTACAGGGAAAATAAAGCAAAACTGAGTGTAGTGGAAAGAATATGAACCTAACCTAAGCCATGTCTCCAAAAACTAAAGGAATAACAAAGTAGACCAAGAGAGAAAACAAGGCTTCTTTTTTGGCAAAGCCCTATTCTAAATGACAGTCTCCTTTCTCACATACCCTCTGAACATTCATTAGACACCATGAGTCTGCATTACAAAGTAATCCTAGGATTACATATTGCTAGAACTCAACAATGTCAATATGAACATCAATTCTTATCATTGCTTCACCATGAATTTTTTTAAATGCAAAAGAAATTGTTATCATATGAAAACGTCACATTCTTGAAATTCTTATTCTTTATCTACTGTCTCCAGTACATTAAGGGCAGTTAATATGAGTATTATTTTTTATAACCTGCCTTGCTGCCAAATACACTAAAGTTAATAAAAGGTCACATAAAATAAAAATGCAATAAACAAAAGGATATAAAGAACCTAAGGAAAGGGGTATAAATTGTTAATGGGACAGTAGCCAATACACAAAATACACACCATGTAGTCTACATATCTGCTAAAGGTCAACCAAAACTTGTTTCTAAGTTTTCTAGTAGCCAAAAAGTAGTAAGTAACAAAGCCAAGGAGGATATGGCTACCTGGTGTTTAGGATAAGGGTCTTTCCACTGTATTACTCTGAAAAGTACTCACAAAACTACCTGAAAGGATATTATAGACAAGACAGTAAAAGATGGAAGCTGGTACAGTCCCTCCCAAGTACATGACTCACCAAGGACTAGTACCTGGATAAGAATTTCTACACTGAGAAGTGAGATTGGTGACTAGTTTTTACAGGTTGTGTGCCTTCTGAAATGTTTTGTGCACCATTTCTGCCCAATATGGGAGCTTCATCAATATCCCATTCCAGATCTTCCTCACACAGTGTCAAGCAAGCATGCAATTCTAGACACATCTTCCAGGTAGTAATTCATGCTTTTATCCCTTACATTAAATGAAAAGTCCCTTGCCTGCTGGCACCATTGCCTCTTTTCCTTCCCAATAAAACCCCGGGGGACACCTTCACAATGATCCAAATGTATGCAGAATAGAAGGTAATTGTTGATTACAGAAGGCCATATTTAAGGTGTTTACACTTCCCTGTAATGGTGGGGGAGTCAAAGAATAAAACAAATGAAGAGAGTCTTAAGCACAATGAAATGAAACACGCAAAGCAGCATCGCCTTGTTAGATAAACATTCTCTATCAGCTTTGTTAAGGTGTTCACGCTTGTTTATTTTATTTTTTAAAGTTTCTTTCTTTCTTCCATGAGAGAGAAATAGAGATAGCACCCCAACATGGCCTTCATGCCACTATCTATCCTCAGCCTCAGCCAGCCAAGATCATAGGCTCATGTGAGCAAACCTGGCATGCCATGGAGGCCTCCAGATGTGAACATGAACCTTCTCATGCAGGTCTGGCCTCACAGAGCATTGCATTAGCTATGCCGTGAAATTGATAAACATGTCACATTAAAAAGAGGTGACAGCAAAATTTCCAAACTAACAGAGTTGAGGGCTAGGTGGGGCCCAACAGAATCAATGCAGGGCATGCTTTTGGAGCACATCAACAGAAATTCTCAAGACCACAAAATTGGAGCTGGTCTTTTCAGAAGTGGTGAGAGCTCAGGGTCTAGAGGACATTTCAGGGTTTGACTTCATTTTCACTGGTTTAATTCATTACCAGGTAATTTCTTTTTGGATGATGTCTGAAGCACTGAGCTATTAATGCATGCTGAAAGGAATCCTTAGAAGCCAAAAACATAGTATCTGTCCTCACAGAGGGCAGAAGTCTTGCCATTCAACATCTGTCCCAGGATCTCAGCAGTAGAATCCACAAGTCCTCTTGAGGACCAACCATTCTTAGAGGTACCCCTGCTTCTAGCTTATCACAGCCAAAAGTAATTGCAGCCACATGGTATAATTCTCTCCTCCCTTTCGATTTTTGTTTTTCTGGGTGACCCTAAGGAATTCTGGGATTACCCTTAATGGAGTTTATAGAGGAAAACCTTAGTTCTACACTGGGACCTCCAGCGAAGACAAATAAATCCTTATTCTACATATCTTCTTTTAAGAGAGAGGAGGGGCACGAGTTCCAAAGCAAATCAGACCTGCTTTTGAATCTATGTCCTACTACTTTCTAGCTTGTAAACTTGGACATACTTCTCAACCCCTTCAGCAAGTCTCTGTAAAATGGAGATGGTAATTGGAGCGGTTTATGGAGATGAAAGGAGGTATTGCAAGTGAGCACCTAGCAGAGGGTCGGAGCAGAGTTTGTACTCAGCTGCTGTGTGGACCAGCGGCCCAGTGCAGACCTCACTCCCTCATCTCCCACTGCTGAGATACGCTGAGGTTGGTTCCTCTGTGGTTCAAACTTAGCCTATGGCTCCTGCATACTGACCCCTGTCAGGTGCTCTTTCCACAAGCCCCAGACATGCCATTTTAGAACAGACCTGGGAAGCTGATATGGTTCTTCAGAGAATCCTAATGCCCTACGTATCCTCTACCTTTTCTGTAACCATGTTCTAGCTGAACAGCTTTCTTTCTGCCAGGGTGAAAGATGTTTTAGAAAGCACTATTGTACTGTCTTTCAGATTATAAAACATTTTCATATCTGTTATTTCATGTGGTTCTTCTAATAATCTTGTGAAGTAGGGAATTTTCCCTAGGACACACAGAGAGATTTCATGACTTGCCCAAAGTCACTCTGTTAGCAAACAGCAGAGCAGGAATTGAACCCAGGTGACCCCAAACAGGGCTTTTCCATAACAGCCTGAGAGGTCAGAAATGGGCTTCTCAGGGTCTTCATCTACAGGATGCTCAAGTAAACCCTTGAGTCCCTAGTAAAGCAGTGAGGATTCAGGTGTTGCCGGCCCTGCTTACAAAACAGACCTACTTCTCTCCAGAAGGCATCTCAGCAGAAATATATTTCTCTGTCCCCTCCAACCCAGGCCCCATCCACATGGAATGCCTGGAAGAGCCAAATAAACAGATTTAACTGACTTAATATGTTTTCCTTGCCAAACATTATAAAATGAAGTAATGGGTAACCTGCATTAATTCTGCTAGATTCTCAGACTTTCCTTTCTCCCCCTGAGGAATGGAAAATGATTTGAACGAGATGGGAAACCAGCTTTTCCTCTCTCTCTTTCAAAACTTCTCAAAACACATTACTATGCTACTGGAAGCCATTCAATTTAACTAAGTCATTAAGTTAAATCATCTGCACACATTTTCTCAGTACGATGAGTCTGCATGGTGGACTGATTTCATAGAACAGTTGCATGTAAACATCTCCGGGGGAAACCAGATGGCCCTGACACATCAGTACCTAGTTAGTCCTACAAAGAGCAGGGCACGGTTCTGGACATCATCTTTCCAGGAATCCTGTAACCTAGGGTGGAACTTCACTATGGAGCCCAGCTGGTGGGCAGTTTTTCCCCCTCCTCCAGAAATGCTCTTTTGCTCTCGGCTCCGTAGTACTTAGAGCAAAGAAGGCAGACTAGGCCACCCGGCTTTCTCAGCTAAGATTTCTGGAAATCCGAGGCCTGAAATTCAACAGAGACCACAAGACCCCTCAGGGTATGGGAGAATAATACCCATGGACCCACTGGTTGTTCCAATACAACACTCAGGGAGGTGGGCCAGGGGGACAGAGGACCCACTGGGAACAAAGGCCTGCTAATTACCAGTGCCCCAAAGGCATAGGCTTGGGGAGCCTTCAAAACAAAATGAAGAGTAGAGAGGACCGCATGGTTAAACTGACCCTGGCCAAGGAAAAAACTCAATAAGGCAGTTACTTAATTAGCTTTTACATTTTTTACCTCAGTAAAGACTTTATATATTTGTGTGTGTTGTATAGCTCACAATAAACATAAGACACAAAGGAGAGGCAAACTGTAAGGGATTAGTCTAATTAGTGAAAAAAACATTAAACAGCTGACCCTGTAAATATTCACTTTAAAACCTAAAACTCAAAAAACATGCTATAAATGTCTTCCAGGGTCTGCCAGGCCAGAACAATGGGCCACCAGTATAGCATCCCTTCGCCACCGTTCGCAGTCTAGCAGGGCAGTAGGCATTTTCAAGAGCGCACGAGGGTCTAAATATCTGGAGATAATAAGCAATGTGTACACAAGAAGCAATGCGTTCAGGTTTAAAAGTGCATTAAGAACGAGGCACCCTGGGAACCAAAACAGGGTCCCAGAAAATGGGAGTGATAGCAAAACCTTGTTCATGGTGGCAACTTCAACCCCACATTAAAGACATGGTAACGCCATGGTTAAAGGCTGAATATCCATTATTAAGCATCAAAAAAAATCTCCGGGGGAAACCAGATGGCCCTGACACATCAGTACCTAGTTAGTCCTACAAAGAGCAGGGCACGGTTCTGGACATCATCTTTCCAGGAATCCTGTAACCTAGGGTGGAACTTCACTATGGAGCCCAGCTGGTGGGCAGTTTTTCCCCCTCCTCCAGAAATGCTCTTTTGCTCTCGGCTCCGTAGTACTTAGAGCAAAGAAGGCAGACTAGGCCACCCGGCTTTCTCAGCTAAGATTTCTGGAAATCCGAGGCCTGAAATTCAACAGAGACCACAAGACCCCTCAGGGTATGGGAGAATAATACCCATGGACCCACTGGTTGTTCCAATACAACACTCAGGGAGGTGGGCCAGGGGGACAGAGGACCCACTGGGAACAAAGGCCTGCTAATTACCAGTGCCCCAAAGGCATAGGCTTGGGGAGCCTTCAAAACAAAATGAAGAGTAGAGAGGACCGCATGGTTAAACTGACCCTGGCCAAGGAAAAAACTCAATAAGGCAGTTACTTAATTAGCTTTTACATTTTTTACCTCAGTAAAGACTTTATATATTTGTGTGTGTTGTATAGCTCACAATAAACATAAGACACAAAGGAGAGGCAAACTGTAAGGGATTAGTCTAATTAGTGAAAAAAACATTAAACAGCTGACCCTGTAAATATTCACTTTAAAACCTAAAACTCAAAAAACATGCTATAAATGTCTTCCAGGGTCTGCCAGGCCAGAACAATGGGCCACCAGTATAGCATCCCTTCGCCACCGTTCGCAGTCTAGCAGGGCAGTAGGCATTTTCAAGAGCGCACGAGGGTCTAAATATCTGGAGATAATAAGCAATGTGTACACAAGAAGCAATGCGTTCAGGTTTAAAAGTGCATTAAGAACGAGGCACCCTGGGAACCAAAACAGGGTCCCAGAAAATGGGAGTGATAGCAAAACCTTGTTCATGGTGGCAACTTCAACCCCACATTAAAGACATGGTAACGCCATGGTTAAAGGCTGAATATCCATTATTAAGCATCAAAAAAAAAAAAAAAGAAAGAAAAAGAAAAAGAAAAACAGTAAAGTTAACCAGGCTATACGTCTAATTTTGTGGGTGAAGCAGGAGAAGCCATTGGCCCTGCCCAGAAAGGCTGGGCAGTATTTCTAAAGCACACCTAGGAAAGTAAGGTAACCCTGCCTACTGCCAATCAAGTCTCAGTTATGGAAGGAATGTGAAGACTACCAAAAGCAATCTGGGAATCAGTGTGTTTTTGCCTGCCTCTCTAAATTTTTAAATAATAATAAAAACAACAGCATGGATCAGCCCCATGGCTCGGTGGTTAAGCAAGTCAGATCCCATACGGCCCAACATGCTTCAGGTCCTGACCCTGAGGACTTGAAAAGCATACTGGTCACTTATGCATGCATGCCCCAAATCACAACAGGTTAGACAAATGGAGGTGGGATTATGGCATGACCACATACCATTGCAGGGTGCTTTCTCCCTCCCCACCCCCCATCTCTCTGTCTCCCTCTGGCAATTTAAAAAAAAAAAAAGGCAAATTTGATTTGGTGAGGCAGTCTGCTTTTATTTTTTCATGTTTATTTACTTATTTATTCCATAAAAATAGAGAGAGATAGGCACCCCCAGAAGGTCTTCAGAGCATGATCTCCCTGCAGCCATGGCCAGCCCAAATCATGGGCACACACTTGTACACAGCATGTACAGGGAAGCCTTGGAATGTGAACCTGGGGCCTTCCCATATGGGTCCAGCATTGGAGAGTGCTGTGTTACCACTGTGCCATGAGCTGGTCCACCAATATGTTTTTGTGTTTTTGTTTTTGTTTTGTTTTGTTTTTGCCATAGGACACATGTGCTTGCCACAAAGAGACAGAGACAGTGAGAGGGAAAGTGAGAAATAGTCCTCCAGGGGAGATGACCACACCACAATCCCTTTTTCATTCTCTTCTTGGGATTTGAGGTACTCATGCACACACACTAGGCATGATTTTCAAGCCACGGGGTCAGGGACCCAAACTGTGGTCAGCCATGCAGAAGTCAGTGCCTTAACCACCACACCACCTGTTGCCCCACCTCCCCATCAATATGCTTTTTTTTCTCAGGACCAGCAGTTAGCGTAATGGCTATGTCGCTGGACTCCCACGTAGTCGACCGTGGTTCCAGTCCCGGACCCGGTGGCTTAGAACTCACGATGGGTGTGTGTGCGTGCGTGCCCAAGATCCTGAGAAGAGAATGGAGGAGAAGGGATTATGGCGTGGCCATCCCCCCTGGGGGGGTGATTTCTCGCTTTCTGTCTCTCTGTCTCTCTCTGTCTGTCTGGTGAGCACACACGCCCTATAGCAAAAAAAAAAAAAACAGCTTTTTTTCCCCAATGTTTTCACTTCTAGAAGAGATTTCCATAGATATGGGAAGACCCACATAGGCTAAAATAAATTGTAAATGGATAAACAATGTGCCCAAAAGACAAAGTAAAACAAATCCTCACTGAGCAAAGACACAGAGAGGATCCAAAAGAGACTCTTCACGAGAAACTCAACCTTACAGGTATCTGAACAGAAGACAGCACAGTACGGTAACTTTGACTGGCTGTACACGGCAGGACTTCTGGTCCTTTTAACCAGTCTTAATGCTGGCAGTCAAAGGATTTAGGGCTATACAGGAAAAGAAGGCATTCATATCTGGAAAATTTAGGAAGAAAGTCTGTGCTCAGAGAAAGTTATAATTTTAACTCAAGGTAAATGACTCTAACATCTAAAATAATGATGACAAAACCAATTGCTGACCTTTACATGCGAAGTCTAGAGTCTATATATAAGCTTTAAAATTAAGAGACAGTCCCAGCTTGGTAATCAAGCCAGTAGCGAACTAAATTGCAATACTGGAAGCCGTGTGGCCAACCATGGTTCAGATCCCAGGGATGGCTTAAAAATACACCACGTGCATGTGCATGTGCCCAAGATCCTGAGGAGCTAGAAGCTTGGGGAAAGGGATCATGGCAAGTACAGATGTGGTTCTCTCTCTCTCTCTCTCTCTCTCTCTCACACACACACACACACACACACACACATCTATCATGAATAAAATTAGTTTTTAAAAATTAAAATTAAAAAAAACAGGAGGAGGAGGAAAATAAGAGGAAGAAGCTTTTACCCTATATCAAGGCCATGTAAATAGCTTTAGCTCTTGGGATAAGCAGAGGGCATAACAGTCATATCACTGGAGTCCCACATGGCCGACCACAGTTCAAGTCCCAGACCTGGTGACTTGAAACTCAAGTTGGGCACATTTGCATTCATGCCCAAAATCCTGAGGAGGAAGGGAGGAGAAGCGAATGCAGCATGGTCATTCCCCCCAGAGGGCGGTTTCTCACTTTCTATCTCTCTGTCTTTCCAGCTAACTCATGTACCCTATGGCAAAAATCTCTCTCTAAAATAAATAAATAACTATCTTTAGCTACTATGAACGCAAATAGCTAAACGTCGTAACTACTATTATCTTCATGTCACAGATGAGGATACTGAGACTTAGAAAACTAGGGTAGCAGGCCTGTGGGTGTCCATACTGGGAAGCAGTGTCCTCTCCCTTTAAATGGAGCTTTATCACATTTCCCTTCACTCCTATTTTCTGGCTGCTTCTTTCAGTCTTTGTTGGTCCTGCAATGCAACATCCTTCTTCATATGGTACATGTCCTCTCTGTCACAACTACAGATACAGGCATTGATGCTACCTCCCTTCTTGAATTTCTCTCTTCTCTTTCATGGATCACTTGACTCCCCTTGCCACCTCTCTAGCCACTGCTCCTCTGGAGAGCCACGATCTGAATCTAGATGTTCTCATATGCATAGTCTTCAATCCTGCTCTCTACATATTGCAGTACTGTTGTAAGACATTCGTTGAGACAGAAATAACAGGCAAAGACTATAGGAAGGGTAGTTGCCAGAAAGTGTAATGCTGGGTAGTTGGGAAAGACCTGGTCCATGATGCCAAAGAGAATCCGGGGCAAGGACAGAGAAGAACAGAAGAAAATCCACAGGGTGTTTCTGATAGCACTGTTCGCCAACTCTTCCTAAGTGATCTGAAACACCTGAAGAAGCTTACAAGGTAACTTTGAGAAGTTCACGGAAAGATGAGAGTAAAGAATGAGTTTAGGGCTGCCCCCATGGCCTGGTGGTTAAGGGAGCCAGGTCTCACATGGCCAACTGTGCAATTTGAATCCCATCCCCATCAGCTTGAAAAACACTCCAGGCGTATGTGCATGCATGCTCAAAAATGCCAATCGGATGGAGAAATGGAGGAGAATGGATTGGGCATGACCATGCCCTATTGGGGAGAACAGTATTTTCTCCCTCTCCTTCTCTCTCTCTGTCTCTCTGGCAAGTATACATGCTTTCTGACCAAATTAAAGAATTTTTAAAAATGAGTTTATTCTGTTGCAAAAACATTATGAAATTGATGCATAGTTTCTTCATAGTTTTTTCTGTGAACTTTTTGACAAATCATGTTTTTAAAAAGAAGGAAGAGAGAAAGAGAGGGGAAAAAAGAGAAAAGGAAGGGGGAGTGGGAAGAAGGGCGGGAAAGGAGGAAAGAGAATGAGGGAGAAAGAAAAATTTTCCCAATTGCACCTCTGGCTATTAATCAGCAGTATTAAGGTAAACTCTGAGAATCTGAATTGATACCTGCTAAGTCTGAGACACAATACAAGTAAGAGCTCAGTGTTCCAGAGCCCTCGGAGAACCTGAGATCAAAGAAAATTAACAAGGAGACAAAGCATTAGAATCATCATGGTCCTCTGATCTTCGAGGGCACTGATTTCTTAGTCCACTTCTTTTGAAGGCCCAGAGCCCCAGGTCTGGAAATGACTTGATTTATGATCCCACCCACTTCCACAGTTGTCAGCTTGGGTGGTGCAGGAGCTCCAAGAGGAAGCCGTGGTAAAAGGCTGCCTCTTGTGAGGACAAGGATGTCACAACAGTTTTCCAAGCTTCAGGCCAACGCCCCTCCCAAGCCACCAGATGTTGCAACTGGACTCGTGCCTGTGAAAGTCCAGCACTGCTCTAACTGGGTTCTCGGAATCCCCATTCATCTTGAGGGGATAGAGCACGATGGAACATGGAATCCTGCATTGCTAACCTTAGTATACGGGCTGCAAGTGGTTCATATTAAAAAAAAAAAAAAAAACAAGGAAACACATAGCTGTACTCCATATTTCCCCTTCAACATGATTTTAAGGCAGGTTTTCTGCTGCATCTTCTCCTGGTTCTTTGATTATCTTGAGTAAGGTCTGTCTGAACCCCATCTTCGAGGGTGACCTCATGGCAGTTGCAGTCCTTCCCAAGTAAGCAAAACACCACAACCTGTGTAAGCATGGAAATTCCACATTTGGATGTTTCTCCTTGCCTAGGTCACCAAAGGCCTGCTAGAGTCCTAGGGAATATTTCCTCATACTCCCAAAAGCTTAGGTTTATAATTCAAATAAACCCAATTCATTAGATCAGCCAGGCAGGAGACACCTGGGAAGCTGCTACTATGTACATGCAACAGTTGTCTGGCATTTTCCATGACTCTTCTGTTTACTTCGTCCCTCTGTTTGCCTCTATTTTTTTTTTTTCCACTTCAGGTGGAGCCTAATATCAGACATCTGGAGCAAGTTTAAAATTTACTGACGCAACTCCATTACACAAAATAGCTATACTTTATTTCTTACTAACTTAGATAGCACTCGACTTTGATCATGAGCCCAGCTTCTGAAACCCAGGCCTCCCTTGTGGTCTTGGCCTGCAGAGTGCAGAGTCTTAGTGTACACCACCACCGCTGGGCATGGAACTCTGTTTTCTGGGGGGTTTGTTTTGTTTTTTCTTTTTTTACATTTTTGCCATAGGGTGCATGCACTCACCAGAGAGAGAGAAAAAAATAGAAAGTGAGAAATCATCCCCCAGGGAGGATGGCCACTCCACAATCCCTTCTCCTCTATTCTCCTCTCAGGATTTTGGGCATGCACACACATATGCCAAGTGTGATTTTTTTTTCCCTATATTTATTTTTATTAGCCTAGTGTGATTTTTTTCTAGCCACCAGGTTTGGGACATGAACCACAGTTGACTATATGGGAGTTCAGCACATTAACCAACATGCCACCTCCCTGGACATGGAACTCTTAAGAGTGCAAAGTCAAGTCATCTAAGGGGAGGACTCTGTGAAGTTGTCCTTGCCTTTCCTGATCTACTACTTAAGCACTGCTCTGTGGGTCTTTGTCTCCCCTCTGCTAAGTCCTGAGAAATGGACCAATTTGTCTTCTCTGCTCTGGGATTCTGCTGGAATCTGACCACTGAGCAAGCAATCTACAGGGACTCCTTGGACCTCACCTCTCATTGTGTCTCCTCCAATCCTTCCTTCTTTGCTGTTAGCTGAACTGGTATTTCCATTCACGCAGGAAACCAGTAATTATTCCCAACTCTGTGGTTAACTGTGAAAGCTCTGTGCTCCTTGTCCATTAGGCTCTTGTCTTTCAATATTAAATGTTTTGAATTCAAAATTCCTCTTTTCTCCTCTAAGGGCTTGGTTCTACTTTGAAAGCTGTCCAGTTTGATTTTGGGTTTTTTTTCTAGCAGAAAATTATTGAGGTCCTGCTCTATTTTGTTTACAAAATTAGATGTGCAAGGATGAATTGAACAGGTCCCTGCCTCTCAAGTCAAGCTGTGGTCCATTGATCAGCAGCACAGCATCCTCTGGGAACTTGTAAGAGACAGAGCATTTTAAATCCTACCTAAGAGCTGCTGAAGCAGAACCTGCATTTTAACAACATAAACAACAGATTGCAGTGCACATGGATGTTTCAGGAGCTCTGGTCTCTTGCCTTACTCAGGAGGCTACGATGTGTACCTGTATTTGGCAGTTATGAAAATAAGGTCCTAAAGTAGATGAGAACTCTGCCTCGAAATGCCAGGTCCTGATGAGAAATTCAAGGCTTTTCCACCACAATACCCCTCCTTACTCCCACCTCTTGGTCCAGAGGGCTCCTACATTTCAGCCTTAAGCCCTAAGGAAATTCAGGACACCCACTCTTGTTCCATCCTTCTTCAGTTCTGCTGAACACAGAGCTGAGTGCACAGCAGGGAGTTCTGGAAGGCCTGGTAGGAGCCAACTGAGACCCAGTGCAGCATCTGGAAAGGAAGTGCTTTCCAAATCCTATTTTAAATGTGTTTATTTATTTCTAATCCATAAACATTTCGGAGTGCTCACCACATGGAAGCCCTGGGCTAGATGAATCAGGGAAAACAAAGTAGAATATAACAACCTCAAGACACACCCCAGGCTTAAAATCTGGTTAGGGAAACAGACACTATCAATATGTAATTTGGAGTGGCTTTAATAGTGATTACATGGAGTTTTATTTACTTTACTATGGAACAGCATTTATAGCATTTAGCCTTAAAGGTATCATTAGATCAATCAGTAACACTGGATTGTTAATACAAAGGTTGAGAATTAGTATTAAAGTTAAGCCAGTCAGATCTAATCTATGGTGGGAAGATTACAATTTTTAGAACAGAAAGTTACTCAACTATGTAATCAAATATTAATGGAAGAAAGCATACTGGTAAACCTAGCTAGTTTTATGATATTCTTCCTGTCAGTCTTGGGGTTGGAAGTGGGATTCTCTTGTAAATCCAAAATTATAGCAAACCAAGAGTTACTGTACAGGAAGTGTGAAAATTATGTCAATAAGGTTAATTTCAAAAAAATATATGATCAAATCCTGGTTCAGAACATTTCTCTTTTTTTAAGAATTATTTTACTTAACTTTATTTATCATTTATTTATTTCTACATTTTTGAACAGAAAGGGGCAGAGTGAGAGCAAGAGAGAGAGAGAGAGAGAAAGTGAGAAAGCAAGCCACTGGGTCTGAGACTCTAACCATGGTCGGCCACATGGGAGTTCAGTGCCCTTAACCACCATGCCACCTGCTGGTCCCCAGAAGACTTCATAGTTTATACATCATATTTGAAAATAATCATTCTTGGACTAGCCAGTGGCATACCGGTTAAGGCAGTTTGATGTCACATGGCTGACTGTGTGCTTCAAGTCCCAGACCTGGCAGCTTGAGAAACATGCCAGGTGTGCATGCATGCATGCCCAAAACCCCCAAAAGATGAAGAGGTAGAGCAGAAAGGGGTATGGTGTGATCACGCTCTATTAGAAGTGCTTTCTCACTTTTCCTCTCTCTCTCTCTCTCTGTCTCTGACAAGTGCATGTTCCATCTGACAAATTTTTAAAAATAAATAAAAATAAAAAAGAAGAAAAGAATTTTTTAAAGGTTTTTGTCATAGTGCTTGCTAGAGAAAGAAAGAGAGAGAGAAAGTGAGACATTACCCCCCCAGGGGAGAGGGCCACATCACAATCCCCTCTCCATTCTCCTGGGATTTGGGGCATGCACGCACACACGCCCAACATTATTTTCAAGCTGCTGAGTCCTTGACTTGAACTGCAATCGACCATGTGGGAGTCAAGCACTTTAAATACCATGCCACCTGCTGGTTCCAAGAAAAGGATTATTCTTGATTCTAAAGCTACCTTGAACAACATTCTCTTGTAATTATACATGCATTTTTAAATATTCACTATTTTAGGGTCATTTTATAAATATTAAGCATACTAAAATAATCCTGTGTTATAAAAATATTTTCTCTTTCTTGTTATTTGGAACCTAGAGACTGAGAGTTTACTATCTAAATGCAACACGACAATAAGGAACTAATGCACTTGTTGATTCATAAGCATAAGAAAGCCAAAGAACAGACTGTATTCTAACTGACCAAATTTCAAAAATCATTATATTCAAAACAAGAGGATTTTATCCATTAACCAGAAAACAGAAAAAAATGTTCCCAAAGATATTTAGGACATTGTTCAAGAGCAAAGCATATACACATGTACTACAGAGAAGAGTGGAAATAATATCCTACTTGTGAAGATGCCCAGGGACTCACTGCCACTACTATTAGAAATACAATGAGTGGAAAACCTTCTGAGAGAGAAGCTACTCAACGCAGCCGTTAGAAGTCATAATTAGCTAGAGATCAAAACAGGAAACAGAAATATAACTAAAGTGCCAGGCAACCAGAAGAGGAGGAGTCGGGCTGGATGGGGTGATCCACATCTAACACAGGACAAGAATGTTCTGCCACAGGTCAGAAGAGGAGACCAGCACCTTAACGGACATTTCTGCTAAAATGGACCTGGCAAGCCCCCAGGTTCACCTTAGTTTGAAGATGAAGGAATAGGGGTTGATGCAGTCTTATGACTTGGACAGAACCCTGGATTGGAAATTGTTGACCTAATTCTGTGTAACTTTGGACAAATCACTTATTCTTCCCAGATATCAAGGTGCTGGTCCCTGTCCTGCTGCCTCTTCCCCCTTTTACAAGGTAAAATGGACTCTATGATCACCACAATTCAGTCTTGTTCCAACTTCTCTGACCCCAAGGTCTTCTGTTTTCATAACTTTTCCCTTGCTCATCTGATTGTGATGGGTAATCATTCATACAGTAGATATAAGAGTTACCCTTTATTGCTAGTCTACATTAAAAATAATAGCCATATGCTAGCACTTCTTATTGGCATGTCTTTCTTCCCACTGAGATTGTAAGCTCCTTCATAATTAGTAAAGTGCTGGCCAAGAAATTGTGAATAAATATGTATTTTTTAATAAGAGAAATATCTTGAAGCAGTGAGTATCTGTAAATGAACCTTGCCTCTTGATTGGCTTTATTCTTATATAGTTCTAATATTAAAAATATAGAGCAGCAATATCCATAGAAATATAATGTGAGGCACATATGTAATTTTAAAATTCTAGCTGTTGGGGGCCAGAAGGTGGCATGGTGGCTATGGTGGCTAAGGTTTCTGGACTCCCACATGAGTGACTGCAGTTCGAATCCCAACCTGGCAGCTTGCTTTCTCACTCCCCCACCCCCCATCCCTTTCAGGTCAAAATAAAAATAAATAAATAAAGTTAAATAAAATAATTCTTAAAAAAAAAATTCTAGTTGTTGGAGGACCAGTAGATGACATAATAGTTACATCATTGGACTCCCATGTGGTTGACCATGGTTAATTTCAGACCCAGTGGCTTGAAACTCACACCAGGCACATGTGCATGCATGCCCGAAATCCCTAGAAGAGAATGAAGGAAAAGGGATTGTGGCATGGCCATCCTCCCAGAGTGTGATTTCTTGCTTTCTGTCTCTGTCTCTCTGGCAAGCACACATGCCCTATAGCGAAAATCTCTCTATTAAAAAGAAAAATTCTTGTTCACATTTTAAAAAGTAAACAGAAAAGGTTATGTTTTAACCTCTATCAACTATTATCATTTCAACATTTAACATTCCACTATGTCATCAATATAAAAATTACTAGATCATTGGAAAAGTTATGAAATATTTTTCTTTGTTTTTCTATGCAAAAATGTGTCATGACTTTCTCGATGACTCAATATTAATGGGATATTTTACATCTTTTTACACTACATTTTTAAAATTGAGTGTGCATTTTGTAATCATAGCACATTTTTTTCATGAAAGATTTTTGTTTAGGGTGCGTGTACTCGCCAGAGCTACAGAGAGACAGAAAGTGAGAAATCACCCCCTGGGGGATGATCATGCCATAATCCCTTCTCTTCCATTCTCCTCTCGGGATTTTGGGCATGCATATACACGTGCCTGGCATGAGTGTATTTTTTAATTATTTATTTTAATTTACTTATTCACATTCATTCACTGTACATCAACACAATATACAAGATGAGATTTTCCATCCAGAATACACTGTGTATTGGCTTAATCAAGGATATTACTGTCATGAGTTTTAAGCCGGCAGGTCCAGGACTCAAACTGCAATCAACTATGTGGGAGTCCAGTGACATAACCATTACTCCATCTGCTGGTCCCAATCACAGCACATTTAAGTTTAGACTAGCTATAGTTCAAGTGCTCGTGGCAATAAGGAACTAATGGCTACTGTATTTGGATAGTGCAGATCCAGAGAGCAGAAGATCAGTAAGATGCCTAATGAAAGGTGCATGTTGTCTTTTATAGTTTTACAACTATTTCTTAATAATGGTTTTTAAAAACCTAGTTTCAAAGGCCAAGTCTAAAGAGAAAGGACAAATGGTTGAGACTTTGTAGCTCTGACCTGAAGAGTTCTGCAGAGGTAAAAAGTAGTGCCCGGTGTTTGTTGATCGTGTGCAAAGTGTCTCTACCTGTAGTGTGGCAGGAGCTTGGTAATGCAAAGGCTGTGCCCTAGTTGGATAGGCAATCTCTTGTGCTGTCTCCTTGTAAGTCTAACCATCATTATGAGCCATTATTTTTTTCTGACAAATACCCAAGGACTCACACCCTGGATTTTCTGAGAAATAATTGTGACATCTGGCACCTGAAAAGTTGTGAGGTGTACCATACACAGTTTGTAAATTTCAACAGTCATCAAATGCCACCTCCATATATGCTAATTATGGGTTGTATTTTGCTTTCACAACCTTCTCTTCAAAATCACCTTCACTGTACCTCTTTTTTTATTTTGGGGGCACAGTATGGTTATAAACAGTATGCATACAGCATGTAATTATCAAATCTTTGATATGAACACACATCCATCTTTTTCTTCAACATCATTCACTATTCACTATAACTTTTCCTTACCCATATAAAAATGTTATATGGGCTCAGCTGCAGTAGCCCATGCTGGTTGATGTTGCTACTCTGCAGGGTGAGGCCCATGGGAGGTCCAAGTTTGATTCCCTGTCCACTCTAAAAGCCTGATGCAGTGGCATGCACTTGTAGTCCCAGCTACTCAAGAGACTGAGGCAGGAGGCTTCACATAACAAGACTTTGTCTTGGAAAAAAAAAAGAAGCAGCAGCACTGGGAAGACAGGCATGATGTGGGAATTATACACAGCCCAAGTGAAGGCTCTTCATTCTGCTCCAAATAGCCTATAGGTCAGCTTCATAGTTACCTTTATAGTGAGTCTGTCTCCCTTTCTCTAGTCCCTTTCCTTCTCTTCCTTCTTTCTGGAATTCAGATCTCTGAAGGACTGTTAATAAAATATGGATATGCTTCTGGAAATAGACAAGCAGTTGAGAATAAGGGACTATGATGGAAACGATCTGAAAGAAAGGGGCAAAGTGGGAATGACTCCCAGCACTTTGCACCATGAAGAGGTCAAAATGTGGGCTACAAATCAAATTTGTCCTTGGCTGCATCCACAATTATAAGATACCTGAGCCCAAGGGCTTTAAAGCATCTGTCTGCCATTTGAGCCCAGAACACGCTGCCTGGATATGGAGACTGGTCCTCCAATTAGCCACAATTGAGCTCAGGATGAGAGCTGTGCTATCCTTTTTCCTCTCCTCAATTTTGTTATTCTAGTAGCTGTCATCAACAGTCATTTCCACTCACAGACTGTACATAGTAAAGAAGCTCCATTCAAGTTTTGTATCCAGCTTAACTTTGCAGCCCAGCTAATGTGAATTTATGGGAACCAATGGTAAATAAATGCTAGCTGCACTCCCACTCACCATGGGATGTTAGTAGATATTTACATTTAGAAGTTTAACACATCCTGGCTTTAATCCAATATTCTCTAACATTCTCTAAACAGCCTCAGTTTTCTAAACCGTATGGTTAGCATGTATAAAGAGAAGGCCGAAGGGAGGAAAACGTTAGGAAGCAGTTGTAAATATAAACCACCTTTTAAGATTTGCACAGAGATTTTGTTAGTAAATTTACAGAGTTGTGTATGCTAGAGCTAAATTTTTGCCTATACACTTAGAAACTAACAGAAGCATGCAGGGAAATCATTTGTTCTGTTGGCTTCTCTTACCCCACCCCTTGCTAACTTTTGAAGAAGGACAATCAAAAACCAAATGCAGTTATAACTACATTAGTTTTCAGAATTAACCACCAGTGAAATACACATAGAAAATGAAAACAAAACAAAACAAAAACTAAGCATATTCGTAGTTTAACTTTTTCCCCCAGTGAACTTAAGGCATTAAACTACATAATGGCAATTTAATCATCAATATATAAGCTATACAGACTACTTTCTCCTCGAGGTCCTTTTAGCTATTCGAAGGGTCTGTGCTTTCTGTATACATTTTATAATCAATGTCGGATTTTTTTTCCTTTGGAGAGATTTTTGCTATAGGGTGTGTGCACTCACTAGAGAGACAGACAGAGAGAGAGAGAGAAAGAGAGGAGATGGCCATGCTGCAATCCCTTCTCCTCCATTCTCCTCCTGGGATCTTGGGCATGCACACACACACACACCCAGTGTAACTTTCAACTTGCCAGGTCAGGGACTCAAACCTCGGTCAACTATGTGGGAGTCCAGCAATGTAACCATTACACCACCTGCTGGTACCTCAATATGTCAGTTTTTACAGAAAAGAAAATCCTGTTAGAATTTTGATTGGGCTATGGGGCCAGCAGGTGGTATGGTGGTCCACAGTTGGAGTCCTGGACCTTGCTTTCTCACTGTCTCTCTCTCTCACTCTGTCCCTCTCTGGTCAAATTTAAATAAATAAACAAAGTTAAATAAATAATTCTAAAAAAAAAAAAAAAAGAAGAAGAAGAAGAAGAACTTTGGGCTTCCCTTGACTCTATAGATCAGTTTGGGGAGAACTGCCATTTGAACAACATTGGACTTCTGAACCACAAAAAGTACATCTCTCCATTTATTTAGGACTGCTTTCATTTCTTTCAGTCATTTGTAGTTTTCTTGGCAGAGGCTTTATATGCCATTTGTTACATTTATTTCTACTTCATGTTTTTGAAAATTTGGTAATGGATTTTTTTCTTTTTTTTTGGGGGGGGGAGGGTGTTTTATTACCCAAATGCTTGCCTGAGAGAAAAGAAATCAACACCCTAAAACCTTTTGTGGCCTCTATGCTGGGCACCCTCTTTGCCATGACCTTTTTGCCCTCCTGCTTAGCATGAGGGGCCACTTTATGCCGGGTCTCTTTGGCCCTATTTCTCCACCTCATCTGTAGTTAAATCCCTCCTGGGCACAGAAGTTTGCTGATCCAATCTCCTTCCTCTAGTTTGCTGCCAGCTGCTTGGGTTTTTGTTTGGTTTTGGTTTTGTTTGGTGGGAGGGCATGCACAGGCATCCTCAGGTCAGATGAAATAGACTCAAAAGCACTGTTGTAAGAAAACAGACCAAGTGTTCATGTAAACAGATTCTGCTGCCTTTCATGAATGCATGCTAGAAATGGATGAGCAAATTAGAAAATGTCCTCTATTAGGTGCTACGCATTTTGTGCAAAGAGCCCATTCTCTGGGGCATGGGGACCCCTTAAGTATCCCGTTGTTGCCTCTATTCTCTTTAAAACAATGATGTGATTATGCATTTGTGTACAGTTGCTAGCCAGGGAAAACATAAAAGATTAAATAAGATTCTTAAGCTGGGGGCTGGCAAGTAGTGTGGTGATTAAGGCGCTGGACTCCCACATAGCCAACCACAGTTTGAGTCCCTGACCTGGCGGCTCACTTCTCATTTTCCTTCTCTTTCTGTCTCTCTCTCTCTGGTAAAATTAAAAAATAATAATAATAAATGAAATTAAATTAATAATGATATATTTTTTTAAATTCTTAAGCTCTTCAGCTTACACTTCAAGGGTCAAAATAAGGTTTATAAATTTTTTTCCTGGAAAACAGTTTTTCTCCTATGTCAAAATAAGACTCAATCAAGAACAAGACAGAGGTCCCTAGTTAACAGTATTATCACTTTACATGGCATTTATTTAGGTAACCTCTGCTTAGTTCACTGAGCATCAGTGGAGGAGAGACCCTCCTCAGTCCACACATGAACACACACACTGACACATTCATGCACACTCACGTACTCTCACACACTCACATTCATACTCTTTCACTCTCATGCCCATATTTTCGCACTCTCTCACACACATACACTCATACTTTCACACTCACGCATGAACATGAACACAAACACACACACACACACACACACACACACACACACACATGCATTTTTCTCCTATCTCCCCCCTGACCACATCTTAGCCTGGGGTGAGGGGGGGCATGGGGAGAAGGCAGGGGAGAACAAAAACCTGAGTCCAAGTAATTTATAAGCAAATTTATTTTTGACAGTTCTGGAAGCTGGGAAGTCCAAGATCAAGGTGCAGATAGGTTTGTTGTCTGGAGAAGACTTGTTCCTTGTAGATGACATTGTCCAGGTGTCTTCAAGTGGTGGAAGGGATGGAAGGACAAAAGGGGCCTAGCTAGTTGTCTCTAGGCCTAGGCCTTTTATAAAGTTGCCAACACAAATAGGTAGAAACCTATGATTTAATCAATGCTGAAAGGCCCCTCCTTTTAATATTGTTGTATCAGGGATTAAGTTTCAACATGAATTTTGAAGAGGACACAAACCACTCCCTCACCTAGATTTCTACAACTCCCAGATTATTACAGGAAGTAGAATGATGAGGGAGAGGAATAGTCAGAGAGGGTCAACGGTTATATTCTCATAGTAATCTCTCACTTCTAGCTCCTGTCTCCAATTATCAAGTCAGTCTATGAATCACTTAGATAGTTAGTGTATTCTGTCTCGCTTCCGTAACACATTGATTCAGTCAACTCAGAACCTTTCCTGGATCTTCAAAAGGAAAACAACAACAGTAACAAAAGTTTTCTCACAGACAGCATGTGTGTATAAGCAGGTTTTACTAAAATTTTGTGGAAATAAAAAGCGTTTACGTTACAGGTTTGCAAAGAACAGAAGATTAAAAATTAGCCATCCCTGCTCCGAAAAATCCTCTTGGTCATCACCATTTTTCATGGCCAGACAATCTCCATCTAGCCCAGCAGGTTTTCTGCATTTTGTTGGCCTCTTATTCTTTTCCACTACCCCACAGCTGTCCACCATCATACCCTCCTCACCAGATTATTCTAATTAAAATGACCTAAGTGATAGGACAGGGCTGGCCTCACAATCTGCTCTTTAAGTACCAAATACTCTCATTCTGACTGTGGCCATAAGCTTTCATTAGACATTTCATCAAAAACAGGATTTAGGGCATCAACCTCTCAACTACGATTCCTTAGTTAAAAGAAAGACTGCCTATGATTTCTTGGCAGCAATGTTTTGGTTCTTCTAAGAGACATAAACTCTACCTTATTTGTATTTCTATTTAATTCTATCACAGAGTTCTCCAAGTAGCAACCCAGGTTTGAGAAAGTACACTGCAGTTATAAAGAACCAATGAATTTACAAGAAAAAGAGAGGGAAAAAATTAATTTTTGTATCTTCCTATAAGTTTAAAAGAGGTTGGTTTAATGTTCTGGTCTTTTTTCTCTCTCTCT
This sequence comes from Tupaia belangeri chinensis, assembly GCF_000334495.1. Lineage (NCBI taxonomy): Eukaryota > Metazoa > Chordata > Mammalia > Scandentia > Tupaiidae > Tupaia > Tupaia belangeri. The sequence continues at coordinate 4,858,396 of NW_006160211.1, forward strand.
TCTCTTTTTTTGGCTAATAAGGTAAGACCTGGAAAAAGTCTTCTTGCAGTGATTAGGAAGGAGAATTTGACTGAGGGAAGGAAGGATAGGAGAGAGAAAATAACAGTGAAAACCCTAAAGTCAAGCTTGTTATCATACTTCATATTTGCACAGAGATCACTCTTTTTTCAATGATAACACATTTAAAGCGTCATTTTCTTCAAAAGGCTACAGGCCAAATTTCTGTGGGCTGTTCAAACCATGAATTAAAGTGATTAAACCCATAACTACCACCAACTGTAACAATCAAAATGTCATGGCAACTAATGATTCTCTAGCTGAAGGTCAGAGCACAAGGGTAGAAAATTATTTTCCATTAAATAATAATAATTTTTCTCTTAAAAATCTTAGTCTCATGTTCCTTGAAATTAAGTTCTTTCCTAAGCTTTGTTGAGAAGTTTTCCCACCAGTTTCACTTCTCAGAACCAAAAATGCTTGTCTAATAATCAAGAGTCTTAATAAAGTTGGAGACAATACAGGAATTGCTTGGGTTTATATCTTCTTTTTCACCCAAAAATGTTGAGATTAGATAGGTCCACTTATCATCTTGCAATTTACTGTAGAGTTTATAGTAAAAGAAAATATCAAGGAAATTCTCAGTCACTGAGTTGAATTAAGTTGCATTCCTTTCCAATCAACCAGAAACAAAACTTTTTGGCCAAATACACATGTAAAATCTGCTTGTTAAGCCCACTCACAATTAAATAAATATAAATAAAACATAACAGTAAGATACTTTTTTTTTCAACGAATAGATTAGATAAATTAAAAAGCTTGGCAAGACTCAGCGAAAGCAATGGTATCAGCATGTAAGTGCTCTGAGGGGCGGTTCATTGGAATACAAAGTGGTGTAGCCTTTTTGGAGTACAATTTCAGGATCTATAAAAGAACAATGGCAGAGGATGAGAGGAAGGGAATTGAAGGGAAGAAGATAAATAAAACATTTATCACCCCACTTTCAGACATTTGAGCTATGGACATACTATGACTATATTAACACATATTGTAAAGTTATTCTTTGCAGAATCTGTGCTTTCCTTTTTTTTAATTAGAAAAAAGCAATCTGTCCATTAGCAGAAGAATTAATAAATAAGCTATGGTAAATCTAAGCAATAGACTATCATACAAATATCAAAAGAATGAGAGAAATTTATAAATAGCCTTAAAATTGCCTTAATGTTGTCTATGACTAGTTACATTGAAATTCTTCTTATAAAAATGATGCCGTTTTGTAAAACTAACCGAAGAAAACTTGCCCCGTAGTCATACAGTACTGACAGAATCAACATTGCAACCCAGAGACTTCTTTCTAAAGATCATGTTTTTCCAGTTTGCTAGGCATTTGTAACATTGCTGCATTTTGGGACAAGTTTACAGAAAGGTTCTGCTTCTCAAAACTTACTGCTTTGAAAAGCAAAATCTGGACAACAGATTAATTCAGAAGTAATTGTCTGTTTCACAGTAGTTCAGTTCACTTTCAAATAGATTCAGAACAAGGGTCTTTTTAAAGGCAAAATGTCCTAGTGCTTTAAAAATATGACTTCATTTAGTTAAACTTTAGGGGAATAAATCTGTTATGTAAATCAAGGAATGCAGGCAATCTAAGACCTCTGACATTCCCTTCTCAAGAGCATTGTGAACAACCTGTCTAACCTGTCACCCTCAATTTGCAGGTACAAAGGAATTAACCATCATCTCTGCTCTCTAGTTTATAAGTCCTCACCTTGCACTAGGTAGGGGAAGTGTACCTCCAATTCACATTGGGCATTAAATACTTAAATTTCATCAAGTGGAAGCCACACAGGCCAAGAGTTATCACTCACTCAGATACTGGAGACGAACAATTTCTTGATCATCATTTTTTATTTTAATGTATTCTTCAGCCCTCTTTGATCTCTGTAAAAATCATCCCTAAAAAATAAGATTCCATGAAACTGAGCTTTTTTTGGGGGGGAGGAGGCCAAAGAAGTTCCATGTGAATTATAAACTATATTAGCTTCAATTTTCTAGCAATTAAAGACTAAACGACAAAGATTCGTTGGATCAACAAACACCACCCTTGCTAAGAGGAGCAAGGTACTATGCAAAAAGTGCATAATGCAACTGAATGAGATGTCAGAGGTGCCCAGGTTCTAGACCAGGCACTAAGCATCTCTTCTTACATGGCCTGGGGCAAGGCATTTACCAACTAATTTCAGATTCTTAGCACGTGTGAAAAAGATAATCATCACCTTCCTCTGAGATGTGTATAAATTAATTAGCTAAGGTTTATAAAGTTGTAAAAACAAAGTGATATTTATGAATGCTAAACTTGAGCTGATATTCTTTTCAAGTTCATAGTTTTATTTAGGTATCATATATCACTGAAAAGGAAGAAATACCACCATGGATCTGATTAATCTTTCTCAAATTACGTAAGGGCTAACTTCAGGCAGTAAAAAACAGTTCCAGAAGGCCCATAAGTCACCATACAGTACCAAGGGAAAATAATATTATTTGCAAGTCATCTTAATATACTATAATAGGATTATATATACATATATTAAGTGTGTGTGTTTATACATTCAATCACTGTATATCATTACAGCATACAAAATGAATTCTTCTGGCATGAATAACTGCATATTAGTCTGGGCAAAGATATTACCCTACACATCATCATCAACAGATAATTTTCCATTTTTGTGTCTCTTAAATATTTTCTTTCTTTTTCCCTTTCATATCCTCCCTCTCACCCTCTCCCATTTCCCACCCTCTTCCCAAACTGTATCTAGTACCCACAGTTGCTCTCCTTGCTTTTATATCCTCCAGTCTTTCAGTTTCTGCCATAGGGTGCAAACATGTTGTATGTATTGAGTGGGGATGTACAATGTGTCTCTCTCATAGTCTGGCTTGTTTCACTTAGCAGTAAATCTTCCATATTCATCCACTTCCCATCAAATGCCAGAGTCTCTCTGTTTTTTATGGCTGAGAAGTATTCCACAGTGAATATGTGCCACATTTTTTCAATCCATTTATCTGTTTGTGGGCATTCAGTTTAATTACATGGTTTAGAAATTCTGAATAGTGCCACAATAAACATAGATGTGTAAATGTTTTTTTCTGAATGAATGCATTCCTACTTTTTGGGTAGATACCCAGGAGTGGAATTGCTGAATAATATGTTAGTTCTATTTGTAGGTCTTTGAGGAACCTCCATATTGTTCTCCACAGTGGCTGTGCTAATATACATCCCCGCCAACAGTGTAGGAGAGTTCTCTTTTCACCACAACCTTGCTGGCACTTATAATTCTTTATTTTTTCAATTTCAGCCATTCTGACTGGGTTTAGGTGGTATCTCTTTAAGGTTTTGATTTGCATCTCCTTTATGATAAGGGATATTGAGCATTTTTCACATGCTTCTTAGTTGTTCATATGTCTTCCTTAGAGAGTTGTTTATTCAGTTCACTTGCCCATCTTTTAATTAGGTTGATCTTTTTTTTTTTCAGGTAAGTTGAAATATATCTGAACATATATTCTCCCATTCTGAGGGTTATTAATTCATTCTAATTATTGTTTCTCTTGCTGTACAGAAGCTTTATAATCTAATGTAATCTCACTTGTCTATGATTGGGATTATTGCTTGTGTTTTGAAGGTTTTAATTAAGAAGTCTTTGCCTACTCTGATGTCTTTGCCTATCACAGCATTTCCCCTGTGTTATATCCACTGGTAGTTTTATAGTCGGAGGTCCTATATTTAGATATTTGATCCATTTTGAGTAGATTTTTGTTAATGGTGAGAGACAGAGGTCCAGTTTCATCTTTCTGCAGGTAGATACCCAGAGTTTCCAGCACAATTTGATAAAGAGATTTTCCTTTCCCCACTGATTTGTCTGGTGCTAACCTGTTATTTTTATTAATTATGTTTCATAAACACTACAGACTTGGTGTAGTAGCTTTGTCACCATCTTTAGAAACTAGGAAAACATTCAACATTTGACTTGCACAGGTAATTGCCCATAAGTAGAAGTCATGGTTTCAAGGGCAGCTTCGTGGCCTAGTGGTTAAAGAAGCTGGATCCTATATGGGCAACTGCAGTTTGAATCCTGTCCCCCACCCCCAGAAGCTTGAAAAACACTCTGGGCATGTATGCATAAAACCTCAAAAGGGTGGAAAAATGGAGGAGAAAGGATGGCCACATACCCTAATGGGGAATGTTTTCACCTTCTCCCCCTCCTTCTCTCTCTGTCTCTCTGTCTTTGTGTTTCTCTCTGGCTGGCATACACACTCTCAGGCAAATTTTAGAAAAATAAGTCATGGTTTCTAAATTACCAATCACATCTTCCAAAACAAAACACACACACATACACGCAAACACACAATTGTCCAAAATGATCCATGGGCACCTAAAAGAAAAAAACATATGATAGAACCAACCAGGTGGCATGGTGGTTAAGGCAGCTGGATCCCATATGTCTCACTGTGTGGTTTGGGACTGGGATGTAGCTGCCTGAAAAACACATTGGGTGCATATGTGTGCATGCCCAAAATCCCAAGAGGAGAATGGAGAAGAAATTGCCTCATGGTCATCCCTCCTAGGAGGGAGGTGGGGTGCTTTCTCTCTCTCTCTCTAGTGAGCACATGTGTCCTATAGCAAATTTTAAAAAAATAAAATAAAATAAGAGTGTATGGTTTTTAGAAGTTCTACAAATCTCAAAGACTGATTTAGTCCATAAAGATGAAGTTCTATAAACTCAAAGTTCTCTCTTGATCCTTTGAAATTAGGCTAAGCTATGCATATACTAGAAGTTGTTTAAAATATTTTTAACAGTAAAGACTTTATTAATCCATATCGATATTTAATTTGCCAAGAGGTGATCTGTTATCTCCTTCTAGAGCTAAGTAAAGGCCAGAACATTAAGAGCTTGAAATACTATGCTCAAAAGTTTGGATTTCTGGATCTTATTCTCTCGAGGGGAGCCCAAGGTGGACGGCAAAGAGGGAGTTATGTGAAATACTCAGGTTTACATTTTGGAAAACCTACTGACTTCATGAGGAAGGATGTTTTGGGAAAAAGGGAAACAAATTAGGGAAACAGAGAGAATCAAGGCTATCCATGAGTATGTATGGAGAAGGGGAGAGTGGACAGGAACCTGGGCAAGCTGCCTGCACTGGGGAGCCCCCAGCAGAAGGAGGCCTGGGGAGGAGCCAGATTTGAGGAAAAGCAGAAGAAAGAGCAAATGCTCGGCAAACTCGGGAATATATCTGCCATTGAACAGTTTTGACATGCTTTCTTCAGGTTCTATCAAAATTATTCTGAAGTCTAATTCTGCTTTTAAGTTTTCCTTCCAAGAAAGTGTCATCTATAAATTAAAGGGGCAATGTTTTCTAGTTCTGCTCACCAAAGGAAATATTAAAATACTCAGCCATGGGAAGCACACAGGCTGCTGCTAGCCCAAGGGTGGCGAAGTCAGTTCCAAAACTGTGTACTCTGGGACACGAGGTCCCCATGCACTGATCACTAGGCATGATAAATAGTCTCACAAGTCTTCTTAAGTCATACAAAATAAGACACATTTCAGAGGTAAATTTGTGCTTGGATACAGACACGTGTACACAAGGAAAGGTGTTATCAGGCCCGAAATGACACAAAAACATGTTTTAAAAGACTAATAAAATACTAAGTAAATGTCCTTGTAACAATACAAAATACTTTGTATTGGAAGTATATACACAGATAAATCATTTTTCAATTGTCTAGGGAGATGATGTAATGTCACATAGAAACAATGAACACTAAAAGTCCTGACTTTGTTTTAACATCATACATGCCCAAGAATCTTCCCAAGTTCAGTAATTAAGGCCTGAGACAACAGAATGCCAAGGACTTTTTGTTTTGTTTCATTTGCTTTAGAATATGTGCACTGACCAGAGAGAGACAAAGAGAGAGAGAAAGTGAGAAATCATATCCCAAGGGAAGTACACTGAACTTCTCCTTCCTTCTCCTCTCAGGATCTTAGGCACACATGTGGGCCCAGTGTGTTTCTTAAGTCACGAGGTCTGGGACTCTGACAGTGCAGTTAGTCATGTGGGATCCAGCCACCTTAACTACCATGCCACCTGGCTGGCCCAGTCAAGGACTCTTCAGAGGAATACATAGGGCTCCACACAGAAAAGGGAAAAAAAATTTTTTTTCTATATCACAAAAACCTCAAAAGGTCATAAATCCAAACAAAGAATTCAAATAGATATTGAAGCGGGGAGATTAATGTCTCTGTATTGACTGACATGCATGGCATTCTCTTTTGAAAAAGCAATGTAATACACTGTAAAGTTATATGTAATCCAATGTAATATAAAGATTATGATAATAAAAATAAAAATAAAAAATAAAACAAAAAAATATAAAGCCTTATGCAAGAAAAAAAAAAGAGCTTTGTAAAGCCTACAACTCTCTGAATCACTGGTTTTATCATGTCTTCACTTGTGAACATCTCTTCCCACTTTTGTTTTGTTTTGTTTTGTTGGAGGACTTATTTCTTTATGCACAGTACAGAACTATAGTCTTACAATAACTCATAGTGAGTGGATAATTTTTTTATCTCTTCCTAATGAGCTATTGTTGTATACAATTTTACCTCTCTCTAACTGGACCAATGATTGATACCACAGATCTTTTCAGATTATAAACTCTTATCTCCCACACTCCTCCACATAGAAATTACAAATTCTTTTTTTATTAGCTATGTAAAGATTATCTCTGTTTTCAAAAATCCATCCTCATTAATTTATGAGACTTTTTATTGTCTGTTTTTTAGTCACTTTGCTTTCCTATAGAACCATATTTCACAGTAAAGAACATCATTGAAAAAATTAGTATATACTTCCAAAATAACCAATAGAGTAAAATTCAAATGTTTACTACATAATGTAATGTTAAGTGTTGAAGGTGGTAATATTTATATTTTTGGTTTGTTTACTGTACACTATATACATACTTTGAAAAAACATACTATATCCTACAAAGATGCATAATGATTATATGTAAATAACAAATTAAAATAAAAACATTTTAAAAAGAGAAAAAAAAAGAATTCAAATAGAGATTCTGCCAGGCTGCTGAGTCCATATCTCAAGCTGGGCAGGTGCCTTCTGCAAAAACCCTTCCATCTGAGGACTTCCCCTAATATTTATCTCCTTTTGCTTAATCTCACTAATCCCAATTTCTCTGAGCTCAAACCTACATAGCCAGAAGATGCTATTTATGGGCATTTTTGGAAAAGCTTAATCTCTATCCAAGCTGAAATACTACTACTAATAATATATGCTCTTTTACAACTTAAAAAAAAAATCTCATTTCTCTACCTGATTTGTGCAGGTTTTTGTGCTTCTGGGAGACTTCTATGCCAGGACACATAGTTTATGTACACAGGGCCAGATTCAGAGGCTGAGCCATTGTGCAGGAGAAGCCGTGTAGGCCATGTCGCCTTGTTTGTTTTTTCTGGCAAGCTTCCCCAGAGGAGATGTCTAGAAGGAAAATGCATGCCTCTATACACACACAGTGAAATAACCCCTAGAACTTTACGTTACTTTCTCCTTTAACTATTTTTTAATCTTGAAGCGTAAGCTCAGGAAGATGACAGTAAGTGGTATCCCTTCTCCAAATCAGTTCATAGGTACATATGCCTTTTCTGAGGAATTAGAGAAAGCTCCAGAGCTTCTCCATAAAGGAAAGGAAACAAATTGCATGCAGCCATGTGATTATCAAAGGAGGTTTTACTCGTGTCCTTCTCTGTGTAGATTTATGAGGGTTCGTGCTGACATGAAGTATGCTCCTTACTGAATTCCTCAAGTGAAGCAAAACCACACGTAGTTGGTTCTAAAGCAACACACTGAGTCACTAGTTTACATAGTAAATGTGAACTAGTCATTTGTGAGTCTGAGGCGTATCTGTGAAGTGGATTGAACCAGAACAACTGTCTGAGAAAGGAAAAGAACTAAGTAATAATAATACAAAAAAAAAAAAAAAGACCCACATTTTAAAATCATCCACCTAAAAACCAGCTTGCAAACCACCTCAGCAACTACTCACTAGTAAGAAAGTGCCACCAGCATGAAACTGTGGACAAAAACTAATGAATCTCAGTGCCTTTACTTGCCTAATGAATGAACTCTTACGGCCTTCCCAGGATGGACAATTGATATAATCATTAGTCCCCCCCACCTCCCATCCCCAAAATCCTAACTGGCAACTACTCTGAAATTGGTCAAGGCAATGTCCTTTTTTAGTGTTTGGACCTAAGGGCCACCTCGGCCTGCTCTCTTTCTGTTGCTGGTGCATGGAATCAGCCATCAAATTCCCAACCATGCTCCTGTGATCTGAGCCTCAAGTCCTTCTCTCCTTACAGGCTCACTCACAACCTGAGTTCGGGCTCTCACTCATTACCATTCATTATCACTCACTATCATTCACCAATCTTCTACCTGGTGTCCAGATGCCCAAAGCTTCCCCTGCACACCAAGGTCAGATAAATTCTCTCAGAACACTGCTAGGATCATACTTGGAAATTAAGTCTAAGCTCCTTAGCTTCACCATTGTTGGCCTGTTCAACCCCACCCATTATCAGCTTTATCACCTACTATCCCCCGAGACCATACCTTACCCTCAAGCCAACTGGATCATTTGGTGTTCCTCAAGCCTACTCCATATTTTTTCCCTTGATGCCTCTGTCTATGCCTGTTTTTCCTACTGCCTACGGTATCATTCCCCATCCATAGAAAATCTCACCCTCTGTAAAGGGCCAAGACAAATACCACTTTCTGTTTCAAATTTTCCATTAAAAAAAAAAAAAAAAAAAAAACGCAATACTCTTTCACCCATTCTGTCCAACATTCACTATGCTTTGTCCATGCTTCTGTTTATGATGCTCCTAAAATATACTTCCTGGTATTTGATTTTTATGTTTGCATCTTAACTCCCCTCTTAGTCACTCACCAATGCATATGTATTGAGAGTTTACCACGTTTAAGTTACTGTTAAACTATTTTGGCCTATAACAGCTGCTGTATTCCCATACTTTGATTCCTATGGATAAGCCAAACTCATACATGGTAGGCTGCTTTTCTGAGCTGGTTGCCAAGTTACAGCCAATCACAGCAGCTAGGCTTCAGTCAATCACAGTCATCCCACCTTTTAAACCATGTAAATGCAGACAAACTTCAGAATGTAACCAATGATTTCTCTACCTCACTCCCTCACTGACACTTTCTGTAGAAACTTTCCTGTCCACTGACTTAAATGCCAAGTTGACCACGAGGTTGGCTGGAGTTTTCCAGAAATCAGGGGACAACTGCCCGATTTAAATTGTGTTAAGATTTGCTCTTTAAAATTCCACTCTATTAAATTGACTGGTTAATTTTTCTTTTAACATTATTATGCTAAAAAGGTGAACATAGTCTCTAATTTCATAGAGGCATGGTCTCACATGAAACAGTCATTGATAAGTAATTGAAGAATAATTGACATTATGAAGAGCATGGGAAATGAGTACTATAGTTTCAGGCTACGTCGGAGAAGTGCTCAACCTAGTCAGGAACATCAAGCAAAGCTTCCCAGAGAAAGCAATGTTTAGGCTGAGATATGAGGCTTTGGAGGTGCTACCCAAACACAAATTTAACGAAGAGCAGCCCATGCCAAGGAAACTGTCTGTACAAAGTCTTTGACACCAGAAAGATTCTGAAGCAGGCTAGTGACATTTTACCATAGAAAGAAAAAAATACTGCTTAGAATGAAACTGCAGAGGAAAAAAGGGACCAGATGATAAAGGCACTTCTAACCAATTTAAGAATTTTAGACTTTATCCCAAATGCACTGAGAGCCTACTGAAGGGTCATATGGGAAGGTATGTTGTAATTAGACTTGCATTTAAAAATAAATCACTCTGCAGACAGTATAAATAATGAAAGGAGGGGACAAGAACAGATGCAAAGAAGCAGGTAAAAACGTATTTCTGTCTTTTAAAGATCCAGTGCTTGGACCACAGCATTGGAGAACGTGAATGTGACTGGTAAGTACTGGATTGGGTCACTTGAAATGTCCATCTTGTATAGGAAATAAAGGTTGCTTATCAGCAAATGCATGTTTAGGAGGCAACCTTGGCAAGACTTCGTGCTTCATCGGGACTGTGGAAAGAAGGAGAAGTTAAGGGAATGTACACATGACATGTCTCATACTGGAATGGAAAAGACAGGAGGACAAGAAGGTTGGAGAAATACAACAGGATTTCCATTACAACATGCTAAATTTGATGAGAAATCTCCGTGCCGCCCAAGAACGCATTTATATACACTGATCTGGAATTAAAGGCAAGCTCTGCGATAGAAGGGTTTGGAAGTCATCAGCATGTGGAAGCCATGGGGGTGGATAGGTGGGTAAGATGACTGAGGTAGAAGGAGAGAGAGGAGAGGAGACAGAGGGGGGAAAGAGAGAGAGAAGAAAGAAAGAATTGATCACGTTTATTTGTTTGTTGTTCTTTTAGTTTTGCTATAGGACAGGTGTTTGCTGGAGTTGGGGGGGCCAGTGTAAACCACTCCCCTCCCTCAGGGAAGGATGGCTACACCACAATTCCTTTTCCTCCACTGTCCTCTGGGGACTTGGGCACACGCACACACACAAATCCAGTGTGTCTTCCAAGCCACCAGCTCCAGGACTCACACAGCATGGCCAGCCATATGGGATCTAGCCGCCCTAATATTCATGCCACCTGCTGGCCCAAGTCATGGTTCTGAACGAGAGTTGGGGTTTCTTGTCATCGTTGTTTTTTAAGCATTACTTATAGACTTCTACCCAAAAACAATACAAACACCAGAGGTCCTGTACATCAGAATCTCCAGGGAAAAAAAAGTTAGCTTAAGAAAAAAAATACAATGCTTCAGGTGTGTCTAATGGACACCCATGATTAATATGGTAAGGAAAGTGACAAGAGAAAAGAGTTCAAGATAGAGCTCAGAGGAAAGCCCACACCTAGGTCTGAGAAGGACGGGGAACTGGGAAGGACACTGAGGAGGGTGGGTGGGAAAGTGAGAAGGCTCAGGGAGTGGGAAAATGAGAGAGGGCCACATGTGTCAGACTCCCAGAGGCAAAATTAAATTTTGGAGGACGAGTCAGTGGCTCTTAGATTCACCACATGGTGATTTCAGCAAGAGCAGACTCCAGAGGTGGGTACAGAAGGCAGAGAGAAGAGCCTCAGGGGGGAGTGTGAGCTGGGAAACTGGTGCTAATGGCCTTTGACAGGCAGGACAAGATGGGGCAGGGGTTGATGGAGCATGTGGTTTCCACTGGGTCCTAGTTCCTTCCTCAGGGACAGAGGCTGATCGTATGGAGCACCCCTCCGCCTCTCCACAGTGCTCAGCACACAGCCACAGACACGGCTCACAGGACAGCAAGCACTGTGAGTCAAAACCTGAATGTCCTGTGCCTTTTGCAACATAGTGGATCTCCTCAGAAACATATATAGCACACACCAACTCATTCCATTGTTTTCATCTACTTCAAAGACTAAGTATGTCCTGCTTTGCGCCAGCCACCCTGCTCATCACTGAGGGTGCAGAGAAGAATAGGCTCTTGAGGGAGGGGAGTTCTCAAGAGTCTACACTGTGGAGTCTGTTGACAGGGCATTTGTCTACAGTACATCATCCAGGTCATGAGGATGCAACTGTACAGACTGTACTTCCGGGCTTCCTAACCTTTTCTGTGAGAGGCCTAGAGGAAACCCGGACTCCTTTTCTGCCTTCTGACGCTGTGCAGCAGGAGAAGATGCCTCAAGCCAGGAAGCTACCTCGGGGAGCCCCGGCTCAGGGCTCTCAGTGCCTTAATGACTTCTCCAGTCTGGACCACAGTAGGGATGTCCCCTACCACTTTGAAGAAGGAGTTAACGGCTTCAGAGACCGACCTCCTCAGCTGGGGAAATTGCTGGCCCCTCCCTCCCTTGAGAAGCCTGCAGAGGTGAAGACCAGGACTCCCTGAGAAGTTTAGATAAGAAAGAATTGGCCCATATTGGGGACCTAGCAGACTTCATAGTTCACAGAGATCTGTAAAGATCAGGATTCTCTCCCCGGAAAGAGGGGGCACACAGCACCTGATTCCGACCACCTGGCCACTAGGGGGCTTCAGTGACACACTGCAAGTCAAAAGCACCTCACCTGTTCTCCAGAAGGCAACACTCTCACCTGCTCTTGAGGAAGCGTTCCTATTTCCTCTACCTCCTCCGATTCCCTCACTTCTTAGAAGTCTCATAATGCCAGCTCACTAAAAGGTGCCAGTCAAAGTCCAGTGTCAAAATGAGCACAGAGCTTTCAAACAGCACCGTCATAAGCGAATTATAATTGGTAACTTCTTCAGGGAACTGTGAAAGTAAAATCACAGATTATCCATGAATAAAACTGGAGGGTGTGGAGGGACAACCAGGAGCTGCATCCGTTCACTGCTTTTCAGGAAAGTTCAGAAGTACAAGAGAGTTAGGATGATTGCACGATGATAAAGAGGAATTTAGTGGAAGATGCTTTGGTCAACTCTGGGGAATTCACTTCTCCAGGGCACAGTTTGATTTCAGAGGCATTTTGGAGTTGAGACCGTTCCTTTATAAATGAGATCCAGGCAAATCTAAGTGCTTACTTTAAAAACATCCTTTCCTAGCTGTTTAAAAGAGAACAAACTTAGGCCCTGTCATAAAATGTGCCTGGAAACTATTAATGTATCAATGGTCTTAAATGGAAACATTTCCTATAAGTACACAAGACTCAACACATGTTAAGCAAAAGTAACTTTTTTCATAGGATTTCATACTTTGTAACTACTAAGTAGCTTCCATACCTTGGGTAAAATTAAGCCCTTTGTTTACAAATATGACTACATTCCCAAAATAAAAGCTTTATCTAAAACCTTTAGATATTGTTAAATAAAAATTATTATAGGAACTTCATTAATCACTACAAGTTTTAAAAGGCCCACCAATTTAAGAGTACTTTACAGTATTCCTACTTTTTTTTTTTTTTCAAATTTGCCAGAGGCCATGTGAGCTCACAGGGAAGAGAAAAAAAGAAAAAATTGGGGAGGATGGGAGAAAGCACTCCATGGGGGATGTCTAGTCCTTCTCCATTTCTCCTTTCAGAACGTGGGTAACACGCACATGTGCCTGACCATGCCTGGCATGTTTTCAAGCCTCCAGATCCAGGACGCAAACCCCATAGTTGGTCATGCTGGATCCACCTGCCTTAACCACCACACCACCAGCTGGCCCCCTTCTTCCCAATTTTTAAATTCTCTAGATTGTGTGTTTTTCCTTTTATAAAAACTCATATACATAAAAACAGTAAATGCAACAAGACAATAAGATATTCGATTTTGTAAGATACAGCCCTATGCCAGCAGTTGGCATGGAGGTTAAGGTGGCTGGACACCACACGACCGACTTTGCAGTTTCAGTCCCAGACCTGGTGGCTTGGAAATCATGCTGGGAGGATGTGCACAGGCATCACCAAAAATCCCAGGAGGAAAAGGAGGAGAATGGATTGCAGCATGGCTATCCCCGAGGGGGTGGGGGGGTGTGATTTCACAGTCTCTCTCTCTCCAGAGAACACAAGTGCCCCATAGCAAAAAAAAAAAAAAAATGATACAGCCCTGATGAAAGTCATATTTCTATTTCCAATATGTTATGTAATGAAAATGTCAGAACTCCACATGTATGTACATACATTTCTTTGCTAAATCTAGCCCAGTCTAGGGCTAATATACTTTCATTTCTTTGGAATTACTTCAGGTTTCTACCTCTGATGATTTTTTTCTGGTGTAAAATTGTTAAGTTGGTACTAATTGTGTATTATTTTTTACTAATTTGAGCAACTTAATGAAATTTAAGATCACGTATGTAAAATGTATTTAAATAACTTTGGAATATGTTATGGAACAAAAACAAGACCCTCAATAGGAATTATGGATGAGGTAGTTTACTTGTACTAGTTTGCTAAGGGCTTCCATCGCATAAACTACCACTGACTCAGTGGCATAATAAACGAATTAGTTTCTCACCCCTCTGGAAGCCAGAAGTTGGAGACTCAGGTGTGTGAGAGTTGACTTCTGAGGCCTCTCTCCTGCCCTGCAGCCTCACTGAGTCATCACACGGGCTTCCCTCTGCACATTTCTAGGCCCAAATTTCCTATGAGGACTCCAGCCAGATTTGACTGGCCTAGCCTAATAACTTTATTGTAATTTAATTATGTCTTTAAAGACCCTATTTCTGGGTCCAGCAGGTGGCATAGTGGTTAAAGTGCTGGAAGATTTAAGTCCCAGATCAGACAGCTTGAAACACTTGGCACTAGTGCATGAGTGCCCAAAATCCTGAAAGGAGAATGGAGAACAAGGGATTGTGGCATAGCCATCAGTGTGAGGGGGAGGATTCCTCACTTTCTTTCTGTCTCTCCAGCAAGCACGCCTGCCTTAACACCTGCCCTATAGCAAAAAAAAAGGACCCCATTTCCAAATATAGTTCCGTTCTGAGGTACTAAGAGTTAGTAATGTCATGATCAGCAGATGGCATAATGATTACTTTGCTGGACTCTCACATGGCCAACCATAGTTTGAATCCCAAATCCGAGGCTTGAAACACTCTGGGCACGTGTGTGTGTGTGTGCCCCAAATCCTGAGAGTAGAATGGAGGGGAAGGGACTGTGGCGTGGCCTCTCCCCAAGGGGGGTGATTTCTCACTTCCTGTCTCTCTGTCTCTCTGGTGAGTACCTGTGCCCTATAGCAAAAATCTCTTTTAAAAAAAGAGGAAGTTCCACGTATGAATTTAGCATATGACACTTATCCTCAGTGAACATGTGTCATAGTCCTACTGGAATACTTCACGCTTATTAGAAGGAAAGTTCACAGCACCCAGCAAACCCTTTCAGTAATACTCCACATGCAAGCATTATGTCTGTAAAAAACCCAAAACATCTGAGCAAGCCAATCATTTATGGAACTGGGCAGTAAGTCAAACTTTTGGTATCTTAGAAAGCATATTTTTCTCCAAAATGTTTTAAATTACCTTTTACTAGTAACAAAGATAATACAAAGAAAATGTTTAGTCTGAATTTTTTGAAGTAAAAAAATCCCCTAAATTAGTAAAAACTACCCCAATCCCATCCCCAGAGGCTCGCTGTAACTATGCAGTGTGTGTACAAAGACACATACATACATAGTTTAACATTAATGAAACTGCCTTTTTAAATCAAACACTACACTACTGAAAGCTCTTCCCATGCCGGTGAATGTGGCTATGACTCATTCTCTTTAATGATGACATACAGTGCCTCTGTATGAATACACAACAGTGATTTGGATTCATCCTTTACTGATGGACATTTAAATCTTTAGTAATTTTTTTCTCCAATCCAAGGCTGTGATAATTTGTACATACATGGTTGTGTACTTCAGACAAATTCCTAGAAGTAGAATTTTAATTTTTAATCCTCTCCAGAACATTGTACCAATTTACACCCTATTGATAATGTAGAAGTGACTATCTTCCCACAGTATTATGGGAAGATATTTAAATAATATCATCAATCTTTGAGATCAGCAGGTGGCATGTTGCTTAGAGCGCTGGACACTCCCACATGGCCAAGTATGGTTCCAGTCTTGGACCTGGTGGTTTGCTTTCTCACTTTCTCTCTCTCTCTCTCTCTCTCTCTCTTTCTTTCTTTCTTTCTCTCTTTCTTTC
>NW_006160211.1:4874300-4889613 GCF_000334495.1 Tupaia belangeri chinensis
CTCTCTCTCTCTCTCTCTCTCTCTCTCTCTCTCTCGTCCAATTCAAAAAAAAAAAAGAGGAATATCATCAGTCTTTAAATCTTTGACAAACTAAGTCCAAA
Source organism: Tupaia belangeri chinensis (assembly GCF_000334495.1). Lineage (NCBI taxonomy): Eukaryota > Metazoa > Chordata > Mammalia > Scandentia > Tupaiidae > Tupaia > Tupaia belangeri. Next base: position 4,874,402 of record NW_006160211.1, read on the forward strand.
TGTGATCATTCAGATTTACATTTCTTTGGTTATCACTGAAACTCTTGACTTTCTTCACATTTTATATAAAATGCTTTTATTTTCATTATTTGAGGAAAACATTATGTCTAAACTATTGCAGAAAAATAGGCAATAACAAGGATATAATAGTTATAAGTATTTCAGGCAACTAAATACATCTTACCCAGTTACCCTTCCTTTGCAATGAAACTCCCTAACCTCATTCATACTTTAAATTATGAGAAACTACGGTAGGTAGTAGGAAATAAGTCAGCCAATCAGATTGGACCAATTCTATCTCCCTACTGTTTTGTTTTAGCTTATTTACTTATTTTCCCATGAGTGGGAAAGACAGAGGGTGAGAGAGAGCATTCTCAATGGGGTCTCAATGCCTTAACCTGCCCTCAGCCCTAGCCAGCCCATTTATGGGCACACGCCTGCCCAGTGTAGCAGATGCAAACCTCCTGTGTGAGTTGGCCTCACAGATCATCATGTTTTACCACTACATCACCATTGGCTCCTTTCCTGTGTTGCCTTTCAGGTTTTTGCCATAGGGTATGTTCACCCACCAGAGAGAGACAGAGAGAGCAAAAATTAAAAATCACTCCTCAGGGGGGATTGGCCATGCTTCAATCCCTTCTCCTCCCGGGATTTTGGGCACACATATGCATGTGCCCAGTGTGATTTTCAAGCTACCAGGTCCAGGACTCAAACCACGGTCAACCATGTGGGAGTCCTACTCTTTTGCCACCATGCCAGCTGCTGGCATCTCCTTCCCTGTGTTTTAACCAAGATATCCCAAGGAAGGTTGCCAGTTGGCCATGGAGCTAAATGTTAAAGAATCACAAGAGTTAGGTCTTGGTTACCATCAGTCAGAACTAGGTGCAATTGAAAATTAGAACAAAAAAACGAGAAGAAACAGAGACAGTGAAATTATTTATTTGAAAGGTTAACAGAAACTAAAGCCAGTTTCAAAACATTGGCTAAACCTTCAAGTAGCTAAAGGAGCAGCTGTTAAGAGAAGTGTGGCCTAGTCATAGGCCCATTTCTTATTCTTGGTTGATGGGAGAGGAAGTAAATGAAATGGGTGGAGAGAGAGAAATGGAGAAGTAGATGCCATTTGTACAGAAAATAACGGTTCAGTGTATAATGAATTACTGACTCCCCCTGGACTGAAGAGCCTGACAAATTATGGAATGGCTGAGAAAATGCTCTTCATCCTCCTTGTGATTGCAAAGTGGAATACCTCTAAGGACCAAACAGGTATTGCCAATATGGAGAAGAGGTGAGTGTTTTGCCCCACATTAAAAGTATTCATTAAATTGAGAAGTTTTCAAACATGACGTTGGTCAAACAGATCATGTTCACAGGCTTAATTCCACCAAACACTTGCCAAACTGACATCTGCTTTAGAGTCTAGTAATATTGAGAATTGATATTTGTCCTGGTCCCAAGATACTATCTAACATGAAACTTTTCAGACTTCTATTAATACTTTTCTCACTATCATGTCTTTTCAGGAGCTGAAGTATGTCCTCCCAAAATTCATATGTTGAAGCCAGTACCTCAGAACCTGTATTTAGAGATAAGACCTTTAAAGAGGTGATTGAGGGGACCAGTAAGTGGCATAGTGATTCAGGTGCTGGCTTCCCATATGGCCAACTGTGGTTCAAATCCCAGACCCAGTGGCTTGAAGAATCATACCAGGCATGTGTGCATGTGTGCCCAAAATCCAAGGAAGAGAATGGAGAAGGAGAGATTACGGCATGGCCATCTTCCTTGGGGGATGATTTCTCACTTCCTCTCTCATTGTCTCTCTATCTCTCTGTCTCCCTCTGGAAAGCACACATGCCTTACAGCAAAAACCTTCAGAAAAAGGTAATTGAGTTAAAATAAGACTTTTAGGGTGAGACTAATCCAATCTGACTGGTATTGTTTTTTAAGAGGAAATTTGAACACATATAGCAATGCCAGAGATTCTCACAGCAAGAGAAAAGATCACATAAGGATGCAATGAGAAGGCAGACATCGAGAGGCCTCAGGTGATACCAGAACTGCTGACAACTTCTTCTTGGACTTCTGATCCCCAGATGCGTGAGAACACGGATTTCTGTTGTCGAAGCCACCTCGTCTATAGTAGTTTAGTATGGTAGCCCTAGGAAACTAACACGGTCATTATGTATGCACATATCAGTGTCTTCGAACATGCTGTAAGTTCCTGGAGAACAAAAGCTCAATTCTATTCAGTATTCTCATTGCCTTGGACAGTGTCAGTACAGGTTAGTAGCTACTCAAAAATCTGTTCAGTGAATGAGTGAATTTTCTTTTCTTCTTTTAAATGATAATATACACATGTGCACGCATGCACACACGAGAGAAAGAAGCACACTTGACGAGATCTCGTCATGCCATGGTCCCCTTCCCTCAGTCCTCCAACTCCTCAGGATTTGGGGACCCTGTGTGTGCATAGACCTAGCAGGTTTTCGGGCCTACACAGGATCTCCTAGCACTGCTGCCCAGTATGTTATGGACTGTACCACGCAGGCTGGACCAAGTGAGTGGATTTTCTACAAATCGTGCAGATGTTCTGACTAGACAGCCAGCTAAGTTTTTAGTGTAATTCTCCTTTGTGACCAAAAGGCTTGAACGGAGTTGAACTGGACTTAAAAAAGACTTAAAAGAGTTCAACAGGCAATGATAAAAAGCCCAAGATATTTCAGGAAGATTTTCACTAGAGCTGACAGCAGCCATCAGCCAAATGAAGGGTACAGGGAGAAAACTGGATCCTTTCCTCTGTTCGGAGAGACCAGCTACTAGGAGAAATACCACAATAAATTTCAGGCCTCCTCCTGTCAGCCCTGACCCCAACACGCTTGGAGCAGTGCTTCCTCCGTACAGGGTAGGAGGCCGTGTCCCTTCCACAGTAGGCCACAGAAGGCCAGCACCCTCACTGGGATGTTGGGAGGGAATGGCCTGGAATCTAAGTGCCCTGCCACTCCCCACAAATGACGAAACCGCTCATGTACACCAAGGCATAAAACCAATGCTGCAGGCCTCAGCCATTGATCTGCCGTTGTGCAATTACCTAGACTCTAGGCCATATTTTCCCAATTTGTTGAGAACTATATCATGTGGGAAAGAATTAAAAGGTTTACTAAGGTCAATACAAACATAATTTATTGCTTCCCCTCAGTCAACCAAGCTCATCTACTTAGGTCTGTGACTAGTTAGCTAAGTTGGTTTTAGCATTGTCCGCTTAGGGGCAAGGTCAAGGGATCAATTTACAAAATCGGTTACTTTGCCTCTGTGGCACAGTCACAGACCACTGCCCTAATAATTCAGTATTACTTTGGTCCCAGGAGGAAGCTGGAGAACTAATCTGTACAGAAAAGCAATGCTAGCCAAATTCACTGGTGGAAAACTGTCACAATGTCCATGCCAGGTACGACCGATTGGAAACTACTGAAAGGACCTATGTTAGTTTGAGCTTCTATAACAAACTGCCATAGATTCCATGACTCAAAGAACTAGCATTTATTTCTCACAGTCCTAGAGGCTGGAAAGCTCAAGATCAAGGCACTGGCAGAGCCGATGTCTGATGAGAGCCTTCTTCCTGGTTTACAGAAAACCTCCTTGTTCATACAGCCAAGAACAAAGAATGAGGAAGCTCTACTCTCTTCCTCTTCTTACGGAGACATGAATACCATCATAGAGCTTCACTCTCATGACCTCACCTAAACCTACTTACCACCCAAAGGCCCCACCTCCAACTACCATATCCCATTGGAGGTTGAGGTTTCAACATATGACTGGGAATCAAGCATCCTTCAATTTTACAAAATAAATGTTTCAGATTAATTTTCTATCAAAAATGGATAACACAAGATTTTCTGTAATATTCTTACTTTTTTAAGCTTAACTGACAAGCTAGTACGTTATTTTTAAAATGCAATTTAAAGAAGAGAATAATTTGCACAGTTGACAAAGGACATAGAGTTATCAAGTAATTCAAATCAAATATAAGCAGAATTGAAAATCAGTACTTAGGGACCAGCAGATGGCATAATGGTTAAGTCACTGTACTCCCATGTAGTCAAACGCTATTCGAGTCCCAGGCCTGGCAGCTTAAACTGACACCAGACACATGTGCATGCATGCCCAAAATTCTGAGAGTAAAATGGAGGGGAAGGGATTATGGTGTGACTGTCCCATCTTACCCAAGGAGTGAATTCTTGCTTTCTCTCTCTCTCTCTCTGGTGAGTGCATGGGCCCTATAGGAAAATCTCTCTAAAAAAAAGAAAAAAAAATCAATACTTAAATGTTTGATATCTGTGGTCTCCTTTACTTGAGTAAGACTCCTTAACTTGTAGGTCTGCTACTAAAAGTGTTTAGCCTAATGAAATGCTTATGAATGAATGGACTGCTGAATTAAGGATCTAATTAGTGTAAGATTACTGTGGAACATTGAGGATATTCTAAACATTTCCTTTAATTACAAAGCAGTGTCATTCTCAAGTATTAAAAAAAAAATTATTCTAGGCCATTCCCGTGGGTGTGATTTTTTGCTTTCTCCCTCTCCCTCCCTCCCTCCCTCTCTCTCTTTCTCTCTCTCCCCGTCTTCCCAGCAAGTGCACACACCCTATAACTATTACTCTATTTTCAATTAAAAAAAATTACCTTTTAATAAAACAATTATTCTAGCTTTTTTAAAAATAAAAACAGTTATTCTCTGTTGGAGTGGAGGTTAAGGCATTAGATTCCACATGGCTAACTCTGAGGTTTCAATCCCAGATTTGCTGACCAGAAATCACCACAGACAAGTGTGCATGCTTGTCCAAGATCCCAAGAGGAGATTGAAGGAGAAGATACTTTGAGATGGCCATCCCCTTGGGGAGTGACTTCTCACCTCCCCCCACCCCCCCATCACTGGCATGTGCCCTATAGCAAAAGCTAAAAAAAAAAAAAAAAATTATTCTAAATTAAATTAAACAGGGTGAAGCTACCTTGCCTGTTTAATAATGCTAATTAGCACATCAGAAATGCTGCTCAATAGCTAAGAATTGTGTTAGCCTGATGTTCTATACAACATCTAAAACACAGGTGAGAAACTGTAAATGTACATATCAGTTAATAATTTATTCTCATGCAACATTATATGTTAAATTACAGGAAATCTACCAAATAAAAAGTATTTCTATATCACATGTCATGTATGGGGAGCCAATGGTATTACAAATATTGTGTGTATAATTTTTTAACTTCACAACTTTAATAATATTTCTTTTCGACCTTCATTGTTCAAATCATTTTTTATAAGAATAGCACATAAAGGATGATCTAGTTAGCCACATACCTTAAAATGATAAACAAATTTCAACTGATAGCACTTAAAACATATTTTATATCATATTTGGGTATATTTAAGTCAAGGTGAAAAATTATATTTTAATAATTCAAATGTACCTTTCTAGCCACTATTTTCTTCATACTTAGGTATAATTATTCCTGGACTGTAAGTTACTATATCCTACCCAAATACGACAGCACTTGCCGTGTACACTATGAAGAAGTGGTATAATGACATATCTGAATTGCACAATTAATTTTGTTTATTGATGAGGATGATGACAATGATATTTTTCATATATAAATCTAGACAATCTTAATTTTTTTAAGTTTTATTACAGGGTGCATGCACTCACCAAAGAGAGAGAGAAAAAGATCAAGAAAGTGAAAAAGGACCCCCTCCCCCATGGAGGGGAGGGAATGGCCATGCTACAATCCCTTCTCCTCCATTCTCATCTCAAGATTTTGAGCAAACATGCACATGTGCCTGGAATGTTTTCCAAGACACAGGATCTGGGACTCAAACCAGGCAGTCAGCCATGTGGGATCCAGCCACCTTCACCTCCATACTATCCGTTGGCCCAATCTCAATTTTTCAAATTGTATGCTAACCATATTCATCAAAATCCAAGTAGAGCTGACTCATAAGATGATCAATTTTCCCAATACTTTCAAAGGAATTAAAATGAATGTCTTCTTTGAAATGACAATATTTCTTCCCAACCAGCTTTGACTTTTAACTAAGAAAAAAAAAAAAAATCAGTTTCCCGAACACTCTAACACCCTGCCTTTATACAGTGCTTTTCTCCCATGAATCTGGATAAGTCTTTATAAACATTAATTAATTCTCACTATCCTTATGACGCCCACTTCCCAGGACAAACTATTAGGCTAGGCTGGTGGCGCGTCTGACGCCATGGATGCTATAATTACATAACAGTTCTCCTTTGACCAGTGCTCATCCACGTTGCTCACGTACACACCAACAGATCCTCGTCGGCAAGCACTAAGATGGGCACTCTGGCATTTGTTCCTTACAGGAATGGAAGCACAGAGCACCCTCTGAATAGAAGGCCAGTCTCCTGCCTCTTAGCTCATCTTGCCATGGTCCGGCATGGGAAAGATTTTGCTGTTGAAAGTTTCAAACAGCAGGTGTTTGTTGATCTTTTAAATCAACAGGACAAAAGTATTCAATAACAAATCCAAGGTGTAACAATGAATGTCTTCCATGTAATTTATGCCAAAGCACTCTACTTCATGCAAATACTTCATAGTACCTAGTAACCTTCTGCTTCTCAAAGGACTTAGAGGACAACGAAGGGAATTCGCTGAAAAGTAAGAATACTTTTAGGAACACAGACTCAGGCCTGCCTTGAGAGGTCAAATGAGACAAATTCTACCACCTTCAAGTCAGGACATTTAAGTCTGCTCTCTTTAATCTCAAATTAAAGTCTATAGAACTGTTTCTCTTATCAGTGCAGACAATCTCCAATTTCTTTTCTTTTTTTTTTTGAGAGAGATTTTTGCTATAGGGTGCCTGTGTCTGCCAGAAAGGCAGAGAGAGACAGAGAGACAGAAAGTGAGAAACCCCCCCCCAGGGGGGATGGCCACTCCTCAATCCCCTCTCCTCCATTCTCCTCTCGGGATTTTGGGCACACATGCACACGTGCCCAGCATGAATTTAAGCCACTGGGTCAGGGCCTCGAACTGCAGTTGACTACACGGGAGTCCAGCAACATAGCCATTATGCCATCTGATAGTCCCCCAATTTCTTTTCTTTTGTTTTTCTTTTTCTTTCTTTCTTTTTTTTTTTTTTTTTCTCAAGCCATAGGGTCTGTGACTCGAACTGTACAGTCAGCCATGTGGAATCCAGCTGCCTTAACCACCAGGCCAAAGAGTCAGCTTCTCTTGCCAACTTCTTAATGTTAGAGAAAAGACTTCAACATCTCAAAAAAAAGAAGGGGGGGGGTAGGGACCAGCAGTTAGCATGATGGCTATGTCCCTGGACTCCCACATAGTCGACCACAGTTCGAGTCCCGGACCCAGTGGTTTAAAAATCACACCGGGCGCATGTATGTGCATGCCCAAGATCCCAAGAGGAGAACGGAGGAGAAGGGATTGTGGCATGGCCATCCTCCCTGGGGGGGTGATTTCTCACTTTCTGTCTCTCTGTGTCTGTCTGGTGAGCGCACACGCCCTACAGCAAAAACCTCTCAAAAAAAAAAAAAAAAAAGACTTCAACAAACATGAAACGTAATTTGTTTTTTAACAGTGTCTCATGTAGCTATGTTAGTGGATGTGTACGTGCTATACACCAATGTTCTCAGAGGGTACATATTTTAGGTTCTACTCTTTTCATTTAATATTGCTTAATAAACATGAGTCCAGATACTGATGTAATTTACACTATTGTCATTTTTAATAGTCATAAAAAGGATTTCCCCCAATCTCTTCTGCTATTATAAGCAGTGTTGATACTGATTAATTGAAAAAAAAATTATTGCTTTCCTCTTCAGATTATTTTTATGAGGTATATTCTTCAAAGATCAAAGAGCAAAAGCACTTGTATAGTTCTTATTGCTGATTACCTTTATGCTCCAGAAAATAAATAAATGAAACCAGAAATAAACGTTTTACAGAAACATTCGCAATTGATGGGTATAATTACATAAACTATTTATGATATAAACTTTAAATGGTATTAATATGTATCGTAAGTGCTAGTAACATTATGCATTTTTTCACAGAATCAGTATTTTCATTTTCTTTTGCATAAAACAGTATTAAAAGTGATTTATAAAATACTTTTTCTAACCCTTATTCCTTCCCTCCAACTTTTGCCTCTCTCTTATCTTTTTCTCTAGCTCTCTCACTCTGAGTGAAATTATATTTCATGTATCTTATATGGTGGGTACTTCTAGGGACAGAATGATCTGACAAAGACAATATGGGTGGGGACCAGCAGGTGACGTGTAGTTAAGGCTCTGGACACTCCCACACGGTTGACCCCGGTTCAAGTCCCGGACCTGGTAGCTTGCTTTCTCATTTTCTCTCTCTTGCTCTGCCTCTTTCTAGTCAAAATAAAATATAAATAAATAAATAAATAAAATTTTAAAAGACAATAGGGGCAAGGTACCTGCTCTCATGAAGCTTTTGTTGCAGTGAGCTGATACCCATATGTAGAGAGAGAGAGAGAAAATTTTATTCAAAAATATTCAATGAAGAAAACAGCAGAATCATGTGACCGAGCATGCTGGAAAGAGGGAGCTCTTTTAGGGAAGCACATTGGAGAAAGCCTCACAGAGGAGGAGACCTTTGAGTCGAGAAGTGAATAACAAGGCCAGCTTTGTGAAGGCCTGTTATGCGGTCATTTTTTTTTTTTTATATTTTTACTTATCAAGCCTAGTTTATCTCTGATAACGTCCTCAATCTCGAGGAGTCTGAATGTATGCTACAGCAATAGCTTAGATAATATAGACAATTCAGTTCTTCTATAAAAACAAGGTTTTTAAAAACAAGGTTTCCTACACTTCACAATATGGGAGATGTTTTAATATGTTAAAATCTGTTTCTGAAGTTTGATGCACCATCCACATCTACATCAAGTCACTTTCAGATGCTCTTCTTGGAACCAAGTAGCCTTTCCTAGTAGTTCCTGCACTCTTATGTGCTATAGTTTGTCAGGCATGAAGTTTTAACAGTATTTCAAATATGTTTCTGAGCTATCTGCTTATTCCACTGATCTCTCTCGCTCTCTTTTAAATTATGAGCTAAAAGCCAAGACTTATTGGACCAGTAAATGACACAGTGGTTATAGCACTGGACTCCCACATTATCTACCACAGTTCAAGTCCTGGACCTGGTGGCTTGAAAATCATGCCAGGCACGTGTGCATGTGTGCCCAAAAACCCCAGGAAGAGAATCCAGAAAGGACTGTGAAATGGCTATCCCCAGAGAGGAGGGTAGGGGGAAGGATTCCTCACTTCCTTTCTCACTGTCTCTGTCTCTCTAGCAAACACACATGCCCTAAGGCAAAACTGTAAAAAAAATAAAAAATAAAAAAATACTACTGTCATTTTATTAATATATACATCTCCTAAGGCCAATCTAGTATTATTACTTTAAATTTTGGAGCGATCTTCCTCCCCATTTATTGGACCATCTGAGTAACTTTCTAGTTCCATAAAATATGTTTAAGATTTTAGCTACTGTTACATTAATCCATTTTCTTCATAACATAATTTTCCCACCAAGGCCTGACTTCTATCCATGTATCAATCCCTTTCTCTTTTTTTTAGAGTTTTTGTTATAGGGTACATATGCCTACCAGAGAGAAAGAAAGTGAGAAATCACCCTCCATGGGGATGGCCATACTTCAATCTCTTCTCCATTCTCTTAGGATTTGGGGCATGCACACACATGCACCCAGTGAGAATTTCAAACCACTGGGTCTAGGACTCAAACCACATTCAGCCATGTGGGAAGAGAATCCAGAAAGGACTGTGAAATGGCTATCCCCAGAGAGGAGGGTAGGGGGAAGGATTCCTCACTTCCTTTCTCACTGTCTCTGTCTCTCTAGCAAACACACATGCCCTAAGGCAAAACTGTAAAAAAAATAAAAAATAAAAAAATACTACTGTCATTTTATTAATATATACATCTCCTAAGGCCAATCTAGTATTATTACTTTAAATTTTGGAGCGATCTTCCTCCCCATTTATTGGACCATCTGAGTAACTTTCTAGTTCCATAAAATATGTTTAAGATTTTAGCTACTGTTACATTAATCCATTTTCTTCATAACATAATTTTCCCACCAAGGCCTGACTTCTATCCATGTATCAATCCCTTTCTCTTTTTTTTAGAGTTTTTGTTATAGGGTACATATGCCTACCAGAGAGAAAGAAAGTGAGAAATCACCCTCCATGGGGATGGCCATACTTCAATCTCTTCTCCATTCTCTTAGGATTTGGGGCATGCACACACATGCACCCAGTGAGAATTTCAAACCACTGGGTCTAGGACTCAAACCACATTCAGCCATGTGGTTGTCCAGTGCCTTAACCGCCATGCCACCTGCTAGCCCCCATCTATATATTTTAAAAATAAAGTATCCAAGCATTACAACACAGGGATATGATGGAAAATTCTTTATCAATGCACATTTATCTTCTTAGATGCTTTTCTGTTTAAAATTCTGTCAAAATTTATATTTAATTATGGACACACACCTGATATATTTTCATTGTAGACTACTGTAAGGAAAACGGAAGCCCCTTTCCAACCGTCCCCTGCCCTGTCACACCCTTTTCCCCAGAGTATGCTTCTCCTGAGACCCATGAACTCAGTCAATGGGGTGAACATGGCAGAACAAACCATAGGCCATTTTGTGATCTCATTCTCTTCTGCCAACATTTTCTTGAGATTCACTATTCTTGGGTCACTATGACTTATCATAGAATCTTGGCGATCTTCGGAACATGGGGCTAGAATTAGTTTCTCCTGCAAACACTCTAAAAGTACATTTTCAATTTTAAATCTCAGTTTATCTTCTAACAGCAAAGCTTTTATGTATTTGCAATTGTCCCTTCTTACTTGACAGTTTATTAAAGATCTGGCCTTTGTTTGTTTGTTTTTCTCCCTCAGATCCCTGTAACTATTCTCCCAGTTTGGAAATAATAAACACATTAAAAGAATGATCAGTGGATCCATGCTAATTAGAAAAGTCCCCTTGATTTATGTGTTGAGTCCCTAAGGTGGGGCATATTTGGTAAAAATAAATTATAAGCTAATTCTGGAGAATTGCTAAGTGACAACCAAATATACAATAACCTACACATAGTGTAGGTCATCCAAGCCTATGATTTAAGTGCACAGATGAGTTTGTGTAGAACAAGCAGGACAGTGGCCACAACATCAAGATAAATTTGTATAACTCTCGTCCAAAATGTCACCAATACTGTGTATTAAAAAATCTCCTCTCTGATTTATTTGGGTTACATATTAAAAATAAAATATGATGGATGTAAAGAGGAAGAGGGATGTTGGTGGAGTTTAGTGTTTGTTTTTCTAGAGTTTTCACCTACAAGTCTACACTAACTTGCCAAAACAAACAATGTTAGCAAAACTGTCCTCCCGACAGCTAAATGCTAAATCCTACAGCTCTTCGATCCGGAAAAGCTGGTCAATCTCAAGACAGATAATAAGCAAAACAGTCTTACATTTTGGGGTTTAGGGGAGGGGAAAATTTGATCAAACCCACTTACCACACTGCTGAGTTTGAAAGACTGTGGGAAAAGTGAATTTTCTTGTTAACAGTCTCCACCCACTCCTTCCTAACTAAACGGAATGCTTTGCTATGCAAATAACAAGTCTGATCTCAGAGGAAGTAAAGGACTCAGGATGGTAAAAGGAACTCACCTTCTGGAGGTAAATGAACTCTTTTAAGGTACCATTGAACAAATTACTTCTCCATGCTCTAAAAATTCTCCTGGTGCCCTAAAACCTCAAAATAGCCTGAGATTAGTTTGCTTCTTGGAGGGTCAGTCCTCATAAAGAATGAGTCCCACTGGAAAAAACATCTTTTGTCTGCCCTCATTAAAGTGCACAAAAGAACCATGTGGAAATCACTCAGCAACTCCACGTTTGTGTCTGATCCCCAACCAACTGGAATCTGAAGGCTGAAAGTGTCAAGGTCAGTTTGAGCTTAGTAACCTAAGTGAATAGGTTTCAATTTGGTAATTACTGTATTTAGATCATTCTGCCTGCCTCCCTTTCCCACCACCCTCAATTTGACAAAATAAAAAAGGAACTCCTATGAGACATCAGAGTAAGAAAATCAGAAATGCACATTGAGTCCAGTAGGAAATTCTCAACCAGTAGCTTCTGGGCGTATGAGACAGAGATCCTTCAGCATGTCCCTCCCTCTCTGGGTCACAATGAACTTTCTCCAGGGAAGAAACATATTCCCAAAATGGCCAAATCATGTAGATACAAGTTCTTCAATCTGATCAATCAACCAATGTCTGAGCTGATGGTGTCAACACCCACTTTTCAGGATACTAAAGCACACAAGGACCTGGTTAGTATGGAGTTGACAATGCCTTAGCTGAGCCTTCATAAGTTAGTAAAAATCTTAATAAGACTGGACGTGATGCCAACAACAATGATATCATAGCCAGGCTACTCGGCATTACCTAAGGTTGGCCATGTATGTGTTATACTTACCCTTTTATCTCCCAAAGGAGTGGATTTGGTCCACATGAGCGTATGTAAAAAAAATAAAATAAAATAAAATACTTCTAGGCTTTAAAATATGCTAAGACTGACCTTAAAATAAGAAACATCACAAAATAAAAGTTCTAAAAGAAAAATCACATAAGATAGAGACAAAGACTAGAAGAAAACAGAAAAACTTCAGTAGTTATTTTAGTATGAAGACACTATAAGCAGATTTGCTTTCTTGTGAACTTTTTTTTAAAAATGACATTTTAGTAAATACTAGAAATAAGAGAAAAAGGAAATAGACAGTTGTGTCCAATTAACTGGAATAAGACACTGAAACAATGACATTGGACATTCAGTGCATAGGTCTGAGCTATCTAGAGGTCCAGGTAACTATGCTCAGGGTTATGTAGCTTTCACTGGCCACTTTAAAAACGTCTGTAAGTCAGTCCTCAAAAGATACACATTCTTCTACTTCTGAATTATAGGTGAATTCAAAGGACACTGGGCATAGCCTTTACCAAATTTGTTATCCTTGAAAAAGAGCATTTCATTACTTCTGTGGAATAGAAGTCTAGAGTAGGAACACTTGAAAATTTTCCATCACTGTGTCTCTCTCTCTGATAATATACTTATCTTTGAGATCTTCCCTTTGAAGGTCCTACCTTGGAGATCTGAAAACCTAGTGACAAGGATGAAGACAGAATCATCAGGAAGCTTAAGTTAAACACAATTTATGAAATTTTCTTCACTGCACCCTGGGCAACTATGCCCAGAAGAAATTAGTTGCTGGTACTACTATAGAAAGAGAAATCATTGTAAGAATAAAAGATTAAGTACAATGGTTTAAAATCCCAATTAGTGTGCTTTGGACCCTATCTGCTGACTAGGGCTTCAGTTAACAAAAATGAAAAAAAAAAAAACAAAAAAAAAAAACTACGTATCACTAAAGTGATGATAAAGAAACTATGTGAAATTGGAATCTACTTGTACTTTGGTTATGGGGTTCTAGGATTTAGGGTAGGGGGCTTATTTTTAAATATTTTTGCTAAAAATTGCATTCTAAAAAGTTAGGAGAGATCAATGAGATCTTTTCGTCTGAAAATGTGGCAAAACTGACTGAAAGTTAGACTTAAGAAATTCTCATTAGTAACACAACGCAGCAAATTATTGTTCCATCTTGTCTTCTTTTTCTCAAATTTCACATTTTTGAAATAAACATTTCGGAATCCTATGGTATTATATTTTCTGTATTGCTCGTTCTGAGCATGCTATACAATATTTATATTCTCATTTGGGGTCTTTAAAGACTATTTTGTCAAGAGAGAAAAGGCAGAGACAATTGAAACTTGTTAATATTTTAAGTAAAGTGACTTATGAATGCGAAGTTCAAATAGCCTCCTCAGTGACAAATAGTTTAATTTTTTTTTTCAAGAACTGACAAAATGTAGCACACCTTGAACTTTTGACTCCTTTTCCAAAATTTCTGTGTGTGTGTGTGTGTGTGTTTTAACATTAGAGAAATCCAGAAGTTTCTCTAAGACAGTCCCCTTCTCCACTGGGGAGTATGGCAGTTCTTGACTGTTTTTGCTCTGTCTCTAGGGACTGACCGCATAGGGAAATGGCTGACCATTGGGCCTCATTTCTAACCACCCTGGACTCCCTTCCCGCTGTAGTTTTGAGTTGTGCTCAGTTTGTAGCCCTTGCCATGCCTGACTAAGGGGGCATAAACTAGTCTGGCAGTCCACCAGTGATCCCAAATTCCTCTAGGAAATAATAATAACCTCCGGATTCTCACTTAAGGCAAAGTTACACAGTTTTTGCGTTATTCTCATTTAAACAAGAGAAAGTGTGAATGGTGTGAAAAGTTTGCTCCCTGTCGAAACCAAAGTCTCATTGAGGGCAAAGGCTTTGCAGACCTGGGCCTGGGCCTCAGATGAACTTCATTGTCCTCGGCTCACCTTCAGAGATGGAGGCGGGTGCAGGCCCCGTGCGCTCCCGGGCCAGAGGCCGCCGAGGTCAGCTGAGGTTCTGCCAGCACGTATTAGGGGCTTGGCAGGCCATTTCTGAAAAAGATTGGCCAACTCCACTGTCGTACACCCCGGGCCTCTTCAGTCCTCCGCCCTCCCCCGACGTCTGGGGAGCCGGGCACGTGGGCAGCTCCTCCGGGCCGGCTCCGAGCGCTGAGAGCGGGGAGATTGCCGTCACCCTCGCGGCCCTCCCTCCGCCAACAGGTCTGGCCTCCCTCACCCACGCCGTCCAGGCCCCACTCGGTCCCTCCCATCTGCAGGCGCTCTGTGAGCCCGGGACGGGACAGCATCGTCCCCAATTCCCGCCCTCGCAGAGGTCTCGACCCCGCTTACCCCCGGTACCCGGGCGAGCCCTTCCCCCCCGTCTCCCCGCTTCAGCGCGGCCGTTTGACCCCACTGCACGTGAAATATGCGGAGCAGCCGCCCCGAGGACCAGCGTGCGCTAATCAGATCCGTGTGTGCGCAGAGCTTCACCTGAGCGCGGGTCCCGAGGGCGGAGGAGCTGGACAGTCGTCAGCTCCGTGGGGGGGACCTGAAATCCGCGGTCGGCCTGGGGGGGCGAGGGCGGACGCGAGGCGGCCCGCGGGGCAGCGCTGGCCCACCGCCGCCAGG
>NW_006160211.1:4889623-4895480 GCF_000334495.1 Tupaia belangeri chinensis
CGGTCCAAGGCCGGGTGATTATCGGGGGTCTGCCAGCGCCGTGGCCGCGCGGAGCCCTCGCGGCATGGCGCTGCCCGGCGGCAAGGGGGGTGGAGGAATGAAGCACAGTGAAGACAGAAAACAAAGTCAGCAGGTCACCTGGCAGGTTCTGAGCGAATTATGCAACGAAACCAGGGAATGTTTGATGCGTCTCCCCCTCCCCCCTTTTTTTGTCCTCAGCGCCTCGGAAGCCGGTTCCAGTTTAAGGGTTGGGCTGGGATCGACCCGGCAATGCCTCTGATGTGGTTATGACTTTGCTGAACTCCTCAAGGGCGATTCTCCCTACCCATCTTTCTTTACGTAATGGGAACAGTATTGGGGGAAAACAGAGTATGTAGGGGATGAGGGGGGAATGGCAGGCTTGAGCCAAAAGCAACGCGAAGGATCACCTCTAACTTCGGTTAGGTATTGGGCCAAGCCCTAGGCAAAAATACATAGCAACTACCGAAACCTACATTAGGTAATGTCCATACGTATGCAAGTCATGTCTCCTCAGGCCGCAGGGGTATACATTCAAACATTCTGTAAAGAGTTAAAGTTGGCCATAGTTCCTTGTTTTCCAGGCTTAACATTGTGGCATTAAGACTATTTTGTTAACTAGGTATATGCAATTCACAGAATTTCACGGTAAATTCCCCAGACCAAATATTTGGCTGAACAAATAAACAACATTATCCATTCCTGAAAATAAGCCAGTAGAAGGAGGGGGGCAATGGGAGGAGGCAGCGGTTGCTAGAAAGTGACCTGAGCCGGACAGCCACTGGACTCAGGACTTGCCCTAGGATAATTTGTCCAAGTGCTAGAGATCTATGAACTCCTTTTCAATGACACAGACCTTTTAGAAAGTTGCTGGAAATTGGGCACAGCTAAACGTGGACGCCTGAGGGGAACCCATGATGGGTTTCCCCTAAATGATTTATTCAAGCTCCATACCATTAATCACAGGGGCAGCGACCTGGGGGGCTGGAGGAGGGAGAAGGATCCCTTTTTGCAGGGAGTTTTGGAGAACTGTGGAGTCTTGCTGCCTTTGCCTGGGGCTCTGATCTCCTCTCTCCACCTGCGCTCTCCAGGGAGCTGGGCTTTTGGCAAGGACTCCACTTCTATTTTTATTGGTTTCCACTAAGCTGCTCCTTTTGGAGGATTGTAGGACTTCAGTAATTAAAAACAAAAATGAATTCTGCTTCACCCACCCCACCCCCAAAAGCATGTGCAAGTGCACATCACATGCAGAAAAACACAAAAGCCAGAACTGTGTAGTGTTGCAACAGCAACACCACTGCTCCCACTGCTACTCGTATCTATCCCTCCATGATGGAGAAATGCACTCCGGGATCAGTACTCCCCACACAGGGCACACACACACTGCTTTGCCTCAAACTCACCCAAGCCAATGCAGAGAAAATGCACACAGAAGAAATGAGCCTGAGCAGGCCAAGACTCTGGGCTTAATTTAGTTGTTGTGGCAAGCAAAAGCCTCTCCTCTGGTCTTCTTAACCTCTACACCCTTATCTTTTAGAAAGCCACTTCTCTGCCTACTAGCAGCCCTCAACTTCCTCACCACCATTTTCCCAAACATACTAGCAGCGTCCTCTTATGCTCTGGTCAAAAACTGAGCTTTTCTCTTTGAGGAATCTCTGATTCAGAACAACAGATCCACCAGACATATTACTATTTGCTCAGCCCCAAAGAAGGGAGCATGGGGAGGTAGCAGAGAGAGAGAAGGAAACTTGGCCTTTGATCCTGAGAATCCAGGTAACAGGAAGACACATTCACAGTGCTTGCGCTGAGAAATTCTCACCTTTCAGTATCTGACCCTACGGCCAACACCCCAACCCCAACCCAGTAGGTTGGGATTTTGAACTTGATGAACGTCTTCATGTGGTAAATAGAGGACAAGGAAAAAAAGTCCAGAAACACTGAGGAATTCTACCATGTGGTATATTAAAGCAGTGGTCACCAAACATTTTGAAATTAGGGCACATTATTTGTTTTATTGAGTAAAACCCACTTTTAAAAAATGAAAAATTCTTGTTTGAAAACACACAGGGACCAACAGTTGGAGTAATAGCTATGTCTCTGGACTTCCATGTAGTCGACCTCAGTTTGAGTCCTGGACCTGGCTTAATCACACTGGGGTTGTGCCCAAGATCCTGAGAGGAGAATGGAGGAGAAGGGATTGTGACATGGCCATCCCCCCAGGGGGTGACTTCTCACTTTGTCTCTCTGGTGCGCGGACGTGCCCTATGGCAAAAAGCCTCTCCAAAAAATAAACAAATAAATAAAAATAAACACACACGCATACATGTTAATATATGAGTGTACAAATTTGTTTTCGTATAAAAGTACACCATTGGTGTCTGTAATAACTGGAGACACCCTAGAATATCATAAAAGCAGAAATGGGACTCATTTTCCTGGAGTTCAGACTTCCCCGGCACACTTGGCTGTGCCACACCCTCTAGCAGGTGAGCAAAGCCAGAAGATGTACTAGGAGCCCAAGACTGAGTCTTTAATCTGACCTCCCTCTTTCATCCACTGGTTCTGGAAGCATGTGTCATCCAGATGGAAAGGGAGGCTGTGTCCTTGTTAACAAGAAATACAAATGCGAAACAATTCATCCAGGTACTTACCTTCTCTCTCAGCCATAAGCTTATCTCAGTTTTTTACAACTTAACCCTTCCAGTTACCACCTCCCACCCCACCCCAAAGGGGGCAAAAATCTCATCAAAAGAGGGGGGCAGAAAGAAGAAAGGATTAAAGAGAAAAAGGCCATTGTTTACCTTTAAAATAATGACTCATTTTATTTTTTCTTTTAATATGTAGTTATAAATATATTTTGTCAAAATATATGATCAATATGGTCAAAACATTTGCACGTAAAGTCATAAATAAGGTCAAGGTGAATGTTTAGGTTTTTTTCCTTTTTTTTTTTAAGATAAAAGTCCAGCTATAAGGAAGCAGTCTGTGTAGTGTGTAGGTAAATGGATGGGAATGTGTGTTTGTGTGTGTGTATCTGTGTCTATCCTCAAGGACTGCCTGATCTCAGCGGCACCCACATCCCTCTACTACCATCTCCTGATAATTTTTCAGTACCACCTTGTCATACTCATCCAGGTATAGCATGGAGATGGCGCTCAGTTCAGTGGGAACACAACAGGCTTTGGGGATACTGGAATTGACCGAATTGACCAGGGTCTGCACAATGGCATGGTTGGTTGAGTTGAGGTGGTCAGCCAGTGGAAAGGGGCAGTCCCCGTGGCAGTAGAAGGCCTGGTAGCCTGGTGGGGCCACAATCCAGTCATTCCAGCCTACATCGCTGAAGTCCACATAGAGCGAGTGGCGGCGACAGTTCTTATTCTTCTTCCGGGCTCTCTGTGGATGATGTTTAGGGCTACGTTTGGCCCTCCGGCGTCGGGTCAAGGCATGGCCCCGGCCATCATGGCCAAAGGTGACCAGGAGGGGCCGGAGCTGGGCCCAATCCCCACTCCCTTGAGGTAACGATCGGCTAATCCTGACATGCTGGCCCTGGTGGGTCCGTGTCTGGTGGAGGTGAGTCACCTCAATGGCCAGCCCATAGTTTGGCTGCTTCTCCCGGGTCCAGCGAAGGACCGCAGGGCTCACATCAAAAGTTTCCCACCGTGTCACATTGTGGTGGACGAGTCTTGTGTCCAGTAGTCGTGTGATGAGGTGCCCAGGCACCAGTTCTGCCGGGGGCTTCATAACCTCATAAATGTTTATTCGGTGGAAGCCCTGCTCCCAATCAGGGCCCTGGTCCACCTGCTCCCGGAAGAGCCGGAGCTCTGCAGAGGAGATGACCTCGTTCTCTGGGATGCTGCTGAGGTTAAAGAGGAAACGAAAAGCAGAGTTTTCACTTGTCCCTGGGATGTTCTCCAGATGTTCTGGGCACAGTTTGGAAGGAAACAGAAAAGAAAAAGCACATGAACTTCTTGAGAAATGGAAAAGGGAAGAAGTAGCTAAGAGTTGGGTGATAAGCAGCTCATTCTGCTCTTACATTGGAAATCTACTGGAGGGAAATAAGTGAACGCCCAACTAATCCTGACATGCTGGCCCTGGTGGGTCCATGGCTGGTGGAGGTGAGTCACCTCAATGGTCAGCCCATGGTTTGATCCAGCAGGTAAGTGGGGCAGCTAGGGAAACAGTCAAATCTAGCCAGCATCTGTCAAATACCGAAGACAGAAAGTATCTCCCAACCTCCTTTATATGCCTAATAATTTCCATGTGTCAACTCCTTTACTCCACCACCATCAGACTCCCCTTTAAAACCTCTCTTGGCTTTGTGTACACAATTTTCTTTACAAGTGGTTGTAAAGAAAAAGAGGGGCCAACAGAGCAGAGGCAGGAGGAAACATGCACACAACTACCCTCTCCTCCTTCCACTTTCGAGTATGTTACTAAACATTTCCCCAGTGATCTTGGAAACACAGAGCATGCCTTGTTGATCATGTTACAGAGAGGAAAATAAATTCCAACACAGTAATGATGCTGGTGGATTAATAACTCAGATTTACTTTGGAAAAGAAACATCCGCTAGGAAACATTCAGATCAGATTACAAGGCCCCTATTGAATAAACCTGACAAACACACAGCTGTGATATTAAATTCAGTAGGTGATTTGAAAAAAAAAAAAAAAACGGGCTGAAAACCCGGCAGAAAGGCTTTGATATAGCAAAAACACACCGCTGGGGCTAGCGCATGTCTGAGTGGTGTCATTCCCTTTTCCCTGCCCCTCCTCCTCTGTCTCCAAAAAAGAAGTTCGGCAGGGGCAACTCTGAAAATTCTTGGAGGTAAGTAGCTCTGTTCCCCAGCCTCCAGGATTGGGGCTTTGAAGTAACCGGAACTCATCTTTCCCAAGGCTTCCCCAGCTCCTCCAGCCAGCCCTACCAGCCCTCCCCTGCGCCCAGACAGGGGGCAGGGGACTGACCTTCGTGATGGAAGCTCCTCACGGTGTTGGCCCTGCTAGCTGGGCGCTCAGGATACTCCAGCCCCGCACTGTGGGTCTGCTCTTCCTCCTCCTCCTCCCCAGACTGGAGCCGGTAAAGATCCCGCATGTAATCCGGGATGACTGTGCTCTTGCTAGGCTGCGGGCGGCGGCGGAGCCCGAACATCTGCAGAAGCGTCGCCTCGAAGTCCCGCAGGAGCTCATGGCTCTGCCCTGAGCGGCGTCCTCCCGCGTGGCCCTGAATCTCGGCGACTTTTTTCTTCCCAGTCTCAGGTATCAAACTAGCATGGCTCGCGCCTCCTAGCAGGACTTGGCATAATAAAACGACCATCAGCATTCGGTTACCAGGAATCATGGTGTCTCTGGGGAGGGGGAGGGAGTTAAAGAATAAATAAACACCAATAAATAGAGAGATGTCTCTGCATGTGCGCATAGGGCTAAAATGGAGGGTCAAAATGTAAACCAGGTCAAAAAGATCAAGTTTGTGTCTTCTCCCTCGCCACCCCCTTCATCACCACCAGCTGCAGCCATGCACAGCCTGAAAGTAAGAATTGCCCTGTAATTACTTGGTCTAACTTGTTTACAGTCAAATAACCCCAAATCAGATAGCCTCCATCCTGTTAATCTTTTTTTGTCCCAACTGCTATCTGAGCCATGATCTCAGCGTGGCTTCTTAAGGATAAACAGTTAACATTGAGGGGGTAAAGAAGGACAGGGGAGGGAGAATTAAAATGCCACTGCCCTCCACTTCAGACCTTCAGCCTCTCCCCCTCTTCCTCTACCCACCCTTCTCCGCCCTCTGAGCCCAACTTCCACAACTTCCAGCTGGTTCAGAGCGGCTGGGGGTGGGGTGGGGG
>NW_006160211.1:4896816-4937056 GCF_000334495.1 Tupaia belangeri chinensis
TCCCCCCCCTCTGACCCCATCTTCCACAACTTCCAGCTGGTTCAGAGCGGCTGGGGGTGGGGTGGGGGGGTGGGCAAAGGAGCAAGAGCAGGGTGAAGGCACAGAGCAGCAGGGTCCAGCGGCCGGGAAGGTGATCTGGGGGCTGATCGGATGGCTGGACGATTTATTTTACTGTAGCCAATGAGTTTGAAATGCTCAAGCAAAAAGCGTCTCGACGCGCCGGTCGCTTACTCCCAGGGAAGAGGAGGGGGACGATTGCCGAGGGACCTCAGTAAGTTTTGACAAGAGGCTATGGACTTGCTACGAGGGGAACGGGGCTCTACCCAGGAAAGTGGGGCCAGGGAAGGGTTTAACCGGGGGCTCCGGACCCTTCATCTTTTCAGTCTTATCTCCTTTCTAGCAACTTGCCCACTGAAAGCAAGCAGCACTTTAAAAGAAACCGGTACTCTTGGAGCGTCCTGGCTGCCGGGCCAAGAAGCGACAGCACTGCCTGAGAGCTGGAAGGGAGGTCCCACGGAGGGACAGACGGCGAGCAGGGGTGGGGAGGGCAGAGTGAATTCCCGGGAAGGGGGAAGGAAGAGGTGTCTACTCACTGACAGAAAACAAGGCATATAAAAACAGTCCATGATTCTTGACAGCCAATCTTGAACAAACTTGCTGGAAAGGCTCAGAGGAGCTGCGGCAGTGCGTTGCTCGGGATGGCACTACGGAATGGCTCCTGAAATGAATATTTGAATATAATGAGACTCCAGCGCAGACAGGCTCTGTTTTTCTTCCAGCCCCTCCGGGTCACGTGGACGCAGAGGCCCCGCCCCGCGCCTGGGGAAGTCAGGCTCCTCACCCGGCTGGTGGAAGGCCCGCGCCCCCGGCCCCGCTCAGCCCCGCCCCTCCAGGCGAGGCCAGCCAAGTCTCTGCGGTCCGGGAGGAGCTCGCGGCCGTGCTCCGCGGAGCTTTCGGTCGGTGTCCGGCCGCTGACGCGCTCCAGGGGACACTGCGCGCAGGAACGGGTCCTTGCCTCTACCTGCAACTCGTAGGCTTCAGGCTGGGTCCTCTCGCCAGCGGCCTGATGCGGGAGGACCTGGGACAAACTCACTGTAGGGGCTGCTCAGTGCGATCCGAACTCTGCTCAAGTGGGGCCAGAAGCGGGGACCGCGGGTCTTAGCCGCCCAAAGCCTCAACACCAAAGCGCTCTTAAAGGAAAGCGCTAAGGGACCTTGAACACACACGCGCGCGCACACACGCGCACCCCGCCACTTCCTCCCCAGGGACTCCGCAAAGCCAAATATTGCTCCCAGAGACAGCCAGTCACCTCTGGCCAAAGCCTACGAAGGCTCAGACGAGCTGGGCGGCCGATCTAGCTCCCAGCCAAAAGCCGATGACCCCTGTCACGTACCGGGCAGGGGGCGGGGATGCTAGGGGGTGATCGGTATGGGAAAGCGAGGGGCTGACTAGTAGAGTAATTTCCCCGCTCCTTTATGGACAAGAAGTCCCGAACTGCGTCGGCCGCTGAGTTCTGGTACCCCCTAAACCCCGAGCAAAGCTGATCCCCAAAGAAACAGGTCCGCGGAGCCATTCAAGGCGGAGAGGCGGACGCCGGGGCTCTCGGCTCCGGACAGATTCAGAAAGAGGCGTCGTCGAGAAAGGGACGCTTCACGTTTTTCGGGTCTTAATGTCGCCGCGGTTTTACAACTCCCGACCGGGCGCGGAAAGGAAATCCCACCACATTCCCAGGAGTCGAAAGAAAACCGTGAACAGCTCTCGGCCTGCGCGCGACCTCTGCGTCGGAGTCTGTCTCTCCCCCTAGCTTGGAAAAAAAAGCAGCAAATATTCCTGCAAGAATTTTACCAACCCACACAGCTCAAGCAAACGCTGGGATGTGCCGACTCAACGAAGATGCCGCACGCGTGGGTCGCTCAGTCAAGGGCCTATTTGAAAACCTGATTCCGCGCAACTCTGCGTTCAGACCCGGCCAGCACTCTGGGTCATCCCAGAGGCCAGAGCCCCACGGCTTTCGCCCCCAAACCCATTCCACCCGCCTGCATTTCCCGGGCTGTGCCCAGTTCCTGCCTTGGATCGCGCTGGAGCTCAAGAGCTGCAGCTGTTCGCCACACACTGCCCCATAACCTCGGTTTTCTTCATGGGCACGCTTGCGGGAAGATTTTGAGGAAGAGGAATGGAGGATCCAGGAGCTCAGCCCTCCTGGCAGTGGCTGCCCGGCGCCGCCCGACGCCGCGGGTCTGGATGCGGAGGCCGCGGGCGCCCCTGCACGACAGTCCGCGCGCGGCCAGAGCTACGCTTTTTGAGCTGCTATTGCCCTGGATTCCGCGCCTCCGCTGGGGCTGACTGCAAAAGGGCTGCGGAGAGCAAAGATATCCAGAAGGGAAGAGCCTAAAAAAAAAAAAAACCAGCCTAAAAAGAAGCCCCGCGGGGGAGCTCCAGAAGTAGGAAAGGCAGGAGGAAACGGCTGGTGCCCGCGGGGCGAAGGGACAGTGGGAGGGGCGGGAGTCCGGGATCCCGGGACCATCCCCGGCCCCTAGGAATGTCCCAGGGCGGCGGCGGGCGCGCTCGCTGCGCTAAAACCAAGCAAGTAGAGACACCGGGAATTACGTCTCAATTTTGAGTCCACTAATTCCTCTCTAATCACATTTTTTTCTTCCTAGAATTTTAGTGTAAAAAACAAGCCAGAAAGAATTCCTCTCCAAAACTCTTCCTTGAGGGACAGGAATGCAGCCTATGGCTTTTGACCTTCACTTTCCTGAGTCTTCTCCCAACCCCGACGTTTGTTTAGAGGTAGCCTCAGTTTCCCAAAGAATGTGTTTGGTATTTTTAACGTCTCGGAAAGCCTTCAGCGCATAAACCTCGATGCTTGCAAACTATCCACCAAACCCGGGCACAGTAGGAGTCTGAGCCTGCCGGTCCAACTCCCGCGGGGAAGGGTTTGCAGGGACTCGGGAATCCCGGGACCCTTTCCCGTCGCTTCCAGGCCGGAAGGACTAAGAAAAGCCGCAAGACCACCGAGCGTCCCGTCGGCGACTCACCATCCGACACTCCTCCGCAGGAAGACTCATCCCTGGAGTCCCTGGCATCCTGGGCACAGTCCCCGCAGACCCCACACCCGAACCAGAGAGGGGAGACTCCCTGGGTTCCTCAAGTCTGCTAAAATAGCTTGTGGAGAAGACGCATCCTGTAGCCACAGTTCGCAAGCACTCAGGGGCGTCCCGCCATCTGGGGGGCCAGGTCGGGTGACAATCCCCTCGATGCAGCCCCTCAAACTGCGCACGCTCCATGGGGGAGCAGGGTTGGGCTCCCTACTGCGGAAACAGCTCCAGCTAGGTGTTTTCTCCCCACCGCGCGGCCGGTCGCTCAGCCCCTCACTCGGGATCTGAGCCTCTACAGCTCGCTCTTTCCTCTCTTGGCCCTAGGTGTCCCGGGATCGCAACCGCCAGTTCACAGGCAACGCATTCACCTCGAGACCTCAGTCTTTCCCAGCGATCCCTACCTAGGGCTTTTCTCCCCTCTCCTGCTCCGCACCTCCCAATAGTGGAAGTCGCCGTGGGTCACAGAACGGAGAAGGTGGCCCGATGTGGAAGTGCCTTCCGCGCCAGTATCCTCACCTCCAGCACCACCGCGGAGGGGTTGGGGGCAACAGGTCACCTTTTGCCTCGGCCACAGCCTGGCCCCCCAGCCTCTCTCCCCTACGGATGCGCCTCGGCTCCCTGTGGCCGGCATCCCTCTGCAGGCAGCCTTGCTCACCATAGGTCCCTGCAGTGGCGGGCTCGCCAGTAGCAGATCCTGGGGACCTCGGGACGGCTGCAGTGAACCTGGGCGAGGGCCGGGAACTGGGGCGCTGCCGGCTCGAGACGGTTCCGACCAGAATCCCATCAGCGGGAGAGGCGAGATACTCAGCCAGAGCGGCTGCGGCGTCGCAGGCTCCGGTCCCTCGGCTCCGGGGCCAAACTCACCTAGCTTCCGGGCCGGGCTCCGCGCTCCTTCCCTCCCTCCCTCCTCCCCGGCCCCCTCGCCTCTTCTCTCTCATTCCCTCCCTCTCTTTCTTTCTTTTCTTCCTCCTCCTCTTCTCCGGCAGCCCCTCCCTTTCTCCCTCCTCCCTGGCTCTCCTCCCTTTCTGGGGATGGCAGCCCCGCCCACATCCTTCCCTCCCGCCGCCGGCCTCGCCTCGCAGGCCCGGGTCCCGGAAGCCCGGGCAGCGCCGGAGCCAGCAGATGCGGCCGGGGATGGGTCGCCGCTGCCTCCAGCTCCGCAAGCGGCTGGGGCTCACCTGGGGACCACGTGCAGAGGTACTAGAAAGCATGCACCGACTAGTCTCTGAACCTTCCAAAAATACCCATGGGAGTCTGGGCTTCCCTGAGTTTAGAGTAACTGCTGCCCAAACTGATGATTAAAACACTGAGTAATCACCATTTACCCCGAGTAATTAGAGATAATGAAACACCTCTAAAATCAGGTTATGGAGAAAGGAGCTGTTGGATTGGTTTAAAGGGTGGCTTTCCATAAACTGTTAAAGGATTTCCAAACGTTGAGAAACAGGCCGTGCACAGAGTTGTGTGCCTGAAAGATAGCTTTTTGGCTATTAAAAGGTGCCTTTCCTTCCAAAACATTCGTTTAAAAGGCTTCTTGTAGAAAGCCTTGGTGATGACCCTTAGAAAGGCAACCCCAATAAACAGGCTGGATCCCCTCCTTGCCCCTCCAGGCACTTTTTGAGGACAGAGGCACTTTGCAAACACACACTGGGGTCTTTTTTTTACAGTTGGAAATATGTTTATAGTTGTAAAGCCCTCTTAAAAACTGCCACAGCAGTTATTTTTGTTGTTGTTATTGTTTTTTGTTTGTTTTGTTTTGTTTTTGTTTTTTTAGTTTGTGTATTTGTGGTGTACCTAAGAATCCTTCACCTGGCAATCTGACCTTGCAAGGAGATAACCACAGAAGCAATGACCTTATAGAGAGACAAGAAAAGATGCCCCTTGGTCTGTGTTTAAAAGAAGAAAGGGGATGAGAAATTGGCCCTTTTATACAAAAACAAAACAACAACAAAAAAACCAAGAGTGTTAGTAATTGTATTAGCAGGGAGGTGGCATGAGGAACCTCCTCAACCTTCCCAAACAGGAACTAATTTCACACACTGCCTCTGATGGAGCTGTGAGGGCCCTATCAGCCTCTTCTCTCTTTTTTACAAACTAGGAAGGGGAAAAACAGCTGGGTTAAAGGGACTTGCGCAAAGCCCTGGAGTAAATCACAGCCTCTGCTCTGGAGTCTTGAGCTCCTGCTGCAGGGCAGGGTTGAGGCTTCCAGCCCTGAACTCCATCCTGGTAGCCAGGATGGAGGACTGAGCATTTCCTGTCCTGGATTTTTTTTTTTTTTTTCCCCTGGGATGCACTCTACACTTCATTTTCTCAGCAATATATTTAGGTCTTTACTTAACCAGATGTTGGCCCAAGGCAAGTCATCTAGAAAGGTTGCGTTGACACACTTCTAATATTTAAAAAACAAGAACTACTTCTGGTGTGGGACACAGGTTACGAAGGGTGGGAATTGTGGGAAATCGAAGAAGCAATTGTCAGATGAGGACCACAACCTCCTGCCATATTTTTCAGGCCTAACAAGGTTACCTGGCCCAAGGATGCATTAAACAACACTGACAAGATGTATGGCTTTGGGCAAGTGCTTTCATTCCTAGGGGTGTTATTTTTCTCTTCTGTAAATTGAGAGGATTGAGCCAGATAATCTCCATGCTTGCTTTCAATTTGAAGATGATTTGATTATTTGATTGTAATTTTAGTAAACATCTATCTTCTTTCATTGTAAATCACTGCTGAGCCTACCTCCACCAAAGACCTCTGATTAAACAGGGCAGGGCAACAACCTCCAAAAGAATGACTGAAAATATACCTCCAGCTTCCAACACAGTCAAAATTACAATTAATTATTAAAAATAACAACACAAAATTAAAACTCCATTAAATAGTTACCTAATTCCCTCCTACGGCATTGGGCAGTGTGCTCCTCCGGCACACGCTGCCTGAAGTACAGACAGATGAGATGTTCACTGAACCCTAAGCTCATCACTATTCTTTTAATCATTAACAAAATGCATTTCTTAATATTTAAACTCAGAGATAACACGATATGCTATGCTTAAAAGCAGGGTTTCATTTTATTTTAAAGCACCATATAGTTTTGTTTTGCTTTTTTAAATTCCACATGGTTTTGGATGATAGCTATTATCTCTTTTTACTGAAGCCCAGACAATAAAGTGGCCACTTGGGCCACCCATGAGTCTGTGAAACTCACAGTCCAAGCATTTCCAATTAAGCCACCTGATGTACCTTGTTTAGACCCCATATGACTCTTCAACTGTGTGATGGGAGAACTCAGCTTCAGTTCTCCTTAAACAGCTTTATTTCTCTCTCCACATTTTAGATGGGTGTTACTTTCTCCCAATTCTCTTCTTTTTTTTTTTTTTTGTTTTAGAGGTTCTTGCTATAGGGTGCATGCGCTCACCAGACAGACATAGAGAGAAAGACAGCGAGAAATCACCCCCTGGGGGGATGGCCATGCCACACTCCCTTCTCCTCCATTCTCCTCTCAGGATCTTGGGCACACACACACATGTGTCCAGTGTGAGTTTTAAGTCCGGGATGCAAACCACGGTGGACTACGTAGGAGTCCAGCAACATAGCCATTACACTAACTGCTGGTCCCGCTTCTCCTTTTTGTCCCTCTCACTTACAAGAAAGAACAAATTATTTGTTGGTTAGAGAGCTATTAATAAATCACTCACAATCTAGTGATCAGAATTGGTATTGGCAAAGGGAATCAGTCCCAGACATTTCTCCATCTCATGTTTACATGTGAATTTTGGTTGGTTTTTGTTTTGTTGTATTGTTTGTTTATTTAGTTTTGCTATAAGGCACCCTCTGCTTGTGAGAGACAGACAGACAGAGAAAGTGAGAAATCATCCTCTAGGGGGATGGCCACACTGCAACTGTAATCCCTGCCCCTCCATTCTCCTCTTGAAATTTTGGGCATATATGCACACACTCCTAGTGTGATTTTCAAGCTGCTGAATCTGGGACTTGAACTGTGAAGTTGGCCATGTGGGATCTAGACATCTTAACCTCCATGCCACCTGCTGGCTCAAAATCTTGGTGTTTTTACAGAACATGATATAGGTAGGCCAAATGAAACTGTACCCTTAAAGCATATAGACTAAGAGAAGAAAGTTGGTCTGTAGCCTAGTGGTTAGCAGATCCAGGTCCTGCATGGCCAACCACAGTTCGAATCCCAGACCATGGCTTTAAAAACACATAGGGCAGTATGCCTAGGTGTGTGTGCCAAATCCCCAAAGGATGGAGAAAGGGAGGAGAGGAGATCACTGTGTGACCACTGGGATGCTGCTTCTTATCTCTCTCTGGTGAGTGCACTCACACTTTGGCAATTAAAAGAGAGGGGAAAAAAAAAAAGGAGGCCCTCATCTTAAAATAAAAGGACCTATTGCTCCTCCCCCACCATAGCTGAATGAAGAGCATTCATTTGTTGTTGTTTTTTTCCTAGAGAACATCAAGAAAGAGTAGCTAGTTCACAAGCCCTTGGGACTCTTTCTTGAAGTCTGTTCTGAGGACTGTAAGCTTTGGAATAAAGGATGGGGGTGATGGTAAAAGATTTCCTGGCTTTGCCTCAGATCTGAACCCAGAAATCTGTACATTCCCCAAGGTTCCCTGATTAGCCTGAGTACACTAAAGTTTGAGAACTACTGTTTCAAAAGTTACTTCACTTCCATTTCAGGGCTGACAAATACCATTTAAAGGTTGCTATTGAGACATTAAATGAGCGAAGAATATGCTTGGCTTGTGCATGGTAAATTTGGCAGTCATAGCATTAGTAGTCCAGCACTCAGTAGGTCTATGCAAGTGAAAAGGTTTCTCATCCTATAGAGATATAAGTAGTCCTTGCCTCTCTGTCTTCAACTAAGAACCACATCAGAAGGGACCAACAGTTAGCGTAATGGCTATGTCGCTGGACTCCCACGTAGTCAACTGCGGTTCATGTCCTGGACCCGGTGCCTTAAAACTCACGCTGGGCGCGTGTGTGCGTGCCCAAGATCCCGCGAGGAGAATGGAGGAGAAGGGATTGTGGCATGGCCATTCCCCCTGGGGGTTGATTTCTTGCTTTCTAGCTCTCTGTCTCTCTCTGGCTGGCTGGCAAGCACACGCGCCCAATAGCAAAAAAAAAAAAAAAATTTGAAAAAAAAAAAGAACCACATCAGGTGTTCAGCCCTTTGCCAGGGTACCTAGTGAAGATGCTAGGTGTCTGTGGAGGACTACTTCGAAGGAATTCCTAGTAACATTGCTAACTTTTAAGAAGCAGTAAAATAGATCAATTGGACTTAGAATTAGAAGAGATCTCTGGAACAGTTCCAGATGACTGGTTTTTCTTTTATTAATAGTTACCCTGGGGGTTGGACAGTGTGCAGTGGTAAAACATGACACTCTGCAAGGCAGAACCACAGGGGAAGGTTACCAGTTTGCATCCAGAGACCTCTGTGAGTACAGTGGGTGTGTGTGTTCATGAACTGAGCTGGTTGAAGCTCGAGGTAGATCCGGGTGTCAGGACCCTGTAACAGGTGTGGTCTCTCTCTCTCTCCCCCCCCCTTTCACTCATGGAATAAATACATAAAACTTTTTAAATTGCCGTATGTTACGTGTTTGCTCTCTAACCATCACAGAGACCTTCATAAAATCCCTGTCCTACAAATGAGAATCCGAATATAGAGAGGCGTGTAAGTTGCTCTCAGTCACAAAGCCAGTAAGTGGTGGGCTTCAAATCTAGACTAGGGGGACCAGCAGTTAGCGCAATGGCTATGTGGCTGGACTCCCACGTAGTCTACCACGGTTCGCGTCCTGGACCCGGTGGCTTAAACTCACGCCGGGAGCGTGTGCGTGCATGCCCAAGATCCCGAGAGGAGAATGGAGGAGAAGGGATTGCAGCGTGCCCATCCCCCCTGGGGGGTGATTTCTCACTTTCTGTCTCTCTGTCTTTGTCTGTCTGGTGAGTGCACACGCCCTACAGCAAAAACCTCTCCAAAAAAAAAAAAATCTAGACTAGGTCAGTCTGTCCCCTCCTCTCCATGTGATGAGATAGGCCTACGGGGGCTGCATCCCTGTGACCAGAGCCTTCAACCACACAAAGCCTGCCTTAGTTGCTTTCTCAGGCCCAGGCACCAGCTACTGCTCTATCCTTACAACATGTTACTGGAAATTAGAGAATGTCTTCCCAAGTTCTTAGGTAATAGAACAAAATCAAAACTTCAAAGCTTGTTTCTTCCTGACCTTATTATATATATGTAGCCCACCTTAAGATCAGACTTTGTGACCATCCCAAAGGACCACAGATTAGGCTTCTCCATGTCTACCTGAACAACTCTGGCTGGAAGCATTATCTTTTGCTGGAGTGGGGATGGGAGCCTTCAATGAATCATTTCCTATGGCTTCAGGAAATCCACTCTGGGGTCTCCACAAGTTGCTTTTGTGATTTATCATGACCTTGAGAAAGAAGCTGGATCAAAGGTTCTTCACTGCAGAATGTGAGGATTGAACAGGTTGCTCATAGGTCTTTCTCAGGTGCCAGGATCGGCAGGCAATATATTCTAGTAGCTTTTGTTTGTTTGTTGTTTGTTTCAGCAGTGAGCACATGAGCTCACCAGAGAGACAGAAAGAGCGGGAGAAAGCACACCAAATGGAGTATGGTCATGTTACAATCCTTTTCTTTTCATCTTTCTATACTTTTGGGATTTGAGGCATGCATACACATGTACCCAGCATGATTTCCAAGCCACCAGGGTCAGAACTTGAACCATATGGTCAATCATGTGGATCCAGTTCCCTTAACCACCAAGCCACTGGGCCACCCTCCAGTAGCTAAAATTACAGTCAAATTGCTTATCTTCCAGTGTCTCAGTTCCTTCACTTATAATCTAAGAACAATAATTTCTATTTCATAATGTTCTTACAAACATTAAACAAGTTAATTAAAAAATGGCAGGCACATAAATTCTGAATAAATATTAGCTATTATTATTACTCCTTGCAAAGGTAATGACTCACTGAGCAAAATAGAAGGTAGACAGACACATTCATATTGAGTTAAAGTTAGTGATAAACTTGTTAACTGAAGGGATCATGTCTTTCACTTAGTTTGCAACTTTGGGTGCTGTACACATCTCCAATATTGATTGAATAAAAGCTGCTGCTTATGTGAATCAGTGAGTTAACATTCATATGGTTTGTTCATATGGATCTGACCCAAGAACATAGCTCATAACTAATCATTGAAACAGTCATACCTTCTGAAAACAGGGAAATAATAGACATGTTCAAATTTTTTGTTATTTTTTAATATTTTTGCTGGAGCCAGCAGGTGGTGTGGTTGTTAAGGTGCTGGACTCCCACATGGCTGCCCATGGTTCTAGTCCTGGACTTGGTGGCTTGCTTTCTCTCTTTTCCTCTCTCTGTCTCTGGTAGTGCATGTACCCTATAGCAAAAGTTTTTTAAAAAAATAATTCTTTTAAAAAAAGAATTCTTTATTTAATTTTATTAATTAATTCATTTATTTGAATTTGACCAGAGTGTGTGAGAGAGAGAGAGAGAAGGAAAGTGAGAAAGCAAGCCTCCAGGTCCAGGGCTCAAACTGTGGTCGGCCATGTGGGAGCCAGCGCCTGAGCCACCATGCCGCCTGCTGGCCCCCTAAAGAATTCTTTAAAAAAAAAAAGGCTTTTTTTTTGCCATAAGTTATGTATGCTTGCCAGAGAAAGAAAGAAAAAGGGAGAAACTGATAAATTATCTCCTGGAGGGATGGCCACAGTACAATCTCTTCACCAGTTTCCTCTCAGGATATGGGGTACACATGCACACACACCTGACATGTTTTTCAGGTCACCAGGTCCAAGACTCAAACCATGTAGCTGGCCATGTGGGATCTAGCACCTTAGCCTCCATGCCACCTGCTGGCCACGCAAAGCATATTTGATCTCTGATTTTTCTAATGCTACCATCTCAAACTTTTAATAATTTTTCCCTGTTCTTATTACCAATTTCCTTTTTCCTGGTTCAGAGAAGAAATTTTAACCCATTTACACAAATTGCTGCTCCTCTCTAAACATTTGAGACTGTTGTCAAACATTTACATACCTCATGAAAAATCTGGTAATGCTGGATTCTGATACTGTCTCATAAATGAAAGAAAACACAACACTATTTCAGTTCCCTATGTCTTAAATTATCTTCTTGCTACTTTATGGAATATCGTCCCTGTTTTGTTTACTCCTTCAGAAAATAGTATCGAAAACGAACAGGAAATTCTAATTGAGACTCTACTGATATCAGACCAATGAAAAGACTACTTTTTTATTTTAACCTGTGTAACATGTAGAGGGCTGACACGGAATGGATATGGAAATTCTTTCTTTTCCATGGAAGGGTTAGGATGGGATTGGAACACAATGAAAGTTTCATGACTTTGCCTATTCTAGGCTTCTTCTCCTAAAAAAAGGTCAACTCTACCCTCTAATTCTCTACAGCAGGTAAACTGTTTGGAAATAAATTCTTATAAAGTGTATAAGAAGGATTAAAACCTTGCAATGGCTTTGTTCTCAGCTCACATAGTCTTATTCTTCTTACTCCCTGTTGTGCCGAACAGTGTGACCTGACCAAGAATGCAGTGTCACTACAGGATAAGATTTGGAAGCAGGTCCGACTTGGACAGCTGACTGCCACATGAGTCACTGCAGTTTCCCAATCAGATGTCAATTGGATAATACCAACTAACATTCTCCCCCCAGTTCACACTAAAAGCTTCCCAGTCCTTTGCAAGGAAAGCTTTGTCCAAAGGGATACATGGTCCAAGCATTTTTTTTCTTTTTGCAAAACTTGGATGTTTTTAGTAATAATCTAAGTATTTCAAAGCCTATTATTTGAGATTTGTGTACTTTTTCTTTTTTGCTATATTTAAATTAAAAGTTTATGGAAAATATTCCTTTGGAATGGTTTTTTTAAGTTATTTAAGTTATTGATTACCCATTGAAGCACTTTCCCACCCCAGCAAAAAATAGTGTTTCCAGCCAAAAAGTTGTGAAGGCCAAAACATGGAGAAGCCTAATCTATGGTCTTCTGGTGGCCACAGCATCTAAGAGACCAACCTGTGGCTTCAAAACAAATCCATTGTGGGGTCTGTTCCAAAGAAGAGCATTTGCACCAACCAAGGCCTGGTCTCTGGGCACCAGTGCAGCCCAAGGTAAAGGTGATATACCTTACAGCCCTGGCACTTTTTTCAACCACAGGCAGGGCAGGGAACCACTGGGCCAGAATGGAAACTCCTGAAGGTACCAGTGGCTTATGCTTAACTGTTCTCCTTGGCTTCTCTTGCCAAGAGATTCAGATTGGACATTGCAATGCATCAATTTCTGGGAGAAAATGGCAAGGTCGTCAGACACATAGTCCACATGAGAAGTAACACATTTTGTTTTTGTTTTTATTTTTGTCATAGGGCTCATGTGCTTTCTCATGAGAGAGAGTGAGAGAGAAAGTGAGAAACCACCCCCAGGGGCTATGGCCCTGTTGTCCCTTCTCCTGCATTCTCCTATTGGGATTTTGGGCATGCATGCACACGCACCCAAAGTGATTTTAAAACTGCTGGATCTGGGACTCAAATCAGAGTAGGCCATGTGGGAATCTAGCACCATAAACACCACACCACCTGCTGGCCTTGATAGGTAACAGTTTAAGGAAAGAAGTGTGCTCCATCCCTGATTCTGGGAACCCTGGGCTTGGGAGATGGACTGGGAAGAGAATAGTAATAGAGAAAATGTGGCTCAGAAGTGACTGTCTTAATTTCTCTCTTAATTCCTCATCAAAACTGAGTCCTATATTCAGAGGCATAGAGACGCACAAGGTGGGGGTTTGGCCCTTTGGAGTTATCTTGCAGTCCGTAGGGCCAAGCTCAGAGATTGTGCAAACCCAATCTCAAGGAGTCAGAGAAATGAAAGGGGGGTGTTGAGAGTCTGAGCTGCAAGAAAACAAATGTAAAGTGAGGGGTTGAGGGAGGAGGGATGCCTGTGCTTGAGGGGCAGCAGAGCCACACCCTGCGCTCCCCTCCCAGGCAGATGAAGAGACAGGTGTGCAGGAGCAAATTCCCAGATGTGGCTTGCCTTCCTGGACTGCAGAGATTTAACTGCAAGCACTACTGCCTCTCTACTCCCACCCCGGCCAGCTGACGGGACATTTTTCCAGCTCCTTATCTCCATCCCCTTCTAGATCAGACATAAGGTAGGACTTCCCCCATTTCCCTTGGGATAAAGAAATGTTGGCCCTCTGATGTCAGAGGGCCAAAGGAGATAAGAGAGGTATGAAATTGCAACTGTTCCCAGAGGCTTGGGCACTGCTGCCCTCTAGCCTTTGGCCGCTCCTTGTGGGTTCCAGCATAGATGCTGTAGGGAGTTGTTACGCAGGTCAGCACAGAGTGGCTGACCTGTCACCCGTACTGCACCACAGAGCCCAGCCAGTCCGCTTTTCACTGCTGGGCCACCTCCACCCCACAGCCCGCAGGCTCCTCTCTGTGCCCGCCTCCCTCTGGCTCTCATTATTTTAGCTCCGTGGCTGCACCTCCCTACCTGCAAGAGCTCGCCTTGCTCTCAGACTCGTTTTGCAGGATTTGTGCCCCAGGTGGCTAACCTGACCCACACTTGAATAAACAGCCAGCGCCTGGCAACCCGGGCATGCCACCCGCACAGAATTTGCATCTATCCTCTGGAGAGGCCACTGAAACTCTGAGCTGAGCATGCCCACCTCCCTTTCCTCCATGATGATTTGTCCACTCTGTATCATCCTTGGAGAGAGAGATAAACAGACGACAGGCAGACAGAGACCCCTGTGGAGGCCAAGAGGTTCTGAGACAGTTTTGCTCCTGCTCCCGGACATTGTCCCCATGAAGCCCTACGACTTTTCAAACTCTGGAGCAACAGAGTGCAGGAGGTCACATCACACTTGTAGAAAATTAAATTGGAGTGCCATTTGCTAAGCTTGCTTTCCTAGTAAGCCACCCTCTCCACTATCATTTTCCATCTCATGGCAGGCTGTCCGGTGGCAGAATATGGTCTTCCCCATCAGTTAAGGAAAAAACAAACAAACAAATCCCTGCTTCTCCCCAGTGTCTGGGCTCCTGAAATCCTGTTTCCACTCGCCAAGCCCAGCAGAGGTACCTGCAAACTCATGCAACACTGGAAAAGTGAGGTCTGTAAAGCTAGGAGGATGACCAGAAGGGGCCTGCTTTGGAGAAGATTGGGAGAAGGACTGAGGTTGCCGAAGCATTCTTCAGAGAGACCCTCGAAGGTGGGCAATGGATCACTGCAGAACCACCTTGGGACCCTTAGCTTTCCCTCAAGCCAGTTAAACAAAAATAAAGCATAACAAGGAGTCTCCATTTTTCAATTAAAGGGATGGCAGGCAGACTTTTGAAGTTTCACCTTGAAATCTGATTTTCCTATTGGGAAATGTTTACAAGTTGCACATATAAAACCTTTGATGGACTTTTACCCTCAACAGCAAAATGTCCTTAATCTTCACTGAGATAATAGAAATGTCACTCTGTGAAGAGTCAACATTTGCAGAGAAAAAGGACCCTGGCAGAAGTGGCCAGGATCCTAAGACCCTGCTCTGCCCTTTCACTGTACCCATCACATACCCACCTACGAGTCTTGTGACTTTTATTCTTCTTTGCTAGAAGGAGCATGAGCTCCCAGGGTGGAGGGTGCAGGGATGAAGAAATTGAGAAAGCGCCACCCCCCTCAGGAGGTCACTCCACAATCCCTCCTTCATTTCTCCTTTTGGGATTTCGGACACACATGCACACATGCCTGCTGTGTTTTTCAGGCTTCCACTACATAGTCAGAAAAGGGCTCTGGCCACTTAGTCACGATGGGTGATCCAGCTGCCTTAACCACCACACCACCAGCTGACCCTCTTGTGACTCTTAATGTAAGGATCAATCACTGCAGTATATATGAAACCAATTCATAGATCACAAAATATATGGCTAGTGGCATTAGAAAAATAAATGCTAGTGGGTGTCCACATGCTGGTTATAAATCAATGAATAATTATGCAAATATTTGCATATTTTCCTCAACCATATGCTTCTAAGGAAAATCAACATACTTTGGTTCATGAAGATTATTAGACATATTTGTATTTCATTATCTAATTTAATCCTTAAAACAACCGATGGTTTACCTACTGTAGTTACCCTTATCCCCCCACTACTAACTTTTTTTTTTTTTAACATTTGAGGAATTGCTCAAGACCGTTCTGCTAAAGAACAAAGAACGTCAGGTTTCAACTCCAGATAAAGTTCCTGCTTTAAAAAAAGAGATATAAGGGGCTGGCTGGTAGTCTGGTAAGAAGAAGCTGGATCTCACATAGTTAGCAGCAGTTTGATGTCTGGCCCCAGCACTTTGAGAATCATACCAGGTATATGTGCATATGTGACCCAAATCCTGACAGGAGGGAGAAAGGGAGGAGAAGGGATTGCGGTTTGACTATGCCCCACGGGGGGTGCTTTCTCCCTCTCCCTCTGTCTCTCTCTGTCTCTATACTGAGCACACACACCCTCTGGCAACTAAAACAAAACATAACAAAGCAAAACTGAAAGAAGAGATATTAGAAAAAGAGCAAACTGTGTTCAGATTTAGGTAAATTTAACTCCTGAATTCTGTGCAAAGGTACAAGTTTTAAAATAAATCAGCTACCCTTACAATCCTTCTTATAAACACTTTAATAGGAACAATCTTTAACCCATTCATTTCCTTTTTCATTCCCTGCACAGTTCAAAGACACTGGTGTTATTTTTAAGTTTGTTATTGGGTGCATGTGCTCACCAAAGAGACAAAAATACATACAGGGAAAATGAGGAAGCACTCCAGGGGGGTATGGTCATGCCGCAACCCCCTCTCCTCCTTCTCCTGTCAGTATTTTGGGCATGCACACACACATGCTTGTGTCATTTTCAAGCTGCCAGGTCTGAGACTCGAAATGAGGCAGGGACCATGAGGAATCCAGCTGCCTTAACCACCACGCCACAGACTGGCCCTCACTGACATCTTAGCAGAAATGGATACATGTTGTTCTTGATAGTGATATCTAGCTTCTTCCACTAAGTAGTCAACCCCAGAGGGAAAAAAAAGAGCACTTTTGTCCTCCACTCCTCCAGCTCCTTCCAATACTCTTTGTAGTAAGAACCATCACCTTCAGCAACTAACAAATGCCAAAACTAAGATCCCCAAGTGATTAAATATCTCACTCAAGGTTAATTAGCCATAACAGAGCTCTTTTTGTCTATAGCACAAAGTCATGGTGCTAATGAAGATCAAACAGACTCAGTTTGCTCTTCTCTGTGTTATGGGTACCTTAAAAGAACTACCTCAAACTCTGGTCCACTCTCTTTTAAATATTTTCTTATGCCTTTAGCATTGGCATGTGGGCTTGTTCAACAAAAAGTTCCCTTATTTTGTTTCCCTTTAGCAGAAAATCCATAATAACAAACTACACTACACAGTTTGTGGAAGCTCCAGAGAGTAGGCAGACATCTGTTCTTGATCTTTAATTACGTTTTAATTATGTCTTGTGAACCAGTATCACAGAAAATGAGTTGCTTAGGGGCAAGACTCCAAAGCAAAAACAAAACAAAAGTGTAGGTACTTTGCTCAAAAAAATGATGAATGTTGTGTGTTTCTATCCAGGATTCAGGTTGCTTATTTGGAATAATAGATAAAGACATCTTCTTAGTAATATTTTGGTACTTACATGAAGAAGGATTGATGAAATTAATTTTTAGAAGTGCAGTAGTCAATGTGGTATGACTCTTTTAAAAAACAGACTTGAAGTCAGACAGCCTCGTTTTAGCTATAGCTAAAACCAATCTACTACATGTATGAACTGAAACATACAACTTTATTTCTGGAGACCTCTGTTTCTTCCAGTTATATGGGTCATATGATCTTGAAACGTTAGGTGTTGGTGAGCTGTTGCTTTGTTTTGTTTTGTTTGTTTCGAAGGGCCAGATAGTAACTGTTTCAGGTTTTGTGGTCACATACCGTCTCATTTTTTTCCTTCCCTTTCTCCTCTTCCTCCTTCTTCTTCTACAGTTGTTTACACATATACCATT
This sequence comes from Tupaia belangeri chinensis, assembly GCF_000334495.1. Taxonomy (NCBI): domain Eukaryota; kingdom Metazoa; phylum Chordata; class Mammalia; order Scandentia; family Tupaiidae; genus Tupaia; species Tupaia belangeri. Next base: position 4,914,043 of record NW_006160211.1, read on the forward strand.
TGTATTAGTCTGCTAGAGCAGTGGTAACAAATACCACAACTGGGTGGCTCAAACCACAAAAATTAATTGTCTCACAGTTGTGGAAGGTAAATATTTGGGATCAAGGTGCCTCCAGTTGAGATCAGGGTCGGGCTAGTTCCTTCTGAGTGCTGTGAGTGAGAATCTGTTTCATGCCTCTCTCCTAGCTTTTAGTGATTTGCTAGCAATCTTTTGGTATTTTTGTGGCTTTTCGTCAACTCAGTTGTGACCTGTATGTTCTCCCTGTATGTGTGTGTCTACGTTCAAATTTCTCTCTTTTAAGTTTTTGCTTTGTTTTGCTAGAGGACACACATGCTTGCCAGAGAGAGACAACGAGAGAAAGGGAGACACTACCCCCGACCCCATGGAGCATGGGAATTGCATGCTGTAATTCCTTCTCCATTTTTTCATCCTGTTGGGATGTTGGGCATGCATGAACATGTGCCCAACGGGTTTCTTGACTACTAGATCTGGGACTTGAACTACGAGGCTGGCAATATGGGATGTGGCTTTCTTAACCGCCAGGCCATAGAGATGGCCCTAAATTATTATTACTATTTTAAATTCATGGTAGAAAGCATGTGTGCATGCATTTGAGAGAAAGAGAAGCACCTTCAATAGGCTCTCATCATACCACTATTCCCTTTCTCCAGCCCTCCCAGGCCATCAGGATCTTGGGCCTGAGAACACACCTGTCATATTTTCAAGCTAATCTAGGGATTCAAACCCACAGTTGGCCATGCAGCTTCTAGAAATGTAGTTCAGTTTGCTACTAACTTTCACCAGGCTGGGCCTCAAATTTCCCTCTTTTGTAAGTCATATTAAGTCCAGCGCCCACCCACTCCAGTATCATTTCATCTTGATTAATTAAATCTGCAATAGGGACCAGCAGTTAGTATAATGGCTATGTCGCTGGACTCCCAAGTAGTCAGTCGCGGTTCGCATACCGGACCCGGTGGCTTAAAGCACACCGGGCACATGTGTGTGCGTGCCCAAGATCCCGAGAGGAGAATGGAAGAGAAGGGATTGTGGCGCGGCCATCCCCCCCGGGGGGTAATTTCTCACTTTCTATCTCTCTGTCTCTCTCTGGCTGTCTGACGAGTGCGCACACCTTATGGCAAAAACCTCTCCAAAAAAAAAAAATTAAATCTGCAATAACCCCATTTCCAAAAAAGATAATGTTCTGAGGTGCTGGGTGTTATGTTACTTCAACATAGAAATTTTGAGGGTATAATTCCAATCCATAGACCATTCAAAAACAGGTTATGGACCATAGTTGGCCAATATTCTTAGCAAAGCTCCTATTTATTCTAAAACTAGATACTCATTCTCCATAACTTTGTGTGACAAATTAATTCTCTTATATTCTCTTACCTTAATAAAGTTTTATGAGTTCCACATGTACTAAGCACTGTTCTAGGTACTGGGACATAGAAGTGAAAACATCAAAATTCTTATCCCCCTAAGTCTTAGAATCTAATAGAAGAGACAGACCACAAACAAGCTGAATAAGAACAATCTATAGTAAGTTAGTTGTCAATAAGTATTAAGAATAAAAATGAGGGGCCATCAGGTGGTAAAGAGGTTAAAGCACCTGTATCCCACATGGCCAACTGCACAGTTCAAGTCCTGGACCCGGTGACTTGAAAAGCATGCTGGGTGCCTGTGCATGTGTGCCCAAAATTTTGAGAGAAGAATAGAGGAGAAGGGATTGGCCATCCCCTTTGGGGATGTTTTCTCACTCCCCCTCCCATCTCTCTCTTGTTAGCACATGCACCCAATAGTATGTTTTTAAAAATAGGAGGAAAGAAGAAGGGAAAATAATAATGAGCATCGCAGTACAATTTAGGAAATCAGCCATATTATGAATTCTCATGGGAATAATACATAGCCCTTTCACTCATAGGACCAGAAACTTTTGATTCCAGAATGTTAGAGATCCTCCCACTCAACCCTCTTATTTGACAGATGATGACACTGAGACCTAGAAAGATCAACCTACAATTACCCACCTACTTAGTGGTAGAGTCTGACAGATTGCATTTTTCAAAGCTGGCTGCAACAGTATCTTCCATCCTACATTTTTTAAAAGATTGCCAGAGGGCATGTATGTTGGCTGGAGAGAGAAAGAGAGTGAGAAAGCACCCCCCATGGGGAATGGTCATCCATGATCCTGTCTGTTCCATTTCTCTCCCTCCTCTCCAAATTCTGGGCACACAGCAGGGTCCGGGATTCAAACCACATAATCGGTAATGTGAGATCCAGATACCTTAATTACCATGCCACCCTCTGGCCTATTCTACACCTCTTGAACGTGACTTTGACACTCTTCCCATTGAGAGATGAAAGTATGTTTTGTCCCCTTAAACCTGAGCGTATTCATTTTCTGTAGCTACTGTAATGAGTTACCAAACATTTAGTGGCTTAAAACAACACAACCTATTAGCATACAGTTCTGTAGGTCAGAATTCCAAAATAGGCCTTATTAGGATAAAATCGAGGTATTGGCAGGGCTGTGTTCCTTCTGGAGGCTCCAGGGAAAATCCGTGTCCTCGCATTCCTTGGCTCATGGCCAGCATCAATCTGTCCTCTACGTCTGCATCACATCTCCTTCTCAGACCCTCCTGGCTCTTGTTATAAGGACCCTTGTGATTACACTGTGTCCACCTGGATAATCCTGGATAATCTCCATACCTTAAAGTCCTTAACGTAATCATGTCTGCAAAGTCCTTTTGGCTAGGTAAGGAAACTTATTCACAGGATTAGGACATGGATGTCTTAGAGAGCTAGTATTCTGCCTAACGTTCTGGGTAAGTTTATAACTACAGAAAAACCGATGCTACTTAACATCCAAGGCTAAATTGTGAAAGCTATACTGCTTCCAACTGGTTGTCTTAGATCACCTGCTTTTAGAACCCAGTTGTCCTTGCCATCTGTGAGAAGGCCCAAACTAACCCAAGCAGAAAGTTACCTGAGAGGCTGTGTGTAGGTGTCCTGGCTGGCAGCCAGCTGTGGCCTCAGTTGACACCAACACAAACCAGCTTTCATGCAGATGAAGATGCCTCTGAATGATTCTAGTCCCTAGTTGTCACATCACTCCCGCTTTCAAGTCTTCCTGCCTGAGGCCTACACATCACAAAGCAAAGATAAGTATCTCCACTATGCCTTGTTCCAATTCCTGATCCACAGAAAATGTGAGAGAAAATAAGATGAATATTGTTGCTATTGTAAGCCACAAGGGTAGTTTGTTATGCAGCCACAGGAAATTGACACAAAGAGCAATGGCTGAACCTAGGTCTTCAGTTTCCAGCTCCAGTGCTTTTCCACCCAATTATTACCTCTAAGTCAATCAAGCAAATCAGTGAGCAAGAATCATTTATTGAACATCTACTAGGGACAATGACCTCTGGAAATTTAAAAAATCTGTAACGTTTGCTTTTCATCTTCAGAGAACACTCCCTAATGGGTGGGAAAAACATACAGAAAGCATCTACCAGAAGTGGAATGAGGAAGCCAGCAAACAAGTTGTGGTAAGAAGTGGTGAGATCCTGAACTATGGGCATGGCACAGGAAAAGGAAAAAGACCAGAGTCCAAGGACTTTTCTGAGGATTGGTTATACCAAGACTTGATAGGTGAGGGATGTACAGAAAAAGAAGGTCCTTGTAGCCGTGAATGCAGAGACGAAACCTGAGGAAAACCAGGTTGGAGGAGTCTTTATGACACATAAATTTAGTCTGCTCATCATGGGGCTAGTGTAAGCATTTTCACCATTAAATAATGCTTAGTTTTCAATAATGGAACATTTGAAGAAGTAACTAGGATCCTCATAAGAGGTACTGCTGTCTATGCAAGGAACTATAATTCCTACGACCCATTACCATGGGCATATCTGGTCTTCGGCACCATTTACCATAAATGTAACAATTCCATATAAATGTGTTGCATTTACTCATCACAGAAAGTCCTAGAAGGGAAGGTGGACAGGTGTCGTCACCACACATTCAGAATGAAGCCCTAGCAGGGCCCGGCTCCTTTTCTCATGTGTGCCACCCCTCAAATAGGAGGTTTCTCTTCTCTCAGAGATGAGGCAAGCAATGTTCTTTCCAAGACGTTTTCATGTGGACCTCAGAGATACTCACAAACAAGAACTTGCCACCATAAGCATGTTCTGTTCTCACAAGCAGTTACCTTCACAATGAGCTAGCAAGTTTGTTCCACATAAACATTGCGTTTCCTGCTCTATTTGGGAAACTTGGATGACAGTCAAAGCATGCTCCATTTTCACCAGTGTCCATCACTCCATGGACAGTCAATTCCTCAATGGTCCGACTTGCAGAAACTGCTAGGAAATTTATTGAGCCACAAAGAAATTGCCTTCGTCTCTCCGTACCGATGGGAGACAGGTTCTAGGAACCCCTCTGATACTAAAATCAGTGCATGCTCATGTGTCTTATATAAAATGGCATAGTATCTGCATATAACCTGTGCAAAATCTCCTGTATCCTTGAGACCATCTCTAGATTATTTACAAGTAATCTTAGCATCACGTATAAGTGAAAAGGAAAATATATCATCTTCAGCATCTTTTAGGGAGCCACGTTTTTCCCCATTTCACAATAATAAGCATGACTTGGCTGCATCTGTGGTTGGTTTAACCATCTGTGAATACAGAGGGGTAACTATTTCTGCTTTATATTTTGTTCTTTGTGTGGGCAGAAGAGTTGTGCTATGACTTTTAGAAGTTAGAAAAACTGTAACTGGAATAATATACCTGAAACCTATTGGGATTAATTGAGAAGAAATTGAAGGACTTTAATTTAAAAAAATATATATTCTATTTAACTTTATTTATTTATTTATTTTATTTATTTTCATTTGACCAGAGAAGGACAGAGTGAGAGAGAGCGAGCGAGACAGGGAAAGTGAGAAAGCAAGAAGACAGGTCCAGGACTCAAACTGCAGTCAGTTGTGTGGGAGTCCAACACCTTTAACTACCACGCCACATTTCAGTCCCTTGGAACATATTTTTTTAAAAAAAGAATTATTTATTCACTTAATTCCATTTGTTATTATTACTATTATTTTAATTTGACCAGAGAAAGAAAGGGAAAGCAAGAAAGCAAACCACCAGTCGAGAACTCAAACAGCAGTCAGCCACGTGGTGTCCAATGCCTCAGCCACCGTGCTACTGACCAGCCCCCAGAACATACATTTTCTAAAAAATGTATATCAATACTCCAATTAAACATTTTCTTTCTTCCTTTTTTCTTTCTTTCTTTTATTTTATTTATTTAATTTATTTTTTTTTAGAGATTTTTGCTATAGAGCACTTGCACTTACTGGAGGGACACAGAGAGAGATAGAAAGCAAGAAATCATACCTGGGGAGATGGCCACACTACAACCCCTTCTCCTCCATTCTCTTCTCAGGATATTGGGCATGCACACACACGTGCCTAGCAAGAGTTTTAAGCTGCCAGGCCTGCGACTTGAACCGTGGTCAACTACGTGGGAGTCCAGTCACATAACCATTATGCCATCTGCTGGTCTCTAATTAAACATTCTGGTTCTAAAACTAACACAATTTTATTTTTAAAATTTTATAAAATAGAGACCAGTAGATGACATAGTGGTTATGTCACTAGACTCCCATGTAGTCAACTGCAGTTTGAGTCCTGGACCCGGAAGCTTAAAACTCACACCATGTACATGTGCATGTGTGCCCAAAATCCCAAGAGGAGAATGGAGAAGGGATTGCAGTATAGCCATCCCCCCCAGGGGGTGATTTTTTGCTTTCTGTCTCTCTGTCTCTCTCTTGTCTCTCTGGTGAGTACACATGCCTTATAGCAAAAATATCTCTAAAAAAATTATAAAATATGTGAAAGGCATTATGAAAAAACAAAAATTTCTTGTAAACCCATTGGACAGAGAAAACCATTGGCAGTAGCTTAATGCAAAATATTTTTGGCTTCTTTTTTTGAAAATATGTACTTAAAAAATGTTTTAATAAAATGATGTCACACACACTGATTTATAAACTGATTTAAGAAAAAAAAACTCACTTTTTGGGACTAGCAGATGCATAATGGTTATGTCACTGGATCTCCACATATTTGACTGCAGTTCAAGTCCTGGACCTGATGGCTTGAAACTCATGCACTGCACATGTGCATGTATGCCCAAAATCCCTAGAGGAAAATGGAGGAGAAGGGATTGCAGTGTAGCCATCACCCTGTGGGGTGATTTCTCACTTTCTGTGTCTCTGTCTCTCTGGTGAGCACATGCACCCTATAGCAAAAATCTCTCTTAAAAGAAACAAACAACGCTGGAGACAATGTGGAAGGAGGGTGGGAGAAAGGAAGATATAGGGAAGGAAATCAGGAAGAAAAAGTAAAGAGGCAAGACATTTGTGGAACACAGAAATGGTTTATTACCTTTTTTTATTTTTTTTTGGTGGGGGGGGAGGTTTTTGCTATAGGGCACATGCACTCACCAGAAAGACAGAGAGACAGAGAGACAGAAAGCAAGAAATCACCTCCCAGGGGGGATGGTCATGCCACAATCCCTTCTCCATTCTCCTCTCAGGATCTTAGGCACGCATGCACACACACCCAGTGTGAGTTTAAGCCATTGGCTCGGGGACTTGAACCACGTCAACACATGGGAGTCTAGCAACATAGCCATTATACCAACTGCTCGTCCCGGTTTATTACTTATTGATGATAATGTGTATAGTATTCTCAATTTGCCTGGTCTGAGATGTATTTCATGTTGGGTAAATTCTCTTTATAAGCCAAATGATGTATAGCGGTCAAATGTTTTTTAAAAAATACTACTAATGAGAACCAGCAGTTAGCGTAATGGCTATGTCACTGGACTCCCACGTAGTTGACCGCGGTTCGCGTCCTGGACCCGGTGGCTTAAAACTCATGCCGGGCGCATGTGCGTGCATGCCCAAGATCCTGGGAGGAGAATGGAGGAGAAGGGATTGAGGCGTGACCATCCCCCCTGGGGGGTGATTTCTCGCTTTCTGTCTCTATGTCTCTGTCTGTCTGGCAAGCACACGCACCCTATAGCGACAATCTCTCAAAAAAAATACTACTAATAAAAGTTCGCCTCTTTAGCTTAACATATCATGAATACTTTGGCATATTTTTGAAGTCAATGTGAGAAGTTTCCTATAGGCTGAATGTATACATTATATGAACATTATATTCCATGTTAGCCTCATCTATGATGCAGTCATGTTTGCTTTCTTGAAGAGTTTATTAATTTAACAAATAGTTTTTGCAGATCTCCCATAAGCCAAGAACTGTTTAGTTATGGGGATACAGAAAAGCATGAAACAGACAAAATTACTACCATATTTGAATTTATATTAAAAAGGATGAGCCAGCAGGTGGCATGGTGGTTGAGGCACTGGATCCTACAAGGCCAATTCCCAGACCTAACAGCTTGAAAAACAGGCCAGGCACATATGCATGCATGCCCCAAATCCCAAAAGGAGAATGGAGGAGAAAGAAGTGTGCTGTGGTTATCCCCTCTGAGGGGTGGTTTCTCGCTTTCCCCCTCCTTCTCTCTGTTTTCTCTCTGGGGAGCAGATGTATTCTATGGCATAAATAAATAAATAAATAAGACAAGCAATAAAACAAACAATATTACCTCGGGTTAAAATAGTATTTATCCTTCTGTTACTTAAGAAACAGTGGAAAAAATTACAAAACTTTTGCATACAGACTTCTACTCATCCTGATTTCAATATTCACCATAAAATCTATTATAACTGAATAAGAAGAAACCACTTATGGCCTTCCTCTATGGTCTGGGTGTGCTATAACTACACCAACAGCTTTGGGGAATCATGAGTGTTTCAGTTGACAAGTAATTCATCATAAACAATTCCAAAACAGGGTAGCTTAAAATAACAATTTATTAACATCTCTCATGGTTCTACAGGTTGACTAGGCCCAGCTGGGCACTTCCTACCTGAGGCCTCCTGCAGTTACAGTCACACAGAGGGCGCCTGGGGCTGCAGGCATCTAAAAGCTCAGTGGGGTAAGATGTCCAGGATGGCGTCTTCCCACATATGTTTGGTTCCTCACCTGAATGGTTGGAATTGCTGAAGAATGGCTTCTTTTTCTACATGTGGTCTGTCAATTTAGCTACCTTGGAGGACCAGCAAATGGCGTGGTGTTTAAGGTGCTGGACTCTCCCACATGGCCGACTATGATTTGAGTCCTGGACCTGGTGACTTGCTTTCTCACTTTCTCTCTCTCTCTCTCTTTCTCTATTCAAATTAAAATAAAATGAATGAATAAAAAAAATAAATAATTCAAAAAAATTTTCACTACCTTGGGCTTTATTACAGCTTGGTGGTCTCATGGCAGTGGAACTTTTTATGTGGTAGCTGTATCCCCCAGAGAGAGCTTTCTAAGAACGAAAGGCAAAGGCTACTAGATGTTTTGTGACCTAGCCTCAGGAGTCACACAATGTCACCTCCACTGTATCTTTCAGTTATGGAAGAGAAGCCTGCCTAGATTCAGTGCAGGAGAGGGTCTACCAAAGAGTGTAAATACCAAGAGGCATGCTTTACCTTGGGGTCTCTTTTTGGAGACTAGCTACCACAATGAGGAATGTGACTTAAGTAACATGAAATTGCATTCTACTATGAAAATATCAAGGTCACCCAACAGAGCTCAGCACAGCTCAGGTAAAGGTTCTTCCTAAAACAATTCCGAAGCCACATGCCTGCTAATTCTCTGGGTCAATTAATACTTTCTATGAAGAATGACTCTGAGGGCAGGACTGGTAAATCTAAAGGTCAGAGAGGGGACCTGGGGTCCTACCATTGGCAGTCAGAAAGTAGTATTTGTTTCTTATCTCTCAAATGACCAAAGCACACCTGAGTGCCCAAAATGCCCAGTTTTGTTCCTCATACCTGAACCTGTCATAGAAGCTGGTGGCAGCCCTGGCTGATAGCTACTAAATGCTTGTTTGGGGTCAGGTTTTAGGTTAGTCTCTTACTATAAGAGGATTTAGCTCATCTTTTTTTTTTTTTTTTTTTTTTTTTTTTGTTTACAAACCTAATGAAAGAACTGTTACCCTTATTTTCCAGATGAGAAAACTGAGACACAGAAATGAATTAATTTTCACACAGAGAAGTATAACCGTGGGATTCAAATCCAGACAGTCCAATACTAGACTCCCACCTCTTAATCACTGCACCACACTGCCTTGAATAAATCACTTAGCTTTTCTGAACTGTAGTTTCCTCATCTGTAATAGAGCGCTAACACCCACTCCCTTAGTCTTCTGCTAAGAAAGGAGCGCCCACCCAGCTTTGCTCTTTATAAACTATGTAACCTTGCACAGCTTGCTTAACCTTTCTGAGCCTTTGTTTTCTCACTTACTAAGTTCTTGTGAGGAGACCACAGCATAATGCATAAAAAGTGCAGTGTCTGGCATAAAGGGCCTGAGAGATTCTATTAATTGGTATTAATATCATTGCTTATATTGTAACACAATTTTGAGGTTCTTAACTTTTGCCTAACAGTCTTGCAAGTCTCCTGCTGCAATTGCTGTTATTTTATCTGACTTTTACTGTTCCCTTACTTTCCCACCCAGGAAACAGCTGCACATTTGGGCAGAGGGACATAAAAAGCATTGGTAGATAGTCACGTTGCCACCACAGATGTCCCTGCCTTGGCTGAGGACAGATGACAGCAGCCAATGTTCACAGAGGACTGCAGATGTTCTTCTTTAACTTGGATCAGAGGGGCCATTATAGACACAGTGTGGCTATTGCAGACTTTTCTTTTCAGAATGGAATATTGTAGGACACGCCTGCATTCATTCAATGCTTATTGAATACCTACTCTGTGCTGAGTTGCCTTAGAAATACAAAGATGAATGGGACACACTCCCTGCCCTCTTGGACCTTGGAATATAGACAGAGAGACAAAACACACATACTTACCCATAGTACCATGTGAGGGGTTTTATGCACAGCAAAAATACAAACAGTAGTTGATCTCAGAAAAAGGAATTTTGTCAGAAAGGTTGGTAAGAGACAAGGAAAGCTTCTTGGAGGACTTTTAAAAATGAAAAATCTTCTGGGTCAGCCAGTGGTGTAGTGGTTAAGGTGGCTGGATTCCACATGGTCAACTTTGTGGTTCAAGTCCTGGATCTGTGTAGGCTCAAAAAACACACCAGGTGCATGCACAGGCCTGCCTTGCTCAAAATTCTAAAAGGAGGGAGAAATGGAGGAGTGAGATCATCCTCCATGGGGATGCTTTCCACTTTCCTTCTCTCTTCCCTTATTTAATTTTATTTATTATTATTATTTATTTTATTATTATTATTATTATTATTTTAATTTGCTATAGGGCACATGTACTCACCAGAGAGAGAGGGAAAGTAAGAAAGCAAGTCACTAGTACCGGGACTCAAACCACAGTCAGCCATGTGGAAGTCTAGTGCCTTAACTACCACTCCACCTACTGGCCCTGCTCTGGCAAATTTTAAGAAAAAGAAAAACTTCAAATAGCAGAGAGAGGGAAAGGCAAAGATCATTCACAGTGGCAGAAATGATGGAAAGGCAGATGGGGAGTTAGGTGAGTGAGCTTCCTAGTAGGGGAGGGAGAGGGTAGCAGGTGCTGCCAATTGGTTGACCCACCTCCATCCGCAACTCTATGTCCTTCAGTTACCTTCCACCACGTGGGGCCCTTCTGGCCATCAAGCCACAAGCAGAAGAGAGCTGGGTTAAGATTCTGAGAAAGTATTCATTTTACTCATAAAAACAGGACAGCTCAATTAGTGTTCAGCTTCTTTCAACTTTTACCCTTTGCTCTTTCCTTTCTCCTGCTTGGAATGTAGATGAGATTCTTAGTAGTGCATCTTGAAGTCATAGATGACAAGTGGAAAATCAAAAGCCATATGATGATATGGCAGGACAGCAAGAGAGAAGAACTTGGGTCTATCACTGGGTGCCTATGGCAGCTCCAGACACCAGCTCTGTACTGGACTCTCGTGCCTGATTTAATCTCATGTTGTTTTGTTCGTCATAGCCCTTCCAGTGGGATAAGATGTGGAGGGGGAAGACAGTGATATTGATAATCTGGACCCTGTACAGGCGTAGGCTCAGGTGTGTGTTTGTGTCTTTATTTTTAACAAGTTTTAAATGTAAAGAAAGTAAATGTTAATCTTAATTTCTTTTTAAAAAATATTTTATTTAACTGTTTTTATATATACTTATTTATCTATTTATTTTAATTTGACCAGAGAGGGACAGAGCGAGAGAGAGAGAGAGAGGGAAAGTGAGAGAGCAAGCGGCCAGGTCCAGGGCTCAAACCATGGTCAGCCATGTGGGAGTTCAGTGCCCTTCACCATGCCACCTGCCGGCCCCAATCTTAATTTCTTTTTATGTGAGAAAAATGACTATTTACTTAAGCCAGTGTATACTGGATGGTTTAATCTTTTTAGTCAAAGGCATCCTGATTACTACAGGGGGCAACGGTGATTCATTGTATCTAAGGCCAGAAAAAGGAATGGAATCCATATTGTGAAGAGTCATAAAGACTATGTATAGAATTACTGTCCCACATTTAGTAGGCAATGTGGAGCCAGCGAGGGTTTGTGAGTAGTTATAATTCTGAAGCTGTGTTTTAGGAAGATTTAGCCAACAACAGAAAAGAAAGTGCTTTGAGGCACTTGGTGTGGTGGTTAAGGCAGCTGGATCCCTCATGGCCTATTGTGTGGTTCGATTCACAGACCTGGTGGCTTAAAAAACACATTGGATATGTGTGTATGTACGCCCAAAATACTAAGAGGAGAATGAAAGAAGGGATTTCAGTGTTATTATCCCCACAAAGGGCGCTTTCTCATTCCTCCTACTTTTCTGTTTCTTTCCAGTGAGTGCATGTGTCCTACAGCAAATTAAAAAAAAAAAAAATTTGTGTAAGAAACAATTCTCATGAGTACTATACAGAGTCTCCCCTATCATAATCTCTGGTGTGAATTTATGTATATACTATGTATGTATATGCATATATGTACACATACATAAGTACACACAAACATATGTGTACAGTCATGTGTTGTTATATAATATTTTGGTCAGTGATGACAGGATATAAGATGGTAGCCCCATGAGATGGTAATGGAGATGGAAAATTCCCATCATCGTAATGCAATGCATTATACTCATGTGTTAGTGGGGAGGCTGGTATAAACAAACTTACTGCACTTCTAGTAGTATAAAAGTAGAGCACATACAATCATGTACAGAACATATACTTGACAATAATAAACAACTGTGTTACTGGTTCATGCATTTACTATACTATAGTTTTTATTGTTATTTTAGAGTATACTTCTCTCGCGCGCTTTTTTTTTTTCTTTTTTACATTTTTGCTATAGGGCATGTGTACTCACCAGAGAGTCAGAGACAGTGAGAAGAAAAGTGAGAAATCACGCCCTAAAGGGTATGGCCAAACCACAATCTGATCTGCTCCATTCTCCTCCTAGGATCTTGCAGACACGCACCCAATGTGGTTTTCAAGCCACAGGGTCTGAAACTCAAACTGCAGTTGGCCGTATAGGAGTCCAGGACCTTAACCACCGTGCCACCTACTGGCCCCTCTACCTATTTTTTTTTTAAGTTTACTGTGAAAGAGTATGCTGTGTTACACTGGCAGCAGCCCCACATACCTTGTGTTACTGTCTTGATCACATTTTCTCTTGTGTTTAATTTAATCTCATGTTGTTTTATTTTTTATTTATTTATTTATTTTTTTTGAGAGATTTTCACTGTAGGGCGCATGCGCTCGCCAGACAGACAGAGAGAGACATAGAGACAGAAAGCGAGAAATCACCCCCCAGGGGGGATGGTCACGCCGCAATCCCTTCTCCTCCATTCTCCTCTCGGGATCTTGGGCACGCACGCACACGCGCCCGGCGTGAGTTTTAAGCCACCGGGTCCGGGACACGAACCGCGGTCGACTACGTGGGAGTCCAGCGACATAGCCATTACGCTAACTGCTGGTTCCCTCATGTTGTTTTATTCATCACATGATCCTTCATGTGGGACAAGATGTGGAGGTGGAAGATAACAATATTGGTGATCATGACCCTGTACAGGCCTAGGCTAAGGTGTGTGTTTGTGTCTTAGTTTATAACAAAAAAGTTCTAAAATCTAGAAAAATAAAGGTAAAAAAAATCAATTTTAAATAGAAAATAGCTGATAGAATAAGGCTATAAAGAAAGAAAATATTTTTGTACAGCCATACAGAATGTTTGTGTTTTAAGATAAGTGTTATTGGGGCCAGCAGATGGCAAAGTGGATATGTCACTGGATTCCTATGTGGCCGACCATGGTCTGAGTCCTTGAGCTGGTGGCTTGAAACTCACAACAGGTGTGTGTGCGTGCATGGCCAAGAACCCAAGAGAAGAATGGAGAAGAATGGGTTGTGGTGTGGCCATACCTCCTAGGGGGTGATTTCTCACTTTCTTTCTCACTATCTTGACTCCTTCTCTCTCTGGCAAGCACATGTGCCATAAGGCAAAACCTCTATTGAGAAAATGTTATTACAAAAGAGTCAAAAAAAATTTTTTTTGGAGAGGTTTTCACTATAGGGCGCGTGCGCTCGCCAGACAGACAGAGACATAAAGACAGAAAGCGAGAAATCACCCCCCCAGGGGGGATGGTCACGCCGCAATCCCTTCTCCTCCATTCTCCTCTCAGGATCTTGGGCACGCACGCACACGTGCCCGGCGTGAGTTCTTAGCCACCGGGTCCGGGACGCGAACCATGGCCAACTACGTGGGAGTCCAGCGACATAGCCATTATGCTAACTGCTGGTTCCCCCTCAACATTTTTTAATTAGTTTATAAAGTAAAAAATTACAGTAAGCTAAGGTTAATTTATTACTAAAGAAAAATACTTCCTGTGAATGTATTGTAGTCTAAGTGCACAGTGGTCATAAAGTGCACAGTGAGGCCTAAGGCCTTCACATTCATTCACCACTCACTCACTGACCCATAGCAACTTTCAGCTATGCAAACTCTATTCATGGTAAGTGTGCTATACAAGTGTACCATTTCTTACCTTTTATAGTCTAGTCGTACTGAACCTACTCTATGTTTAGACACATGAATACTTACCAGTGAGTTACAGTCACCCACGGTATTCATGTAGCGACAGCTATATGACTGTCTGTAGCTGAGGAGCATTAGGCTAGGCCACACAGCCTGGGTGTGCAGTAGGCGGTACCATCTAGTTTCATGTAAGCACACTCTATGATGCTCATGCAGTGAGGAAATCACCTAATGAGGCATTTCTCAGAACACAACACCATCATTAAGCAACTCATGACTGTATATATACACATATCTATATGTAATTTTGTTTATACAATGGACACTTTCTCATTTTATGTAAAGAATACTCATATAAAACTTTGCTATATTATTATTTGTAACATACAGTCTAATCAAATAGCATTTCACGCTGTGAAGGAAATTTCAAAACCAGTTTCTTAAACTTGCTTTGCCATTAGACTGTGATTCCTTCTCCCTAATTCTTTCCTATTTCAAAATTGAAGAGCTGGGTCAGGCTCATAGTCTAGTGGTTAAGGAAAGCTGGATCCCACGTGGCTGAATGCAGTTTAAGTCCCAGACCCTGGGCACCTGTGTGTGTATGCCCCAAATTCCAAAATGATGGACAAGAAGGGATTTTGTCCTGACCACACTGCTTTGGGGGAGGGGGGTGCTTTCTCCCTTTCTCTCTTTGCAAAGTGTACATGTCCTCTGTGCACTTATAAAAATATGTGAAAAGCTAGCCTACACACTCTACTACTCTACAGAGAATAAAGAAGTATCTCACGGGAAGCATTTACAGATCTAGGCAATTGTTTAAAGGTGGCAAGCCCAAGGAGCAGGATGAATGAGGAAGGCTTTCAAAGTAAGGCCTCTGTTGCTGAAGACAGGATGAGTAGCATGTCGGAGTAGGTTTGGGCTCAGAGTGGTGGGAGATAGTGGGTTTCTCAGGCCATTGGCTGTCAGAAATAGACACTGTAAGAACCGTCCACATCCAGTGAGCCCCTTCCAGGGTGCCTTCCTGGTGGTTGCAGCTTGGTTTGGGATGCAAAGATCAGTAAGACATCCCTGAGGATTGCACACTTCATCCATTTTTTAAACATTCATTGAGTTGCTACTACTGACTAGGCTTTGTGTAAATGAATACAAATATGACATGGTTAAGTCCCAGCTCTGTGGCCTTTGATAAAGGGGAAAGACAGATAAATTAACAATAGCAAAGCAGCACATTATGGAAGCCTGCTGGGACAATGTGGGGACTAAGCAGAAAGCCAGAGGGATGTCAAGGAAGGCTTCTCAGTGAGGAAGACTCCACTGCTAAGTAGGCGAGAGCACCTCAGACGGGGGAGGCGGTATATGGCACAGCAGCCCCCACACCTAGTGCACTCTCCCATCATGCTGCACTGACTGCAGTGGAAGAGGAGTGTGTGTAATTGAGTGGATGAATGAAGCCCAAAATATATCTCCAACTTACTTGCACAATTTACTTAACCTCTCTGAACCTCCCTTCACTTCTCTGTAAAATGAGAATTATCTCTTGGGAATGTTATGAGGATTAAATGAGATAATGAATGCTTAACACAATGCCAAGCACAGTAAATGCTCAATAAATGTTGGCTCTTGTTGTTATCCAGTAGGTCACAAGCCAAGAATAGATTGCTGTCTTAGAAAGACCACAGCATGAGTAGATTGTACGAGACGGGAAGTCCAGGTGGGAGCAAATTGCAATAGTCCTGGCCAGGGCCGACAGAAGTGGTGGTCAGCCATGGAAAAAGATGAGAGTATGCATCTTCAATCAGTCCAAATAACATTTCTCATTATTTTTTAAAAGGAAAACAAATTAAGTAGCATAGTAACTTACGAATTCAAATGCTACAAATCAATAACAAACTATTAGTAGACTAAGAAAACACGTAGAGTTTATAAAATTAACCCTGAAGATTTTGGCATTTCCCTTAGTTCTGGATGATGCAGTAACCTCACTTAATGTAGTATGTCTAGTGTTTTTCCATCAGATTCTATTATTCCATTTTTCTGGGAGGCTGAGCATTTAATCACATATAACAAGCATTTATTGAGTAATTACCGTGTATGAGTTATTAGTAAAAGTGTTATCATTTTTAGCACACAATCCAAGTTTGCTCTGAAAGGTTGTTCTTGTGCTTAGGAATCCTAAGGGGAAGACACCAAAATGACATATATATATATTTTTTTTCTTATTTGAAGATATAAAAGCAACAGTATCTATAAATGACTCCAAAAATTCAACCACTGATGCTTTAAAAAAAATCGCATGATACCTACAATGAAACAAAAGAAAAACTCCTTTGGGACCAGCAGTTAGCGTAATGGCTATGTCGCTGGACTCCCATGTAGTCCATGGGACTATTGGAGTCCCGGACCCGGTGGCTTAAACTCACGCTGGGCGTATGTGTGTGCGTGCCCAAGATCCCAAGAGGAGAATGGAGGAGAAGGGATTGCAGCATGGCCATCCCCTCGGGGGGGGGGGAGGGTGATTTCTCTCTTTCTATCTCTCTGTCTCTCTCTGTCTGGCGAGCGCACACACCCTATACCAAAAACCTCTCAAAAAAAAAAAAAAAAAAAAAGGAAAAGAAAAAGAAAAAGGAAAAGAAAAACTCCATTGTTTCTCACAGACTATGTATGGCTCCCAACCAATACAATGAGGCCTGTCCATTCTCTGCATAGGTGTGTCAGCCAGAGAGACAAAGGCCAACTCCTTGGCTGTCTGGCTGGTCTGTTCTCATGAGCACATGTGAATTCGAATGTCCACCAGAGTTTCTTTTAAATTGCCAGAGGGCATGTACACTCTCCAGAGAGATAGCGAGACAGAGAAGAAGAAAGCACCCCAGTGGAGCATGGTCAATTCCTTCTCCTCCATTTCTTTATCTTGTTGGGATTTGGGGCACGTACATGTACCCAGAATGTTTTTCAAGTCACCAGAGTCAGGATTAGAATCGCAGTCTACCATGTGGGCTCTGGCATCCTTAACTGCTAGGCATAGAACTGGCCCCACCCCTGGTTAATGGAAGAAAAGAATGAGTACTCAGGGGGAAGGGGTGAGTGCAAAGCAAGGATCTGAATTCGGGTTTGTTAGCTCCACAGCTGAAGTTCTTTCACTTCATGGTGGCTTCTTCTACTACCTGATGAATGATCTGACTCTTCAAATAGACATTTTGCTTTATTGGCTTTCTTTTTTCTTTTTTTTCCCCCCTTAACTTGTTCCTTTCTGGATTATAAAAAACAAACAAACAAAACAGGTAAAAATACCTATGTCTCAGGGTTAGTGTAAGGGTTAATGATAAGTTATGTGACACATGGTAGGATCTGAATGAAAGGGAGTCATGATTTATGCGGTGATTTGTTTAACGTCATATTCACCATCAGATTAAGTGAACTGTGACAAAATATGTAGGAGGGCCAGTCAGGTGGAACGGTGGTAAAAGCGGCTGTATCCCACACAGTTGATGGTGCAGTTTGAATCCTGCACCCAACGGCTTGAGAAACACACAGGGCATGTGTGTGTGTGTGCCCAAAATGCCAAGAGAATGGATTGGGACATAATTATCCCACCTGAAGTGTGCTTTCTCACTTTCTCCCTTTCTCTCTCTCTGTCTGGTGAGCACTTGAGCCCTAGAGCAAATTTTAAAAAGAAAGAAAAGAAAAATTGGAGAAAATAAAAACATGTAAGAAAGCATTATACTTATAGTTTTGATAATCATTTCTACATTAGGTTACCAAGCTGAAACTTCATTGCCCTTGTTTAAAAAATAGTACTCTTAAAAGCAAAGCATGCATGTTTATTTTATGAGAGACAGAAACAGAGACCCTTGAGTGGTCTTGTCACACTGTGGTCCTTCCCCCACACTTCTCAGTGTGTTCAGTTAACCTAGGAGCTGAACCAGGGCCTTCCTACATGGCTCCAGCTTTGCACAGTGGCACTCTACTGCCTGTGTCACCATGGCTGGGCCAAAAGCAACATCTTTTCTTATGAGTCGAATTGAAAAGGAAATGCCATGACGCAGTGTTCTATCAACTTTTAGGCATACAGAAAGAATAAAGAAGCTCTGTGGAGAGGAAAGGGTCTCTTTTTTTCTAAATGAGGGTGAGAGATGGGAAGACATATCACTAGACTCTCATACATGGCTAGAAGGAAGCCCTCTACAGTCATCAGAATACAGGCTCACACATCTCAGGGACCTGTGTAGGTTACATGCAAATTTCAATAAGTGGAGCCCAATCCATGGCCACAGCTGTCTACCAGTGGTTAGGAAGAGTGTGTACATTGGTTATAAACCAAGGATGCAATGGGTATAATCTCATTTCAACATGAAAGAGGGAAGAAAACCCAGGCAGGAAAAAGCACAGGAAGAACAGTTGCCAAAGGTGCTCAATGCCCAGCACACCCACACTGATTGATATATTGATGCAATTTAATTTTGACATCAACCAGAAGTAGTGGTCATCGCCCTTCCCTCTTTCATCAAGTGTCCCATAATAACATCTACCCTCACCCTAAGATTTTTTTTTTTTTTTTTTGGAGAGATTTTCGCTATAGGGCGCGTGCACGCTCGCCAGACAGACAGAGAGAGACAGAGAGACAGGAAGCGAGAAATCACCCCCCAGGGGGGATGGCCACGCCGCAATCCCTTCTCCTCCAACCTCCTCTCAGGATCTTGGGCCCGCACGCACACGCACCCGGCGTGAGATTTAAGCCACCGGGTCCGGGACGCAAACCGTGGCCGACTACGTGGGAGTCCAGAGACATAGCCATTACGCTAGTTGCTGGTTCCCATCTCACCCTAAGATTTGTTTATCTATTTTTGGAGAGGTTTTTGCTATAGGGTGTGTGTGCTCGCCAGACAGACAGAGAGAGACAGAGAGACAGGAAGCGAGAAATCACCCCCCAGGGGGGATGGCCACGCCGCAATCCCTTCTCCTCCAACCTCCTCTCAGGATCTTGGGCCCGCACGCACACGCACCCGGCGTGAGATTTAAGCCACCGGGTCCGGGACGCAAACCGTGGCCGACTACGTGGGAGTCCAGAGACATAGCCATTACGCTAGTTGCTGGTTCCCATCTCACCCTAAGATTTGTTTATCTATTTTTGGAGAGGTTTTTGCTATAGGGTGTGTGTGCTCGCCAGACAGACAGAGAGAGACAGAGAGACAGGAAGCGAGAAATCACCCCCCAGGGGGGATGGCCACGCCGCAATCCCTTCTCCTCCAACCTCCTCTCAGGATCTTGGGCCCGCACGCACACGCACCCGGCGTGAGATTTAAGCCACCGGGTCCGGGACGCAAACCGTGGCCGACTACGTGGGAGTCCAGAGACATAGCCATTACGCTAGTTGCTGGTTCCCATCTCACCCTAAGATTTGTTTATCTATTTTTGGAGAGGTTTTTGCTATAGGGTGTGTGTGCTCGCCAGACAGACAGAGAGAGACAGAGAGACAGGAAGCGAGAAATCACCCCCCAGGGGGGATGGCCACGCCGCAATCCCTTCTCCTCCAACCTCCTCTCAGGATCTTGGGCCCGCACGCACACGCACCCGGCGTGAGATTTAAGCCACCGGGTCCGGGACGCAAACCGTGGCCGACTACGTGGGAGTCCAGAGACATAGCCATTACGCTAGTTGCTGGTTCCCATCTCACCCTAAGATTTTGATGCAACTCTGTCCTGTTCTCACATTTCTCATTAAAAGTTGAAACCTTCTGGCTCCCAGGTAGCATATTTTGCCTGGCCTAAATAAGTATTTTTCAAAAACTGTACCAATATTTCTCCTCCTCCTCTTCCTTCTTCTTCTTCCTCTTCTTCTTCCTCCTCCTCCTTCTCCTTCTCCTCCTCCTCCTCCTCTTCTTCTACTTCTTCTTTTGGAGAGGTTTTTGCTATAGGGAACGTGTGCTCACCAGAAAGTCAGGGAGAAACAGAGAGACAGAAAGCGAGAAATCACCCCCCAGGGGGATGGCCACACCGCAATCCCTTCTCCTCCAACCTCCTCTCGGGATCTTGGACATGCACACACACAAACCCGGCGTGAGTTTAAGCCGCCAGGTCCAGGACTCGAACCGCGGTCAACTACATGGGAGTCTAGCGACATAGTCATTACACTAACTGCTGGTCCCTGCACCAATATTTCTTTACTTTTTTGGTTTTTTTTTTAAGAAAATTTTTTGCTGTAGGGTACACATGCTCATCAGAGAGACAGACAGAGACTGAGAAACAGAAAGTGAGAAATCACTCCCTGGGGGAATGGCCATACCACAATCCCTTTTCCTCCATGCTCCTCTCATGATTTCGGGCACACAGCCACAAGTGCCTGGCATAAGTTTAAGCCACCAGGTCCAGGACTTTAACCACAGTTGACTACGTGGGAGTCCAGCAACGTAACCATTAAATCATCTACTGGTCCCTGTACTAATATTTTTACACTGGGAAATTTCACACAAAAAATCTTACTTTCTCAATTCTCTTGTCAAATCAGAAGGTCTGGCAATAGTGGGTTGACTTCTTAGATGGCAGTAGTGGCTAAAGTGGTGGTCTCTGAGCCATAGCGGCCATTGTCCCAGGCTCGCAGGGCCACAGGGCCACCACTGTTTTCTGTTGCTTTAGCACTGTTGTGTTTCCCACAATAGAGGCACCTTTATCTCTATCTGAGGTGGGGGAATGGAAAAACAAAGCAAAACAAAACAAAACAAAAAGCAACAACAGAGACATGTTTTAACGCGTTCTAGAAAAACCTCCAAAACTCAGCCTGCTTCATGCATTAGATGTCTGCCTAGTTCCTTGTATGCACTGTGTTGCTTTCGATGGTCTCCCAGGATCCTTTGCCCTTTCACAGGTTCAAGCTACAAGGATGGTCCTGGGTCCTAATTGCCACGCTGTCCCAAACTGATGGTGTGACCATGAGCAAATCACTTCACCTCTGACCTTCATCATCTGTAAAACGAGGCAGCTGGTTTCATCTGTTCTGCTATAAAATTCTGTGACCTCTTATTTCTAATGAGGTGCCTCAGTTCAGGTAGTACAAACATTCCTTCTGCCTCTGGCCTCTTTCCTATAAAAGCCTCCCAGGGTTCAACAGGCAATTCAGTTCCAAGGCAGGTGATCCTGACTGAAAAAGGAGAAAGAGCAGTGGGATTAGAGAAGAGAAGAGGGAAAAAAGCACCCAAGGAGAAACTCAACCCAGACATAAGCCGAGGAGTGGAGAAAAGAAAGAAGCCCACAGCATTCATATATATATATATATATATTTTTTTTTTTTTTTGGAAAGGTTTTTGCTATAGGGCGCATGCGGTTGCCAGACAGAGAGATAGACCGGGAGACAGAAAGCAAGAAATCACCCCCCAGGGGGGATGGCCACACCGCTATCCTTTCTCCTCCATTCTCCTCTCAGGATCTTGGGCACGCATGCACACGCGCCTGGCGTGAGTTTTAAGCCACTGGGTCCGGGATGTGAACCACAGTCGACTATGTGGGAGTCCAGTGACATAGCCATTATGCCAACTGCTGGTCCCCGGCATTCATAATTAAAAGACCCAACAACAAAATAGACATTATTGGAATCTTTGAACAAAATTATATTAAAAGTTGCAAGTGATATTATAAAAAATTGGAAAATTCTCAAAGTTAACAAAGTTAAAAAAAGAAAATCAGTTATAACTGTACCACTTAAGGTCAAGTGTTTCTTTTTTTATTTTTCAGAGATATTTTTTTCTATAGGGCATGTGTGCTCATTGGAGAGACAGAGAGAAAGAAAGTGAGAAATCTTCCTCCTAGGGCGGATGGCCACACCACAATCCCTTCTCCTCCAGCCTCCTCTCTGGGCATGAATTTTAAGCCACTGGGGCCAGGACTCAAACCATGGTTAACTATGTGGGAGCCAGCTACGTAATCATTATGCCATCTGCTGGTCCCTGAGGTAAAATATTTCTTAACTCTAGGTGTATAGTCTTCCTTTTTTCCTTTTCCTTTCCTTTTCTTTTTTAATATTCTGTTTATACTTGATACTATATCTGTAAGCCTAATTTTATTTGAAAATAAAAAATCATAAAGTATTCAGAACTGTCTCATTAGAGGTAAATTAAGGCACACAGGTATACTTTTGTTCACTACAGGGATTGATTTTTATCTAGGCAACACTTTGAACATTTTGTTTAAAGAGGTTTTTTTTTTTTTTTTTTGAGAGTTTTTTTGCTATAGGGTGCGTGCGTGTGCCAGAAAGACAGAGAGAGACAGAGACACAGAAAGCGAGAAATCACCCCCTAGGGGGGATGGCCATACTGCAATTCCTCCAATCTCCTCCATTCTCCTCTCAGTATCTTGGGCACAAACACACACGTGCCCAGAGTGAGTTTAAGCCACCGGGTCCAGGATTCGAACTGTGGTCAACTACATGGGAGTCCAGCGACATAGCCATTATGCTAACTGCTGGTCCCAAAAAACATGTTTTAAGTTGAATAAAATTTTTTATTTCTACTACCTTCTCAATTCACCAGTATATCTAAAAGGTTTTTACATCATTTTGTTAATAAAAAATATTGACTTTGGACCAGTAGGTGGCATAGTAGTTAAGGTGGCTGGATCCCACATGGACAATGCACAGTTCGAGTCCCAGATCCGGCAGCTTGAGAAACATACCAGGCATGAGCATGTGTGCCCAAAATCCCAAAAGGAAAAATGAAGGAGAAAAGGATTGTTTTAGGGCCGTCCCACATGGCGGGGGGCGTGGGGGGGTACTTTCTCACTTTAACTCTTTCTCTGTCTCTGGCGAACTCATGTGTCCTCTAGAAAAACTAAAATAAAATATTGTCTTTATAACAAAAGAATTTAAAGATCAATTTGCAACTTTTAATAAAGGAACATTCTGACTTTTTTAACAGCAT
>NW_006160211.1:4937103-4958124 GCF_000334495.1 Tupaia belangeri chinensis
TTTTTTTTTTTTTTTTTGAGAAAAACCTTTCCTTTGAGGGTGCAGGTGTCATTTTAGAGGACAAGCATTCCTTATGTCTATTATTTCTTTTCAATCAAGAGCTACATACTATGGGTAAGAAAGTCCTCTAGAAAGGCTATGATGATTCTATCGTTTTTTTCAACACAGCCTAGAAACAGTTACAATTTAGTTTTAGATAACTTCTTTTTGATGCACAAAGGTAAGGTAAGAAGATGTGATTAAAAATGTTTATAAAAGTAAAAGAATAACCTCATTGCTCCCAGAAGCTGGGAAAGAGCCTATCTGTAAGTTTTCTTGCCATTAAAGATACTCAAGAGAATGAATGCACCAGAGACAAAGCCCAGGAAAGAGGAGAGGCTGCCTCTGCAGAAGTAGGGGCACTTGTTTGTAGTTCAGCTTACCTGAGCGGCAGATCTCCAATCTTATCAGAATTGAACTACTTGGTTTATTCTTTCTCTGCTTTGTTGATACCCACACTGGCTTCTTTTTTTTTTTTTTTTTTTAAACCAAGAATGTCTAAAGCCTAGAGAATGCTTCTGGGGGTTCTTAAGACTTAAATGCCATTGCTTAAAGAGTTAAAGATCTCCAAGGGTGTAGTAAAAGGATGATAAGGTAAATCACCCACCCACTGAAGATGCTCTCTTGTCCTTTACCAAAACAAGGTTTGTGAAACATGGAATGCATTCAACAGTTCAGGGCAACTCCACTCTTCCAAGTCAAAGATCAGTGCTAGATTTTTCAGGTTGGAGAAGATTCTCCCTGTAACAATTTATCTTTGAAAACAAAAGTTAATTTTTCACTTATCAAGTGCTTAACATTTCCTTTCTAGGAAAAATGCTTTGAGAGATATACCCAGGTTAAACACTCACTAAGAACATATTTTGTTTATCAGTTCAAGCTAAAAACTTCCCTTAGAGATTAAAAAAGAAAAAATAACTTCTGGTTAGAGAAATCTTTTTGGAATTGTGGAGGATTAGGTCTCATTTACAGTTCCAGTAATTATTTTCGTTTTCACTAAAGGAAGAGTTGCCCCAGAGAGGAGATATTTTTACATGACAGCAATCCTCTTCACGATATCCACTGTGCCACCAAGAGGAGCCCAGTTCTGTACTTCGGTACAAGCCACGTGAAGCTCAGTATTTGGAAACAGTAGCTAGCACTGGTGATGAGGCCATTCAATTGAGTTGTACCAAGGACAATTTAAAATGTTTGTATCAGTAATACTTATTAGGAAAAAAGAGAGAAGTAGTAGAAGGAATACCCTTGTTATAAAAGTGGTCAGAAAGTAAGATACGCTTAGAACATTCACACTCTAAGAAAAATTAAAAATTAGCTCTTTAAGTTCTAAATTTCACTCCCATACCAATGTCTCAAATTGTAAGCAGGTTGATACAAGGCTGGGATGATGGTGTTCTGATAGAACTTGATCTCTAAATAAAGGATGAATACTTTATTCAGAATTCTTTCAGAAATAGACTGAATCTTTTTTGATTTTATGGTGCTTACTCAAATTTTAAACAAAACCCTTTTTTTTTTCTAGTGGAGCTCATGGAAAGGTGATTGAAAGGTTGGTAGGAGGCAAAAGCCCCTGCAAAAACATTTGAAAATGAAACACTCCCAGTGCATAATCCCTCCTCTGAGGTGCAAGGTTTTCAAAGAAGCAGGAAAAAAAGAACGTGCACCTGAGACTTTGCCTACCTGAAGAGGATATGTGCAATGAGAATCTCCTGGCTGCAAAATGCTGACATTTGACACCACTTTGAACCCTGTGTGCAGCTGGTGTTGGACTCACATCGCCCCCCCCCCCACCTCGTTCATGGCCTCTCACTTATCCCTCTGGCCAAGCGCCCTGGGCCTGACCAGCTTCTGCAACCGCAGATTGTTAGCAGAGCAGAGGCTAAGCAGCAGTCCTCATCGGGGTTTGATCAGTGTTCAATAACTCCCAGAAGACAGTTGTCAGTGACATCCGAAGAAGCCACGGCTGAGCGGGTGGAGGTTTTCTGTTGATGTATAACCAGCTTGTATGAATTCATAAATAGCCACAATTAATTAAATCTCAGGCGCAGTGCTTTGGGAGAGCTCCTTTCGTGAGGGAACGGCACTAAAGATGTTGTTGTGGCTTCTGTGGTGCGGTAGCTATGGAAGCATTAGGGTGTGGTGAGAGATTAGGCTGCTGCAAAGCCATTGTATGATGCCAGATAGAATTATCCTTTGATGTACACTGGGGTCTAAATTGTTTGCTTTCCTTTGATACATTTAAATTTAAGATTTCGTGTTAATCCCTAATTAATTCCAAGACCAAGCTTCTATTTCAGCTCCTTGAATGAGTGTTGTTGGAATGCTTTTAGGGAAATGAAGCCATAATCAAATATTTTACAATTACATTAAATACCTTATGGGCATGGTTATTAGACATTGCTGCATTAAGTGTGGGAATTTAAATCAGAAATAATTTAAGTCAGAAATGGAGCATTCTGACAATAATTCTCCACATTTAAGTGATTGTATAGAAAAGAAGAAGTTAGGGGGTAGCAGGTGGTATGGTGGTTAAGGGCCCTGAACTCCCACGTGGCCGACCATGGTTTGAATCCTGGACCTGGTGACTAGCTTTTTCACTTTCCCTGTTTCTTTTTCTCATTCACTTGTCCCTCTCTGGTCAAATTTAAATAAATAAATAAAGTTAAATAAAATAATTTAAAAAAAAAAAAAGAAAAGAAGAAGAGGAAGGATAGAAACTGTTATCAAAAATAAAAGTTCACAACCAGCAGATGGTGTAATGGTTACATCGCTGCATGCCCACATAGTTGACTATGGTTTAAGTCCCAAACCCAGCGACTTAAAACTCACACTGGGAATGTGTGTGCGTATGCATGCCCAAAATCTCAAGAGGAGAACGGAAGAGAAACGATTGGGGCATGGCCATCTGCCTTGGGGTTGATTTCTCACTTTCTGTTTCTGTCTCTCCAGTGAGTGCACACGTCCTATAGCAAAAACCTCTCTTCAAAAATAAGTGGATAAATAAAAGTTCACCTTAAAAAGAAAATACAGAATCATGAGTTGTGAAATTTAAGAGGATTAAACACTTAAGTGTGGAAACTCTGCTTAGAATAGGTAAGATGCCGGGACCAGCAATTGGCGTAATGGCTATATCGTTGGACTCCCATGTAGTCAACCGTGGTTCAAGTCCTGGACCCGGTGGCTTAAACTCATGCCAGGCGCGTGTGCGTGAGTGCCCAAGATCCTGAGAGGAGAATGGAGGAGAAGGGATTGTGGCATGGCCATCCCCCCTGGGGGGTGATTTCTTGGTTTCTATCTCTCTGTCTCTCTCTGTCTTTCTGGCGAGCACATGTACCCTATAGCAAAAACCTCTCCAAAAAAGAAAAGAATAGGTAAGATGCCCACCGACTGGAAGAGGTGACGATAGGAGGAAAAAGGAAGGAATCTTGTAGTAGACTAAAGATTTTTCTAAAACTGCAATCTGCAGAGAAAATCAACCTGCACTCACATGAGCCTTTTCACAAGCCCTGATTGGGGGAGAGGGGTGTCAAAGACAGCTGACCTAAGCTGGATCCAGGCAAAACTCTGAAATTAGTTGAGACTTAATGAGTCTCAGCCCTTACAGACTTCCCAGCAATCTCATTCCAGGTCTTCGCTTTTTTTTTTTTTTTTTTTTTTTTTTTTAAGGTTTTGCCATAGTGCATGTGTGCTGGCTGATGAGAGACAGAGAGAGACAGTGAAAGGGAAAGTGAGAAATCAACCCACGGGGGGATGGCCATGCTGCAATCCCTTCTCCCCTATTCTCCTCCTGGGAGTTTGCAGGATTTTCAAGCCTTCAAGTCTAGGACTTCGGAACCATGCTTCACCAAGTGGGAGTCCAGTGCCTCAACCACCACACTACCTGCTAGCTCCTAGATAATTGCATCTTAACCTGAAAAGGAGGGTAATCCTTCATGCAATAGTAAGGAAATAAAAGCACATAGAAGTAACCACCAAATGATGACTGAGATTTAGCAACCATTTGTCACATTTGTAGGCTGATCTGGATGTAAATACTCAGATCCATCATCTTTATAAATATAGAAACACCGAGCAGACCATGAGCCTGAGATATTGCTGCAGTTGTAGAGGGGAACGCTCTCACCATTCCTCTGGGAACCAGTCTTCTAATTCAACCCTGCCTCCTGAGTAAGAAAAGAATCCTTGCACGTTTTGGCCATCATCCTTTCCTTTTTCTTTTCTTTGCCTTTTTTTTCTTTTCTTTTTAAAATGTGCTAGAGGATGCATGAGCACCCCCTCTCCCATGGGGTGTGGTCACACTACAATCCTTTCTCCTCCATTTCTTCATCCTGTTGGAATTTTGAGCACACACACATACACACACACACACACACACACACGTGTCCTTCAAGCCATCAGGGCCAGGATTTGAACCAAGCAGTGGGCCATATGGAATTCAGCTCTTCCAACCACTGGGCCATGAAGCCAGCCCTTGGCCATCAATTTCTGCTTACTCTCATTTGCCCTGGAAGTTGAATGGAAGCAGGTGATTTCCTGCTTCTCTCTCCTACCTTTAATTAGGAACCTGAGTCCCATATGATAGCATCTTGAAGGGTGCTTTACCATTATCAGTGGGTGGGTCAGGGGCACCTTCTTCTGCACTCAGGCAACAACCTCGAGGCTCACACACCTGCATCAGTTCTCACAGGGCCCTGCACCTACCTGCTCTACTGGTTGCTAAATATTTTTAATATCACCTGCTCTACTGGTTGCTAAATATTTTTAATATTATACAAAGACTATGTTTCATGAGACTCCTGGTCACTCAATGAGGACAGCTGTCGTTCAGTGAAATACATACAGAGCTTGGTATCATCAAGAGATTTGGGTTTGAGTGTCTGCTTTGCCAAGATGAAATAAGATATTAAACCTCATTTGAACACCTAAAGTGAAGGAGCAAGTCATCGGTTCATTTCAGGTATGATTGTGTGTGACAACCCATTTTAAATATAGCCCTTCTTATGATGTAACTGTAGGAAGCACACAGAGCCTCCCAGGTAAGAACAACCAGGCTGCAGCTGCTTTTATGTTAGCACTCCCAACATCCATAAGGTCACATTGGTCTCGTTGATTCAATGCTAAAAGGTAGGCAGACCTATGAGAACTCAAGAAGTACACACATGTTTTTAGAACCAAAGTATTTCGGATCACCTATTTTAATTTGTGTGCCACATGTAGATTCTTAGACTTTGCCCCAGACCTGCTGAATCCAAATCTGTAAAGGTGCAGGGACAGGAATTTTCATTTTAAACACTCCACAGATTTTGACAGACTAATGTAAAGGTGATAGCCAATAGTTTAAGAGGACACACTAAAAACCACTCAGCTTTGGTGATGGTATACAAGACAGAAGATACCCATCTTGGTGACTATTGCTCAAAAGATTTGTCAATGTAACTTGTAAAATGATTACTAAGTAGTGCATATATTTGTTGTGTGTGTGTACACAACACAGTTCTCAGGTCAGACTTGGGATTTATGGCAATACCACTAATTTAATCTGCTTTTATGACTTTGCCCACTCAGGCTTCCACAGAACAAAGCTAGACATAGTCTTGTCAAATTTGACCCCTATGAACTCAATGAACTGAAGAATCACAGTAGTGTTGAAAACTTGCCGTTAGTTCATTCTTGCACAAGTTAAGGTGCAGCAGCTTTATAAAAAGCTTCTCAGGGATCTCTGAGCTTGACATAGGCTGAACTCAGGGGCCAGGATTCCTGCAAGTCAGAAGATTGGCTAGTGCTTATTTCATAAAGGATTACTTGTACCCATATCACCTCAAGAGGTTCAGATAAGCTTTTGTTACCTTTCACCCACAACAACTCAATAATGTGGAGGTCTTTCATCCAAACACCTTCAAGTGAGGGAGTCCTGTGCATGACAAATGGTAGCAAGCTGGGTTTTCTTCTTGCTCTGTCTCCTTTCTCCTGGGTAGGCCCGAGATTTGCATTTCAGTTCACTTCAGTGCAATTTAACAAACATTTATCCATTACCAACTAAGTTCCAGGCACTATCCTAAGTTCTAGTCTTGTTTGTAAACCCGAGTGGGAAAGGAGAGGGTCAAGGGAGTAAGATGAACCAGGTTCTATTCCTGCCCTTCAAAAGTTTCCAACATGTTCCTTCTCAAATAAATATATTCTACTCAAAATACAATGAATGCTAAACCAGTAATTTACCCAAAGTTTAGGAAAAAAGGATTATTCTCTTGGAAGTTTAGGAAAGTACGTTTGATCAGGGTCTTGAAAGAGGTAAACACTTTTGTGTCTCATTTCCTTGGGTCTTGAACTATCACATATGTTTTTAATTCTATGATAGTTCTGGACATAAAATTATGATAACTAAAAATATATTGAACATTTGTTTCTACAGGTTGAATGTCCCTTGTCTGAAATGCTTGGGACCAACAGTGTTTCAAATTTTGGAATAGTTTGGAATATACTTAAGGATATCTCTTGGGGAATGGAATTAAAGTATAAACACTAAATCCATTTATGTTTCATGTATATGAAAATTTCATTTTATACATTAATATACCCTTATACATAACAATACATACAAATAATCTGAAGGTAATTTTACACTTTCTTTTTCTCCTGGCAGGTACATGTGCTTACCAAAGAGAAATGAAGAGAGAGAGAGAGAGAGAGAAACATCCCTACTGGGGTGTGTTCACACTGCAATCCTTTTTCCTCTTCCCTCCTATGAAGACTTTGGGCACACATGCACATAAATCTGCAATGGTTTTTCAAGCTGCTGGGGCCTGGATTTGAGCCACAGTTGGCTTTGTGGAATCTGGCTCTTTTAACCACTACCCTATGGGGCCTGTCCCATACACAGCATTTTCCTATTGCAGCATTTTTTACAACTCATTTCAGGCATGGAATTCTCTATTTGTGGCATCATGTCTATGCTCCAGAAGTTTCAGATTTTGGAGCATTTTGAATTTCAGCTTTTCAGACCAGGTATGTTCAACCTATACCTGTATGCATAAATATAATACATTTTTTATATACCTTGTGTGCATTTACATATGCTCCTCATAGTAGCCTTGTGTAATAATAAACAATTATCCCTCTTTCTCAGATGAGGAAATTGAGGCAGAGAGATTAAAGTAACAGACTCGAGGTCACAGAGCCAGTAAGCAGCAAAACCAGTTTTTGATCTTAGGTAGTATACTTCCAAAGCTTAAGGGTTTAAACACCATAACGTGCATACTTTTTATATATTTTTTTGCCATCCACAACCTGCCTTATAGTAACTTTTTTCTGCTTACATAATTATTTTTTCTGTTCAGTTTAGTGTCCTTCTTTTCTTTTACTATTTCTACTGCTTGTTGAGAAGAATGACTAGATTTTAAAATGCTTCATTTTGCTTTGCACTTCAGTGTTTCATGGGTAATCACAGAAGTCCCAGTTGGAATAATACACACCTATGAGGAATTTTTCCTCCATGCGGCTGCTGTTTCCTCCCAGAGGCCCACTGAGAAAAAGCCACATGAGAAGGCCCACTGAAGGTGGCAGGGCTGTGGACTTTTAAAGCTAGACCTGCACTAGGGAAGGTTATACAAATATGTTTTTCAGTGTATCTGCTTAAATATGACTGCCGCACCAACTCCTGCTAAACCTTCTGTGGACACCTTAGCAATCTAGGTTTCTGCCCAAGGAAAGCAAAATCTTAGACGGATCTCCTCAGGTCCACTTTTCCCAATACTCAGGAGTGCAGTTAGCCACACACTGAGCACTCACAGTGGAAAATATCATCTCCCATGTGCTGAGAGTTTTAGGAATCAGGAAGAAATAGGAGCCCACGCCTGGTTTTGCCACTTACCAGCTGTGTGCCTGTTTAATGTCTCTGTACTCAGCTTATAGCTCTGTGAGATGGGGATAAGAACCTCTCCCTGACAGGATTTCTGTAAGGTTATAAAAAATGCTGTTTGTGAAATGCGCAACACAGTGTCTGCCTCATAGTAAGCAAGCTAGATATAATTTCTATAATTTGGTGGTAATGGGGAGAGCACAGTATGGATACTTTGAGTGCTGGGAGGTGGGGATCAAAGGGAAAGGGCTCTCGGAGTGGTTCTGCCCTCTGAGTGTTCTGCTGCAACCTGTGCCATATTCTTTAACTTTTTTTACTCTAGCTCAAGGAAGTATGGCTTATTGCATTCATTAAAACAGGACGGAGAAACGGCCGGGCAGTTGTGCTGGGAACAACACCATGGGAGGCCCTGAGTGTCCTCTGTGCACTGCTTTGCCTTTCCAGCGCCCCCACCCACACCCAGGACTCTACTCTTGCTTGAACCTCCTCCCACATCTCATGAGCACACCCTTCTGTGAGGGGCCTGAGGGCCTGGCTCCTGTTTCCATAGGCTATGCCAACTTCCCTAAACCGCAGCAGTCCTGGCTTCTCACTGATGTGCTTTAAATTTCCCTTGAGACTTCCCCTTTGACCCATGGGTTACTTAGGAGTGTGATGTTTAATTTCTAAACATTTGGGGATTTTCCAGATATCTTTCTATTATATACTTTCATTTCATGCCATTATGGTCTGAGCATGTTGTATGTGATTTCTCTTCTTTTAATTTTGTTAAAATTTACTTTCTAGCTCAAGTATGGTTTATGTTAGTGAACGTTCCATGTATACTTGAAAAGAATAGGTATTCTGGGGCTGACGCGTGGAGTCATCTATAAATGTCAATCTGATCTGTAGAGGTCAGGTTGCTGAATAATGCTGTTTAGACCATCCATATCGTTATTTCTTTTCTGCCTACTTGTTGTATCAGTTACTGAGACAAGTGTGTCCAAGACATCAATTACAATTGTATATTTGTTTCTTTTCTTTATTTACTTCTTTCAGTTTCTCCCTAACTCAGTTCAAAGCTCTATTGTTGCATACACATTTAGGATTGCTATGTGTTCTTGGAAAACTGACTCTTTTACCATTATTTAAAGTCTCTCTTTATCCCTAATAAAGCCTACTTTATCTGAAATTAGTATAGTAACTCCGGCTTTCATTTAGGCAGAATTTTCATGTTATATTTTCCTCGACATTTTTACTTTTAATCTAAGTCTCGCATTTAAAGTAAGATTGTTGTATACAGGCATGTAATTAGATCTTGCTGTTTTATCTAATCTGACAATATCTTTCAGTGGATGGGTTTAGATCATTCACATTAAAAATGACTACTGGGTTAAATTATGCCATTTTGTTAGCTATATTTTATTCATTACATATATTCTTGGTTCCTATTTTCTCCTCTGCCTTCTCCAGATTTAATGAACCATTTTTATTATTCTGTTTTTTTTCCCCTTCTATTGACTCATCATTTAACCCACTTTAAAAAAAATGTAAGTGGTTGACTAGTATTCTAATGTTCGATCACTTTGCAGTTCCCAAAAGTGGAGAGGAAGAAGGCTGTGGTTTTGTTTCCTTCTCAGGAGAATCAGGAGCTATTTTTGTCAAAATAACTAGAATTAAATAGAATATTGAGGTATGGCATAGCATATCCACTCGAATAACATCTTTAACAGGCATTTTATTTATAATAAAGAAAAAAATTCACATTTTTAATGTGAGAAAATTAAATCTCAGTGAAAAAACTGTTCTATATTTTTAATGCAATAAAATAAATTGAACAAAAAGGAAAATACAATAACGTTTTAAAATTTTTCAACTCAATTGTCCTGGAAAAGTAGTAGTCAGAAATTACAGAATTTTATTAATTGGAAAAATCCTAGAGAATTTTTCCCTCCAGAGTAGTTCTCATTTTAACTTTGGGATCACAACCCCTGTAAAGATCTGATGAAAAATAGTTTAGAAAAACATACATGCTCGTCTACATACCAAGTTTCATTTATAGTTTCTGATTTTCTCAAGAGTCTCCAGATCCCTGGTCAGGATCACTTGCCCTAAAATAGCTAATGAATGCCATCGACTAGTAGTTTGTTGAAACTGTAAATCTTAATATGTAGACCAAATAGTAGAAGTTTTAGGTTTGACTGAGATTCTTGGGTAGGATGATAGAAACTCTTGTCCACTTATTGTTTAAGCAGCCAAGGTCAAAGTCACTCCCAAGAACACTTCTGAATTTTGTCACCAGCCCAGTTCTTGTGCCATATTGTGACAACATTGCAGCCTAATCAATTGCCAAGGAAGCTCAGATGCTGAGAGCCAGCAGCCTGCTGTAAATGGCTAGCATGCCTAGAATGTGTTTATCCCCTTTAAAACTATAGAGTTCTTTCACAGTTTGCCAGCTTAAACTGTGACTACAAACACCAAGACAAATTTGTTCATGAGCAAAATTTTATACTAACAATGAGAACCATCTTCAGTACAGAGAGATTAATTCAAGCAATATTTATTTATATTTTTGAAACAACAATCTTCCATCTATAGGGGGATTAAGAATCATTAAAGATTTAATGGCAGTGAATGCCAAAGGATCCACCAACACTCCTCTTACTCTTCTGCCATATTCTGAAATCTCCCTTCAACTGCTATAAGATAGCTTTCTGGGTCATTCAAAAGGGAATTGTTTGATTCCTCTTGGTAGAATTCATATAAATGAATAATACCATTAACTTTATTTACTTCTTGATTAATTCATTTCCCATTGTTTTGTATCCCATTTTTTGTTTTCACGTATTAGACCTTTCAGTGATTTGGATAATTACATGTCTTCAAGATATTGATCTTATTTGCAGAGTACAAATCCTCTGATGTCTTGAATCAGTTCAATTCCACCATGCTGTGATTTGAAATAACAGTGAACGTTCTCCTCAAAGGCTCACACTCCTGCCTCTCAGTGCACGTGCTGTCAGGGGCCCCCTGCTTGCCGTTCTGCTAGATCCCTTGTGGCTAACTGACTTGTACCTGAAACAGAAGTCTGTTCCCACTGGACTTCATGAATCCTACTTTTTTCTCAATTGACAGAACAGCATATGGAAATATTTTTAAATACTTTAAAATATTATTGATCATTTTTAAAATTTTTATTACTATGTTTACTTTCGAAATAATAAAAATAATTGAGTGTTTAGATTAACCAGATGGAATGGAACTCAATTATTATGGGGACTGGCTGATTTAAATCTAAATGACAAGATTTTTGTCAATTGAAAAACTGCCTTGGATTTAATAAAGTCATTGCTAGCTTCAATTGAGATTCACTACATGCCTCATCCTTTTTGCGTCTCTTTCTTTAAGAAATTGAAATTTGGGACCAGCAGATGGTGTAATGGTTACATTGCTGGATTCCCTTGTACACGACAAAGGTTTGAGTCTTGGACCTGGTAGCTTAAAACTCAAGCTGGGTGCATGTGCATGCATGCTCAAAATCCTAAGAGGAGAATGTAGAAAAAAGGGATTTCATCGTAGTCTTCCTCCCAGGGGGATTTTTCACTTTCTGTCTCTCTCTGTCTCTCCAGCAAACACTCACACTTTATAGCAAAAATGTCTCTAAACAGAAAAAAATAAGAAAGAAAATTGAAATTTAATTCAAAAAAAATTTTAAAGTTTATTCCTCTTTCTTCCCTGAGAGAGAGAGAGACAAACAGAAATAAAGATAAACAGGCACCATGAATGGGGCCTTCACACTGTGATCCAGCCTTAGCTTCAGCCAGCCTCAGCTCATGGTTATGGTATGCCCAAGTGTACTCAGGGAGGTCTCCGTACTTTAGACAAGAACTTGGAGCCTTCCCTTGTAGGTCAGCCTTACAGAGCAATGCATTTTAACATTGCACCATTGTCCAGGCCGTTGGATTTTATTATTTTCAAAGCTTCCACATTGTTGGACAAACTATGTCATATAAATATTACCTTTCTTGCATGGAAATAGGTAATATTTATGCTAAAATATATTCTTTCCCAAATTTGTTGCATAAAAGTGGTTTGAGAACATTTTTTAAAAATTATGTATCATGCTTTACACTTGAGGTTTTAAATTTTTTTTACAATTATTTTATTTAACTTTATTTATTTTAATTTGACCAGAGAGGAGGAGACAGAGAGAGAGAGAAAAAGTGAGAAAGTAAGCAGCCAAGTCTGGGAATCGAACCACAGTCTACCATATGGGAGTCCAGTGCCCATAACCACCACGCCACCTGCCAGCCCCCAGTTTGAGAACATTTTATTTCCCAAGTTAAATTGAAGGAGGCCCAAAGGAAAACAAAAACATCCACTTTTGTATGTTTGTGTCTTTTCAGTGCCCTTGGACATAACCAGAATGTTAGGACTTTGGCATTTTTCTAAGAGAACATTCTCAGTTACTCTAACCTGATGGTTTTGATTCCTCTTTATTCTTTGTAATAGTTGATATTCTATAAAAGATAAGCTTCTCTCTCACTATCAGCTTCTCTTTCCGCTTGATAAACAATGATTCTTTCTAATGTGTTCCCAAAGAAACTAAAATTAACTTAGGTCAATTTCAGTCATTTCCTTATTTATACACCAAACTCATTAGCAATATCTTCAAAAATACCATCCAACAGAGCTTATTTATTCACCTTTGTCTCCTTCTCTGTTCTGAGCATCTCTTCTTTATGAATAGTAGCCCTTTTTCAATTACTTGGCAACATTAGGAGGACTTGAGTTTTCTCTTGGTGAAAAGGAAAAACAAAGTAAAAACCCAAAACAAACTTCTTGTCTTGATTCTGTTGTTTGAATAAAATCAGAAAGCAAACATTTAAAAATTGATACATGAAGTTCTCCTTATATGTATGCTTCAGTTATATGCTTCAGATCTAAGCCCAAGATAAAGTATTGCATGAAATTTCTGATGTTCCAAGTGTTCTGTGATTTCCAGGCTATAGTGTTACAGTAAAAGCCTTTTTCAGTGGGGCACCTAAATTCACTGACTTTATGGTAAAGTGGGGTACCCAGGAGAGGTTTAAAACCCAAGATGTAGCTGATGATCTTGCAAATGGATGATCACACAATGTTTGGCATTCTAACATTCTAAGCCCTCAGTAGCCAATGTGTGCCCTAAAAGTCACTTGTATGACACTGGCGCCTACTTTGGGAAGTTCAAAGAAAGCTATATTTATTTTAAACGTACTACCACAAAGCCCTTTATTTCTTACACATTAAAGGATTGCAGTATAAAAGATAATTGAGCCAGGAAGAAAAGAGGAAGACACACCCAGGAAGACAGAATGTAAAGAGAGAACAGGATCAAGATTCTCAAGTGAGGTCAAAGAAACCAGACAGATATAAGAGAACAAAAAAAAAACCAAGAAAATGGCTCACTTAATGATAGGAATATGTCTGGAAGTATCAATAATAACATTGAACATTAATGGGTTAAATTCTCCAATCAAGAGACACAGACCGACTGAATGGATAAAAACACAGAAACCCTCTATGTGTTGCCTGCAAGAAACATACCTTATGGATAAAGACATACATAGACTAAAAGTGAGGGGCTAGAAAAA
Organism: Tupaia belangeri chinensis; assembly: GCF_000334495.1. Taxonomy (NCBI): domain Eukaryota; kingdom Metazoa; phylum Chordata; class Mammalia; order Scandentia; family Tupaiidae; genus Tupaia; species Tupaia belangeri. The sequence continues at coordinate 4,950,610 of NW_006160211.1, forward strand.
GATATCTTATGCAAACAGAAATCAAAAAAGGGTTGGAGTCATGATACAGATTTCAGGCAAAATAGGCTTTAAGACAAAATAGAAGAGATAAAGAAGGGTATTATATAGTAGTAAATGGGCTAACTATTCAACAAGACATAACGCTTATAAATATCTATGCACCCAACCCAGGAGCACCTAAATACATGAAGCAAAGACTGCTGGAGCTAAAAGGAGAGATAGGTTGCAACGCTATAATTGTTGGGGATTTCAACACCCATTATCTCCTTTAGACAGATCTTCTAGACAAAAAATAAGCAGAGAGAGACAGGACCTAACAATATTGTAAATCAAATGGACATGACAGACATCTATAGAACTTTCCACCCTAAGACCACAAAATATATATTTTTCACCCCCCACATGGAACCTTTTCAAAGACTGACCATATGCTAGAACACAAATCAAGCCTTTACAGATTCAAAGTCATAGAAACTATATCCAGCATCTTCTCTGACTATGATGAAATTAAACTTGATATTAATTTTAAGAAAAATCCTCAAAAATACACAAACACATGGAAACTAAACAACCTACTTCTGAATGACTTCTTAACTATCAAAGAAATTAAGTCTGAAATAAAAAAATTATGGAAACAAATGATAATGAGTACACAAGTTTCTATAATCTGTGGGACGCCACCAAAGCAGTCATAAGGGGGAAATTCATAGCAATTAGTGCACATAAGAAAAAGATGGAAAGGTGGCAAATTTATGACCTAGCGTCATGCCTCAGGGAACTGGAAAAATAACAACAATAACAAAAAAGAAATCCCAAAATATGCCAAGTGAAAAGAAGTAATAAAGGAATAAATGAAATAGAAATAAATGAAATACAAAATGAACTATACACAAAATAAAAGAAAGCAATAGCTGGTTCTTTGGAAAGATGAACAAGATTGAATAATTTTTTAAAAAAGAAAACTGTAGATAAGTGAACAAAGGTCAAAAAGGGAAACTAGCAATTTTCCACCCTTTTGTAATTTGGGTGGGTGGGAAGGATGGCTGTTCATCGTTATCTTCTCGACTTAAATAAACTTCTCATAAAGCTTTTAAAAAAGTCTTTCTGATAGAAAAATTTAAAACTTTCTGTTATCAAATGTATCCATCATTTTTTTTCTTTTATGGTTTTTGGACTTGCATCCTGTTTAGAAAGAAAGGTGTGTTTCATTCATTCTATAGATAAAAATAAATGCATCACTTGAAATGTGACACAAGCCATCATTGTCCATTCTCAACAGTTTTCAGTATAATTGCATTCAACACTTGTTTTGTCTTGTTGTTTAGTGCAACAGTTTTTGGTAGTAATTGCATTCAACATTTTTTTTTTTTTGACTATAGGGCAGACAGACAGAGAGAGACAGAAAGAGAGAATTCACCCCCCAGGGGGGATGGCCACACCGCAATCCCTTCTCCTCCATTCTCCTCTCGGGATCTTGGGCACGCACGCACACACACCTGGTGTGAGTTTAAGCCACCGGGTCCGGGACTTGAGCCGCAGCCAACTACATGGGAGTCCAGCAGCATAGCCATTACACCAACTGCTGATCCCTGTATTTTTTTTTTTAAGTGACATTTTTGTTAAAGGGTGTGTTCACTCACTGGAGAGAGAGAGAGAGAGAGAGAGAAAGAGACAGAAAGCGAGAAATAATTCCCTATGGGGATGGCCATGCCACAATCCCTTCTCCTCCATTCTTCTCTCAGGATTTTGGGCATGGGCGCACATGTGCCGGTGTTAGGTTTCAATTTACCAGGTCCAGGACTCAAATCACAGTTGGCCATGTGGGAGGTCCAGTGATGTAACCACTATGCCATCTGCTGGTCCGATCATTTGTGTTCTTTCAAATAGAACATTTTAGGAGCAGCTAACCGTGGCAATAGTGGTGGGAACTTTAGAGTTGGCCAATGTATTTCAAAGACACTGATTTCTCTGACATTGTCTTGTTTCTCTTACCCTCATTTTCCCTTTGTCCTAATTTTTTATTATTTTATTTTATCTACTTTAAAAAAACTACCTTGAATAATTTAGGAAATAAGATCAAGATAAATACATGCCATAAAAAGCCAAACTTTGTCATTTCATAAGTCAGTGTGAATTTTTTTCCCTACCGACACAAAGTTCCAGGTTGAATTACTTAGCTAATGGCCTGTAAGTGACCTCAGAGTGGCAGTTGAGGATTAAGGTCTCAGGTGCTGACATGATGACACTAGGCCATATCATCATATTAGCAGAGAATTGAGCCTAATTGTCCTTATTTCCTACTTCATTCTCTCCCTAGTATAAAATCACAGTCATTTCCAATCAAGCCTAGTAGAATGTGATCACTGGAGAAAAACTGGGAGGCTGAGAAGGGTAGAACAGAGCAGAGGATGAACTTGGTTTGTGGTCTGCACAGACAACTATTTTTAACACAACATCTCTTTTGTATCATATTTCTTTACACAGATTTCTGGAAGTAATAATGATTGCTGAAGTTACCTGTCAGATTATAATATAAGATATACTCATTCCTAGGTTTTAAATACATACACGCACACACACACACACACACACACACACTCGCACACACACAGAGAGTCATAGGAGACATGTCCTTACATCAAGATTTGTTTAAAGGTTCTCTCAATAATTAATTCATAACAGGTGGTTAAGCAGTTGTTAAGTATACTTCAAGTGAATCTACAAGGGTAAATAAAATATTTGAACCAATAAAACATCATAGCAGCTAAGTACAAAAATATTGGGTTGTCAGAAAAGTCATTACATATTTTCCTATGCAAAAATGCAGCATGACTTTTCCAATGACCCAATAAAATAAAACAAAATAAAATGAAGTAAGGTAAATTACTAAGGTGATATTCTTGCCCTTACAGTTTCATCAAGTCCACTGCTCACTGGGTCCTGCATGGTTGAGGTAGAACCATGGTTTATGGCGATTGTTGGTGTCCCCAGATCTGGAGCAGTGGGCAGCAATAAGAAAAAGAACCCCAGCTGGTCTGGGATGTGGTTCTGATTCCCAACTGTGCCGTACAGAATGCATGGTAAGGAAAGGGCTGCTTCCTATTCTGGCTCACGGGAGAGAAGTGTAAAAAAGAGCAGGAGTTAAGAGGCTCCCTTCAACATCGCTGCTGCTTCAACTCATTTTTTATCTTTTCATCCCTCCCTCAGAGTCCTTAGAGCTGGAGCTCAAATTCAGCTTTGAGCTAATAGTGAGAGGCAAAGGCAGGAGGTTAAACCAAACTGTTAACTGTGTCTCTTCAAAACTGACATTTAATACAGGGTGTAAATCACTAGGGGGGCCTGTTATTCCTTCAGGAATGCAATTACATAGGGTCAAATAAAACATGAAAGCAACCAACAAGTTTTAAAATGTAGTATGTTCTCAAAAGTAGTCAAGAAGGAATGTGAAGCAGTCCAAATATGCTAACACTCCCTGCTGTCCTATAGGAGAGGATTAGAAGGAGAGGTTTCTGCTCTTTAATGATTATGTGGCTAAGCACCGGTATGGAAGCACATCGCCCAGTCTGGCCATTCCCCACTGGACTCTGGGCTTCCTGTAGACCCCTGCATTCATTCAAAGCAGGTGTAGGCCCTGCCGTCCAGCCAATTACCATTACACTCCCATTACCAGCACTGCCCTCCACTTAACACTCTTCAGAAGTGTTTATGTGTACAGAATGAATGCTGTGGAATTTTTTTCTTTCTGTTTCTCTCATTCATATTAAAAACTAAAACACAAGCAGAACCCTTATTCGGTGACTTTGAAGATAGAGAAAAATTAATATTGGACTTCTGCTAAAGGCTTTTCAATATTTATGGCTACTTGTAAATTGTGTAGTACTAATTTATTCCTTGGGACAAGGTAGAGGGTGGGTTTATGTTTGCATTTCAGGAAGTGTCTGTTAACAGTTTGCTGTGTTTCCAACAATTTGATGCCTTCGAAGCTTGGGTCGGATCTCCTCTAGTTTAACGTCCTCATGAACCAGGGTGACCAACTCATTCCAATGTGACTGGAGTTCTCCTGCATCCCAGGAAACCCCTCAAACCTTGGCAAACAGGGATGCTTAGCCACCCTAGCATGCATGTGCACACACACACACACACACACACACACACATACACATACACACACGCCCCACCCCACCCTACTCCATACAGTACACATTCTCTTTCTGCTGCTGTGTTTCTTGTCCGGTGTACAATCAGTATGTGCACAAGGGTAAGTACACAGTCACACACATGGCAGGGACACTGATTGTAAATCAAACCAAGAGAACCTATTTATACTCAATCGTTTCTCTAAAGTCTTGCTTTTAAGCATATGGCAACACTGTAGTATAAACTGTGTATAGACTGGGAAGGGGCACTGGAATAACAACTACACTAATTACCGGAAACTTCAGGGGCCAGACAGTGGTGCCGCGGTCAAATGTGACTCTACGAAGCTGACCCATGTGGGAGGGTTCTGAGTATGCTGGGCATGTGTGTGCCAGAATCTAGGGCTAGGTAAAGCTAGGGGGAGATTGTGAACCCTGTTGGAGGTGCTGTCTTTCTCTTTCTGTTCCTCTTACTCACAGGAAAAATGAACTAAAAAGTAAACTAAATTTTTTTTTTTTAAAAAAAACAGAGATCAGCTTGGTTCAGAGTCCTGTACAGTCACTGATTTTTTTTTTTTAATAAGCTCCAAGGAAAGTACAGTTTCAAATGAGTTGTGATTAAAACTTGGTTCTTCTTCTCTTGCTTACAAAACGAGCCAAACTACAAAGTCAACTTTTCAGAGTCTGATTTTAAAGGGTGCAGATTCTATCTCCTTGGATTGGTTGGTTGAATCTGGGAGTCCTTCCCCCAACTCCTTGCCGACACCCTTAACCATGCAATGGCTGCCTGAGGCTGGTCTTGTGAATCCTGCTTCCAGGAGCTGCTGTAAAGGTTGAGCCAGCCCTTCTCTGGCTCACTGACTAGGCTGTACTCTGGGGTACATCTGGGTAAATATGAGGTAGACCATTTCATAAGTGTTCTCACATCACCAATTCTACATGCCCCCAGATATTTCTAGGAACTCCCTGGCAACCCCATATGTTGTATGGTTACCCCAGCCCATTTTGACTGCAAGATGAGCTATGAAAGTTTCAGGGCTCACTTCAGCTCCTGAAAGCACTAAGGAATTTAAAGACTAGAAGAAAACTAAGTTCATTTTACATTTTCTTCTAAATCTTTTGGCTCTTTCCTTGATTATTCTCCTGACAACACAGAAGGAAATACAGCTACCTCAGGAGAATTCACATTCTCTCTTTGTGGTAGTTTCCTTGTTCTGTTCAAAGGATGCCAAGCTGATATATTCAACAGACGTAACTCAAAGTACAGCGAAATGTACTAAAGTTTAGTACTAAAGTTTTGTCTCCTGACTTCTCATACATGCCTCTTATCGTAGTAATTTCCCTTTTCTGTGCTTAGAACTTGTCCAGATCAGACGTGCTATAAGCTTAAGACTCTAAACTTTGTCAGAGGCAAAGAAATTGATGGTAAACTGCAAGGAAAAATAATGGCTCAGAGACTAAAGGAAGAGACTTGGAAGGGTGCAAATGTATCTCCCTGAAATTATCAAATGAGCAGGAAGTATATACTGGGGAGAAGAGCACAGCCTTAAGAGGCAAATAGATCTGAGTTTGAATTCTCACCCAAGAGCTTATTAGCCATGTGATCTTAGACAAGAAACTTCATGGCTGTGAATTTCAGGTCCCTACCTGTACCATGGGGATAATTCTAGTTTCAGTATGAGGATAGGAAATAATATATACAATGCACCTGATATAGAATAGATGCTTAGTAAGTAGTTGCTATTTTTACCATGGTGATATTTTTTTATTTACTTAATTTTATTTATTATTATTAATTCACCATAAAGAGAAGGACAGAGGGAAAATGAGAAAGCAAGCCACCAGGTCCAGGACTTGAATTATGGCCAACAATGTGGGAGTCCAATGCCTCAACAACCACCCGCTGGCCCCCCCATAGTGATATATTTAACAGGAAAAAAGTGACTCCTGACAATAGTCAGAGTGCTGTGTGCCACAGTGCCCCCTGTGTTTTGGTTGCTGGGTTTCTTCCCTCACAGACATCTCTAGGAACTTTGAGCTCTTAATCTCAGCTCTCTACCCACACTCTCTCACTGGCCTCAGGCAAATCACTTATCTGACTCAATTGCTTCATCTGTAAAGAGGAGGATAATAATATTTACCCTCCTCAGAGGAATGTGGGGAGAAGTAATGAATGCTTGCAAAGTACTGTGAGATCTACAGATGAAAGGCAGTGTAGAACTGTAAAGTATTATTATAAATATCAGTGTTCTTTGGACACATTTGCATGCATGTGTGAGCAAATCTGCATCGAGAGCACTGGGTAAAAGTATGACTTTCAAGTACCATGAGTACTTCTGCCACCCCCAAATCTGTGCAGCTTCTACACAACTAACAGTCCTGTAAGTAAGAATTTGCCTAAAAGGGGAAGCACTGCATTAGGTACTTGTTTTTAAAATCAACCCTCACTGGGCTAGCCAGTGGCATGGTGGTTAAGGTGGCTGGATCCCACATGGCCAACTGTGCAATTTGAGTCCTGGACCTGGCAGCTTGAAAATTATGTTGTGCTTGTGTGCATGTGTGCCCACAGTCCCAAGAGAAGAATGGAGGAGAAAGGACTGTGGCATGACCATCCCCCCCAAGGGAGTGATTTCTCTCTCTCTCTCTTTCTCTCTCTCTCACACATGCCCTATAGCAAATTTTAAAAAAATAAATAAAAATCAATGATGGCCCACTGTTCCTTTTCAGAAGCCTCTTCAGTCAGCCCCACAATTCTTCCAGCTGCCCTTAGGGATTATGGACCTATTTGACTTTAAAAAGTAATGAAATTTAATTCTTTCCCAGATAACTCTATTTGCCAACCCCTCCAAAACAATCTTGAACCTCAAAAAGTTTGTTTCCAAACTGTGTGCACTTGCAAAATTCACAGTCATAAAATCAGATTGCAAAGAAATGATCTCACAGCCATGCTTTTCCCCTCCCACCTCAGGAGTGCCAAGTTCCAGCTCTTGCTACTCTTCCTACTAAAGCCTCTCATCCTCCCATTTGTCTCTGCCCTCCTCCAACTCAACGCCCTCCCCACCAAGTCGTGGGAGGCAATATTATTCCAACACTATCCATTGTAATATGACATCTCATAACTCCCAGGACACCAATTCTGTGGTCTGTGCTTCAGGAATAAGAGAGTGAGGAGCAAATAGAAGCTACATGAGGAAGTTAAAAACCCTCATGCCTCAGGACCAAGGACCTCAGCGGCCACTCCTGTTTGTTGAGGATGTGGCCCCTCTGATTCCAGAATAGAATAACATATGGGCGTGAGCAAGACATATGTCTGGTCTCCACTATAAACCTTTGCAGCCTGGCAAGAAACAGCAAGGCTTATTCCAGACCCAAATTCTCA
>NW_006160211.1:4958155-4965733 GCF_000334495.1 Tupaia belangeri chinensis
CCCTGCTATAGCCATCATAAACGCCTGCTGACACCAAAGAACAAGCCTGTAATCCTCATAAAAGAACATTCTTGAACCCTGGAAACCAGAGAAGGATATGAATGCCAGCTTTTAAATTGTCATCTCTCCTCTGCTCCTGAGCTAGATCAGACATCGAGGAAGCAGGTGATTGTTTCTGAGATATAGGTTAAAGGCAGCATGCAGGCCTCACTGCTCCCTACCCCCCCCGCCACTGGCTGGGCAGACAGACTGGAGCTCTGATAACTTGTGGTTAAGACATCATCTCCAGAAGGCGATGTTCAGAATGGAAATATGCTACATGAAAATCAACATTGAAATCATTCCAGTGGTGTGGAGCTCACAGCAGCTCACAAGCCAACTGTGTGTGTCTCTTCAAGTCTATGGTCACATCACATCGATGACTTGAAAACAGTCTCTGGTGCCTTGAAGTCACCAAGTCCTACACATCATGGCTTTCCACTCTCAGAAAGACACTTGTCTCACCCTGATAAGCACCCACTTTTATCCATTATTATTATTATTAAGAATTATTTAACTTTATTTATTATTATTATTTTTTAAATTTGCTAGAGGGCAAATGCACTCACCAGAGAAATACAGAGAGAAAGAGAGAGAGAGAGAGAGAAAACAAGCTTCCAGGTCTGGGTCTCAAACCATAGTTGGCTATGTGGGAGTCCAGCACCTTAACCACCATTCCACTGCTGGCCCTATTGATCACAAGTGAGTTTATGCCATTAAGAAGGAATGAGATCCAGGTTGTTTTTTGTTTTTGTTTTTTTCTTTTTTTGGAGAGGTTTTTGCTATAAGGTGTGTGCACTCGCCAGAAAGACAGGGAGAGACAGAGAGACAAAAAGCGAGAAATCACCCCCCAGGGGGGATGGCCATGCCACAATCCTTTCTCCTCCATTCTCCTCTCGGGGTCTTGGGCATGCACGCACACATGCCTGGCGTGAGTTTAAGCCACCAGGTCCGGGACTCAAACTGTGGTCAACTACATGGGAGTCCAGCGACATAGCCATTACGCTAACTGCTGGTCCTGGGTTTTATTCTTTATGTTAATTTTTTTTCCCATGAGAAAGAGACACACAGAGAGAAACAGGAAGAGAGAGACAGATATTCCTAACAGGGTCTTCACACTGATTCACTCTCAGCCTGGCAGCCAGGATCAGAGCCAAGTATGTACACATGTCTAGCATGTACAGGGAGCTTTCGGAAAGTGAACCCAGGACCTTCCTATGTGGCTTTTGCACTGCAGAGCATTGATCACCACTGTATCACTGCATCTCATCGCCTTCAGAATGGAAGTGTGCTACATGAAAATCAACATTTTGAAGCAGCCCCAAGTTGATTTTGAGAATGAGAAGCAAATGAAAAGTTGGAAGGGATGAGGAAAGTAATGAACATGGAGGGAAGGGAGCATCATTGCAGAGTCTGGGAGCAGCCATAGGGTCTACTAAATGCCTTGGGAAGGAATGGACAGAATGCTTACTTCTAAGTTTTGCCGAATGTGGACCTGTCATGTAGATGTTAGCAGCAAATAGAGCATTCAGTGAACTTCATATTACCCAGGGTGTGAGCAGAAGAAATCTGGTTTTGTCTGTTTGTTGCCCTAACAAACTGGATAATCTCTCTGAGCCTGTTTGCTTCTTATCAAATGGAGACTTCAGTACTCATCTGATGGATTTGAAGGATTAGGTGAGATAATGTTTCTAAAGTATTTGCTCTTGACCATGTTTCTAATATTCATAAACTAATGGACACCTCACTGCTCTCTTCTTATTCTATTTCTCCACAGTACTTGTCATGATCTATTCATCTGGACCCGAAACCCTCAATTCTTTTGGTTTCTGAAACTCCACATACTCTTGGTTTTCTTTTTACTCCTCTGATCTTGCCTTTACTGGGTTTTTATTTTCTAGCTATCCTTAGAATTCAATCTGGGGCCTCTTTGTCTTGTTTCTCTGCACAGCTGCACTAGACAATCTCATCTGGTCCCATGACTGAAGGCTCCTAAATTCTTAGAATTATCCTCTGTCTAGACCAGTCTGGGGTGTTTGCTTTTGGTTTTATAGTCCAGGGGTCTTTTATTTATTCATGATAGAATGTGGGCACATGCACAAGAGAAATTAAGGGAGAGAGGGTGAGAAAAGCACCCTTCATAGGGCTCAGTCATGTCATCATCCCCCTCTTCCAGTCTTCCATACCACCAGGATTCTGGGCATACACATGCCTGGAGTGTTTAGGGAGGGAGGGTGAGAAAAGCACCCTTCTCAGGGCTCAGTCATGTCACCATCCCCCTCCTCCAGTCCTTCATCCTACAAGGATTCTGAGCACACACAGGCCTGGAGTGTTTTCAGGTCAACTAGGCTGCGGTTTCAAACTAAGGTGAGCACGTAGCTCCCAGGTTTGCAGTCCAGTATGCTATCATCTGCACCACAGAAGGTGAACCTTATTTTATTTTTTCAACACCTAGTATCCCACAAATTCATAAGGAATAGGTTCCAGCAACTCTGGCTCTGTCTCATTAGTTCTCACAAAGTGTGCCTCTCTGGGAGGAGCAGACTGGTGCTTCAGTTGAACCCAGGTACCTTTCTCTTTGGCGTCCTTCTTTTTTGAACATTTTTCTTCACTGATTTCAGGACCTATTATCAGCTCTCAGAGTTCTAAACATGATCTATCCACACATTGATTCTCTTGGCAAAAATTGTGAGCTTGTTTGTTTGCAACAGTGCCAATGGCATGCTAGGTAACACTGTAGACTTCCCCAGTTTTGCTATAGTAATATTTGTGGGGCATAGTGTTAATCAGAACTTCTTTTCTTGGTTGATCAGTATTCATCCTCTTGATGTCTACAATACGGCTTTTCTTGAAGATTTGTACAGACATGGCCAAAGACATAACACCATGTTTCCTAAGAGGCCTAGAGAATGTATATCAGGTACCTCCCCTCCTCCCTTTTGTGTTTGCCATTTTGTTTAATTACTGGAAGATGGTAGCTCCAACCCAAAGGACTGGATCAGTGGTTCTTAAGGTCAGAACCTTGGACCAGGACTATCAGTATCCCTCCAGACTTCTTAGAAATACAAATTCCCAGCCCTCACCCAGACCTTCCTAATCAGAAACTCTGGAGGTGGGGCCCAGTAAACTGTGTTTAAGCAAGGCCCTAGGAGATTCTCATGGACACCGACGTTTAAAAGCCAGACCTATATATTCAATGGTCTCATTTACATCTCTCTCTATCTCACAGAAACATGAAAATTAACACAATTTAGTTTTTAATTCCTTTCTTTCTCCCAACTGCCTCAGACCACGTCTAGTCAATTAACAGATATTGCTAATTCCATGTGCATATTATACCATAATTTGCTAGTTTCTCCACATTTGTATCACCACCACAAATGGGATAACTATCAAATCTTCCTTGTTCAAGCAAGATCAATGTAATACTGGGTTGTCGGTATTTCTATGCTTTTTTTTTTTTTTTGAGAGTTTTTTTCGCTATAGAGAGCGTGCGCGTGCCAGATAGAGAGAGACATAGAGACAGAAAGCGAGAAATCACCTCCTAGGGGGGATGGTCACACCACAATCCCTTCTCCTCCACTCTCTTCTCGGGATCTTGGGCACGCAAGCACACGCGCCCGGCGTGAGTTTTAAGCCACCGGGTCCGGGATGCAAACCGCAGTCGACTATGTGGGAATCCAGCGACATAGCCATTACGCTAACTGCTGGTTTCCTCTATGCATTTTTTAATAGAAAAACACATCGGGACTTTTCTGATGACCTAATACTCCCTATCTCTTTTGCTCTTGGCCTCTCCAATACATTCTCCATATCCTAAAAGAATAAGATCTTGTTTGTTTGTTTTAGGGCACATGTGCTCTCCAGAGACAGAGAAAGAGAGAGAAAGTAAGAAGTCACCTCCCAGAGGGGCTGGCCAAGCTGTAATCTCTTATCCTCCATTCTCCTCCTGGGATCTTGGGCACACCCACATAGGGTGTGATTTTCAAGCTACCAGGTCCAGGACTCAAACCGTGGTTGGCCATATAGGATCTAGTGCATTAACCCCTGGCCCCCAAACAAGATCTTCTTCTCTTTTTTTGGGGGGGGGGGAGATTTTTCGCTATAGGGCGCGTGCACTGGCCAGACAGACAGAGAGAGACATAGAGACAGAAAGCGAGAAATCACCCCCCAGGGAGGATGGTCACGCCGCAATCCCTTCTCCTCCATTCTCCTCTCGGGATCTTGGGCACGCAAGCACACGCGCCCGGCGTGAGTTTTAAGCCACCGGGTCCAGAACGTGAAGCGCGGTCGACTACGTGGGAGTCCAGAGACATAGCCATTACGCTAACTGCTGGTTCCCAAGATCTTCTTAAAATGTAATTTGGCACATGTTTCTCTCCATCCCGATACAACCTTAGACCTAGAATAGAATTCAAACTCCATACCATAGTCTCTAAGGCACTACATAAAATTGGCTCATATCCTCACCTAGAAGCAATCTCTTCCTCTCCTCCTACATCCCAGACTGACTGGTTTTCTCTTATTTTCCTGAAGAGGGCTTCTGTCTCTGAAATTACATCCTCTCTGGAAATTTTTTCCTCAGCCTGTGTGTGGCTGGCTCCTGGTTATCCTTGCAATTCAGCTTAAATGTCATTTCTCTTTGAGTCCTTTCCTTATTACTTATTTTAAATGTTCTCCATGAGACCAGCAGATAGCATAATAGTTACATCACTGGACTCCTACATGGCTGACTGCAGTTCAAGTCCTGGACTCAGAGGCTTGAAACTCACTTCAGGCCTGTGTGTTCAAGGTTCCAAGAAAAGAATGAAGGAGTTGAAATTGTGGTGTGGCCATCCTCCCTGGGGTTGATTTCTTGCTTTCTGTTTCTCTGACGAGTGCACATACTCTATAGCAAAATTTTCTCTTAAAAAAAAAAAAAAGTTCTCTATAGCCCATTATTTTCCCTCATCACTTTTTGATTTCCTTCCAAACATGTTTACAGTTCTTAAGTCTTCTGTACTGTTACTCACTTGATGTTAGTTTGATTGATTGATTGATTTTCTGTTCTACCATGAATGAAGGGAAGGGCTCATTTATCCTCATCACCATCAATGTCAGGCACAGTGGCTGGCACAGTGCGGGAAGCTGTTAATATTATTATTATTATTTGCATGTGGAAAAGAGCTAGGTACCAAAGAGGCTGAAGAAACATCATGATAGGGTTTTAAGAGCTCTAGGTTCTGGAATCCTAAACCACAAAGAGATAAGACTCCTTGAGACTTCATGTTCCTGTGTGCCTATCCCTCAGATAGTAGGAAACAGCAACTACCCCCAGAGCATCCAGCATAGATGGGAAGGCTAGGTGAACTGTACAAATATGGAAACATGATGAATAAATCAAGTCATATACAACCAAGGGTGAGATTAATTGGTCTGAAATCTAAATATCATGGGAATTTTGAAACAGAAGAAATGACTGGTACTAGAATAGGTGAGAAAAACTATAAACTGGAAAAAAGCCTTGAATGAATTGTAGACTTTGGGCTTATAGTAATTTCCTGAATGAGAGCTTGTCATAGGCAGGAGATAATGTCCTTTTCTTTTTCTTTTTTTTTTAATAATTATTTTAGCTTTATTTATTTACTTATTTTAATTTGATCAGAGAAGGATAGAGCAAGAGAGAGAGAGAGAAAGTAAGCTGCCAGGTCTAGGACTCAAACTGCGTTCAGCCATGTTGGAGTCCAGAGCCCTTAACCACCATGCCACCTACTAGCCCCAGTCTTTTTGTTTTTCTATTAAGTACCTGTTTTGTTTTGCCTCAGGGTGTAACTTTAGGTGCAGATAATGGATATGTCCATCCTTAAGGAAATCAGGGCCACCTTCTAGCTAGAAGTCTTTCTTTTTCTAGGGAAACAGTGGAAATAGTTTCCAAACACCATAGTCTGCTGTGATGATGGGGTGGGATGCCACACTAATGAATAAGGAGTATAGCTTCTGCCCTGGGTGGTTCTTTTCCGACCCATTCCTCCGTAATTTGCTAATGTATGATGTTAGACAAACCTCGGTTTTCTCAACCAGGAAAAAAGGATTCTGATTAAGAGTAAATGAGGGAACCAGCAGTTAGCGTAATGGCTATGTCGCTGGACTCCCACGTAGTCGACCGCGGTTCGTGTTCCGGACCCGGTGGCTTAAAACTCACGCCGGGCGCGTGTGCGTGCGTGCCCAAGATCCCGAGAGGAGAATGGAGGAGAAGGGATTGCGGCGTGACCATCCCCCCTGGGGGGTGATTTCTCGCTTTCTGTCTCTATGTCTCTCTCTGTCTGTCTGGCGAGCGCACGCGCCCTACAGTGAAAAATCTCTCCAAAAAAAAAAAAAAAAAGAAAGAGTAAATGAGACAGGGGCCAGCAGGTGGCATGGGAGTTAACATGCTGGACATCCACATGGCCAAATGTGGTTCGAGTCCAGACCTGGTGGCTTGCTTTCTCTCTCTTTCTCTGATAAGTGTATGTGCCTCACAGCAAATTAAAATAATAATAATAATAATAAAAAATATTCTTTAAAAAAGGGTAAATGAGAAAAAGTCTATAAAGTACTTACTATATTGTGGGAAATCAGTAAGAACTCTGTGACTTCTTATGGACATCTAGGCCACAACTGCTGAAATATGAAGAGGAATTTGTTACACATATCATCTTCTTTATGCTAGCCTCTGACTTGGGCATGGTAAAACTTGTTTTTGTTTTGTTTTACCTTGCTTTTTTTTTTAAATCATCAAAACAAAATGAGGTAGAAAATGTATTTCCCACTTGTATTAGGATTCTTCGGAGAGAGAAACAAAATCGATAGAACGTCTGAGGAGCTCGATTTGTATTTCTCTGAGCTGAGAGACACAGAAAAGGTGAGCAGCTGTTAATGCAGCCAGTGGAGCAGCACCAAAGCCTCCTGTCCCTCTGAGTTCAGGTCAGTGCTGTGAGAATTCCCAAACTGTGTGAAACTCACAGAAATGAGTTGACCTGGGATGATTAAAGGGGACCCTGCCCTTTCTAAATAAGCTGGTACCAATGGTTAAAAAGGATAGGAGGGGTACTCTTGGATGCAGAAACCAAGGGGGCTTCACAGTGGCCAGCCAAGGAACAGACACTGCCTACAAAGGAGCTAAACTTGAAAGACCCTCAGGGAAGCCTTTGAGCAATTCATACAAGGTCCAGAGAGGGCAAAGTCAGCTTATGATAGCAGCGGTCAAGTACGGACTTTCCTAGCTCCACCCCCCTACCCCTGCCTGGACCATACACATCAAGCTGGGAGTTGAGGAAAACCACCAACCAGGTAAAAAGGAAAGGACAATGGGACCAGCAGTTAGCGTAATGGCTATGTCGCTGGACTCCCACGCAGTCGACTGCGGTTCGCGTCCCGGACCTGGTGGCTTAAAACTCACGCTGGGCAAGTGTGCATGCGTGCCCAAGATCTCGAGAAGAAAACAGAGGAGAAGGGATTGTGGCGTGGCCATCCCCCCTGGGGGGTGATTTCTTGCTTTCTGTTTCTCTGTCTCTCTCTGTC
>NW_006160211.1:4965764-4995451 GCF_000334495.1 Tupaia belangeri chinensis
GCGGGGGACGCCCCGGGCCCTAAACAAAAAAAAAAAAAAAAAAAAAAAAGGACAATGATCCTTCTTCCCCTATGAAAGGCCACCCTGAAGCAGGACCCAACTTGGGAGGAGAGAATATTTAACATTACACAATTACAAAGTTCTATTATTATATAGAATTGGATGATTAATTACTGAACTGAAGCTGTGATTATGACACAGTGACAGTAGGATTTGTTCTCTTTTTTCCCTGTGTGATTAGTGAATTAATGGTACCTGCCTGGACTTTTCATCCAGAGTGTGGAGGTGGGGCTAGTTATGATGAATGAATGTTAACACTCTGTGTATCCTGCTTGATCAGCCTACTACTGACAGAATGAAAGAACACTGCATACATAAATGAATAAACCAAAGCATAGTAATCCCCCAAGTGAAAATATTCATGATTGAGAGACAATTTCAAGTAGTGCGGCTTCTCTCTTATGTAACATTTGCTAAAGGAGCTCAAAGGTAAGGCCAGGAGAAAATCCAAGAAAAGCATGGATTTTATTTTATTAATTATTTACCCCAAAACTGACAGTTGAAAAACTTTTGTTTTAAAAGACCTAGGTAACTATAGAGACAATCCTCAGGGACCAGCAAATGGCATTATGCTTACATAGTTGGACTTTCATGTAGTCAACTGCTATTCGAGTCCGGGACCCAGCAGCTTAAAACTCATGCTGGGCATGTGTGCATGCATGCCAAAAATTCCAAGAGGAGAATGGAGGAGAAGGGATTGCAGCATAGTCATCCCCCCTGGAGGGAGGGGGTGATTTCTCACTTTCTGTCTACCTGTCTCTGTCTCTCCAGCGAGCGCATGTGGCATATAGCAAAAATCTCTCTAAAAAAGGAAAAAGAAAAAAAAAAGAAAGAAAAAGAAAAAAAACCCTCTTCTCCAACATTCTGCTCAAAAGATGAACCAGGGTCAGCAGTTTGGTTTGTACCTTCTACTCCTTTCTGTAATCATTGACATAAATATATGGTCATGTACTGGGTCATGATACATTTTTACATAGAAAAACAAGTCAAGAATTTTCTGAAAACCCAGTAGCCACATATCTTTTGGAACTTGTTTACTCTTTTAATGGGTCCATAATACATATGTTATTCAATATTTGTTGTTTTTTATTTATATATTTATTTAATCATTCACTGTACATCAATATAGTAAACAAAATGAGATTTTCTATCCAGTATACATTATATATTGGCTCAATCAAAGATATTACCATACATGTTATCATCAACAAATAATTTTCTATTTCTTGCTTCTTATATATTTTGCTTTATTTTTCTCCCCTTGATTCCCTTCCTCTCACCCTCTGTCAACTTCCACCCTCCTCCCACACTGTCTCTGGTATCTACAGTTGTTTTCCATACCTTTTTTTTTTTTTCACATTTTATTGGTTCACTAAAGATCTTAATTCATTTAAAGACTTTCAATAGCATGCACAGCTGATATATACATATTTATGAATGCATGTCTGACTTTAGGCATAAACTTCAGTGAGTAAAGTGAACGAAGTATAAAGTAGCACCTCGCTGGAGCTATATAACTTAAATAGGTATTAATAGGTATTTTAATGAATTTTTTAATTTCGAAAAAGTTTAATTTTAATAGATCAAAATTAAAAAATGTTAAGAGAAATTTGCTTAAAACTTAAAGCCAGGAAAAAAGGTTAGGATTCAGTACAAATAGTAGATGAACCTATCAACAGTTCAAGAAAAGACAAAAATCCTTAAATATGGAAATCAAAGCATCAAAGAAAATCAGTAATGCTTCAGTCTAAAGTAAAAAATTCTATTCCACTAGTTCAGACTCACATAATTAATCTCTCTTCTATTGAGTTTGCAGTGTTACTGTAGTCTGATCTTTCCATTTAAACTCTGGAAGTTAACATTCAACTCCAGATTTGTCCCTACCATTAGGCTGGCCATTTTCTTGGTTGTTTCTCGTACTCTTATTTCTATACGTCAAACTTTAGTTTCCCTGGTATAGCACCCTCTTCAGCACTTCTTGGAGAGCTGGTCTGGTGTTGGTAAATTCTTTCAGGTTTTGTTTATCTGAGAATGTTTTTGTCTTTTTTTCCCGTATGAAAGATAATCTTGCTAGGTATAGTATTCTTGGTTGAAATTGTTTTTCTCTTAACACGTTGAATATATTTTCCCATTCTTTCCTAGCTTGCATTGTTTCCAATGAGAGGTCCGACTTTAGCCTTATGGAATATCTTTTGAAAGTAACTTGATGTCTCTCTCTTACCAATTTTAGTATCTTGTCTCTGTATGTGGTTTTGGTCAATCTGGCTATGATGTGCCTTGGGGAAGATCTTCTTGGGTCGATTCTATTGAGGTCCCTTGTATTTCTTGGATCTGAATATTTGAGTGCCTCTCTAGGTTTGGAAAGTTTTCTTGCAGGATTTCATGAAATAGATTATGAATATCCTTATTAGTTTCTTCACCTTCTGGGATACCGATGATCTGGGTATTTGGGCATTTAATCGTAACTCATATTACTCATATGTTATTCTCATTTTGGGGGATTATTTTCTCATACTTTTTGAATTTTTCTAGGTCAGATGCTCTATCTTCTACATCTGAGATTTGGTCTTCTGCATGATCTAATCTGCTTTGATATTTTCAAGGGAAGTTTTGCTTTCCTGTGTTACAGCCTTCATCTCTAACAAGTCCGTTTGATCCTTTTTCATGTGTTTCTCCTCTTTAAGAACTTCTTTACCTCTTGAAACTCGGTGTCTCTTTTCTCTTGCATCTTTTGGAATTTGTTGTCTCTTCTCTTGCATCCCTGTTAGCACTGTCACTATCAATATTTTAAATTCTTTATCTGACATTTCCATGAGTTCTCTTGGGTTCTTTGTGGAGGAAGAGGAGTTATTCTGTTCATTAAGAGGAGAGATATTTTCTTTGTTTCTCATATTTCTTGTTCCTCTTTAGTGGTTTCTGGTCATCTGATTATACATTTTTTTTCCTATTTTTTAGAGTTAAATCTGAGCAATTAGAGGGATACAGAGGGAGGTGACCTACAGTCTGTAAACAGTACTGTTTTTCTCTTTTTCACAACTGATTCAACGAAAATTGAGAATTAATCTGACCCTATAAGTATTCAGATATTTGACTACTGAGCACTTAGACCTGTCTAGAAAGTCAGTGTATGGAGGCTGAGCAGAAAAGTGAGAAAGGTTAAAAAGAAAATGAATTGAAAAAACTAAAGAAGGGGGGGGAAGGCAAAAACAATGAGAAAAAGAAGAAAAAATTAATTTTGTCAAAAAATGAAAACCACTCAGCACGCTAGCATGCCACATGAATGGGGCCGCTCCGAGCTCAAATATAGGTGGCTGCTGATTGGCCTATCTTATGAGGGCAGTGGGAAAGGTACAAATTAGAAAGACAAAAGAGCAGCAGAGAGCTAAGTTTAAAATTAAAAAAAATTAAAAAATAGAGAGAAATGGAAAGAGAGAGAACAGGGTGCTCTAACCTGTTTCCTGGCTAGACTGGGGAGCAGGAGGCTGAAGTCTGGGCAGAGGGTCTTCCACAGTCCAAATCCCTGAATGGGGGCCGCTCGGAACTCAAATATAGATGGCTGCTGATTTCAATAATACTGGTTTTGCTTTTTAGTGAGTTCCCATTATTTTATAATAGTGATATTCCATAATGTATCCAATGACATTTTTCCTGCTGTACACTTAAATTGCATTTAGTTTTTTACTTTGTTATTCCATGTAATTTTGTGAACATCTCTGTTTACATGTGCAAGTAGTTGTTTGACACAGACTTAGAAAAATGGCATTTTGGAATCGAAGATATATTTTAAACTAAGATTAGTTATGATACTACCAGAAAGACATTATCAATTTACAGTCCTACTGAGACTGTTTGAGGGCACTCCATTTCCTCACACATGGGCTAATCTTGGTTATGATCAAGTTACACATTTTCTCCAATTTTCTGAGTAAAAAATGACACCTCAGTGTTGTTTTTACTTGCATTTTCCTCATTAAGAACGAGGCTGACCATCTTTTCACATCTGTGGACAATTTGTTTTTTCCTGATGCTGATGACCTATACATTTTCTTTCCCCATTTTCCCATGGGGTTATTCATCTTTTTATATATTTGTGATTAAGATGTTTTTATTTGTGAACTATGTACTGACAAATACTTCTTAATAGGGCCAGTAGCCTGTAGTCTACAAGCTAAGGGAACTGGATCCCACACAGCCAACTGCACATTCAAATTCCAGCCTCCAGTGGCTTGAAAAGCACACTGGGTGTGGGTGTTTGTGCCCCAAATCCTGACAGGATGGAGAAATGAAGACTGTGATGTGACCACACCCCATTGGGATAGTACTCTCTCTGTCTCTGCCATTCTCTGGCAATCACATGTGCCTATAATTTTAAAATTTTTTTTACCAAATCATCATTTGCGTTTTATTTCTGACTTCTAAAATACGGTCTTTTACTGAAGAGAAATTTATATTTTTATAAATATAAAGCGATACTTTTTCTTTTATATAGTCTAGGTTTTGTGTGTCGCTTTGGAAAACCTTATCCCAAAGAAATACTTTTCACTCTTTCTTCTACTGTTCTTGAAATTTTGTTTTATCAATTTAAAGTAAGTTTGTTTTGTTACAGGGTACATGTGCTTGCCTGAGAGAGAGAGAAAGAAAGATAAAGGGAAAGGGGAAAAGCACCTCCCAGGGTGGACAGCCACGCCGCCGCAATTTCTTCTCTGTTTTCTAGGGATTTTTGGACGTGTGGGTGTTTAAACACACACACACACACACACACACACACACACACACACGTCTGGTGTGTTTTTCAAACTGTGGGTCTGGGACTTGAACTGCATAGTTGATTATGTGGAATGTAGCCATCTCCCGGTCCCTCAAGTTGAAGTTTTTCATTCTTTTGGAATTGATTTAAGTAGGTAGGTACTATTTATTTTTCCAGATTTTCTCAACATCATTTATTGATAGGTTATACATTTGTTTCTGGTTAGAAATGTCATTTTTATTTTAAAGCAATTTACAATCCATTTATTGGTCTATTTGGAGAGCTTTTGTCCTGTTCAAATGATCTCTTTATATGGGAGCTAGTAGCATTTTATTTTACTTACTATGGCTTTGTAGAATACTTTGATAGTGCATAGGTCCAGTTTCATTTCATTTTCTCCACTTCGTCTTTAAAATCTTGTGTGTTTGAGAATAAGTTTTTCAAATTTTATAAAAACATGAATTTCACCAAACTTACTAATTTTGGAATGATGTGACACTTTTTACAACGTTAAGCCTTTCTACTCAGAAAGCTTCCATAGCTTCCATCTTCATTTATTTTATTTTTTATTTTATTTTATTTTTTAAGAGGTTTTTGCTATAGGGCGCATGCACTCACCAGACAGAGAGAGACAGAGACAGAAAGCGAGAAATCACCCCCCCGGGGGGATGGTCACGCCGTAATCCCTTCTCCTCCTTTCTCCTCTCGGGATCTTGGGCACGCATGCACACATGCCCGGCGTGAGTTTTAAGCCACCAGGTCCGGGAATCGAACCGCGGTCGACTACGTGGGAGTCCAGCAACATAGCCATTTCGCTAACTGCTGGTCCCCCATCTTCATTTATTGAGATACTCTTTTATGTCCTTGAGTAGAGTTTTTGAGTATTATTTATATAGGTTCTGCACATTTCTTGATATATTTATTCCTAGTATATTATACTTTTGTTGCCCTTGTTATCATATTTTCTAACTGCTGGGGGATTTATTGTTGCTGTTTTTTGTTTTTTAAGATAATTTTGCTATAGGGCGCATGTGCTCACTGGAGAGACAGAAAGACAGAAAGTGAGAAATCACCCCCGGGGGGATGAACATGCTGCAATCTCCTCTTCCACTCTCCTCTTGGGATTTTGGACATGCCTCCACACATGCCTGGCATGAGTTTTAAGCTACCGAGTCTAGGACTGGAACTGCGGTTGACAACGTGGGAGCCCAGCAACATAACTATTCCACCATCTGCTGGTCCCCCAGTTGCTGTTTTAGAGATCCTACAAATATCATGTATCTAAACATTTTTATTAACAGTTCTTCAGTTGATTTTTTGCTTCTCCAGGCAAACTTTCACTAGTATGACTTTGATATTTTGAACTCAGAGCTGAGGGTATGAGAGAGATGATTTTTGCATCCCACAAAAGGAAAGAATATGTGAAGTATACAGAATTCAATCATGCAGTAAAGAGATTAATTGAACAGAGTTATCAGTAATGTTAGTGGAAGATTGTAAACTTAAATTACATGTAAGAATTGGGTAACTTGTAACTTAAACTCAGGAGAAATGAGCTTCATCTGAAGGGTTAATACTTGAGTCCTCATTGTCATAGCAACTATGAAAGGTGCTCAAGTGTCTATGAGTGATGTGAGAGAACCATACTAGAACCATACAGCCCCAGGGGTCAGGTTTCTTAACCTCTGCTCACTTGAGATGATAGAGCCCAGCTTGCTGACAGTGGTAAAGCTCTCCTTTGCAAGTAGCAAATTTCCAGTCTCAGGGAAGTTTAGAATTAAATATATTCTAAAGAAAATAAAACCCAAATTATTAACACTTTTGTGTTAGTTACATTTAGGAAAATTGGTGTAAATGTAAATTTTAAATTACCACCTTAGGTCCTATGACAGATTAATCATGTGATTTCAGTTTGAAATGTGTATGAGTAATGGACTTTAGAAATTGGCCTTTATTTTGAAATGAGTAAGAGAATTTGACAAAATCTGTAAATGATATTGAAATGTTTAAATACTGTGAGCTACATTGTACTTATAGGTTTAATTTATAGGATTATAAAGAATCATGTAAGTACTTGGAAAGGTTTTACTTATTAGGATAGGCCTTTTTTAAAGCTTCAAAGAAAAGTGAATTTATAACACTTATAAGTGCATTTTATTTCTTATAAGAGGATGTAAATTGTGAATAGGGCTACTTTTTAAAGCATTTAGTCTATAAAACTTAAGTTACTCATATACTAATTTTTAAAAAGTGAAGGTGATTATTTTTATTTTACTATATGTATAAAAAGAAAAATAAGATTTGTCAGTTGGAATTAAAGGCTTAAAAGGAAATAAATTTAAAAATCTATTGCCTCGAGACCAGCAGATGGCATAATGGCTACATCGCTGAACTCCCATGTAGACAACTGTGGTTCAAGTCCTGGACCTGGTGGCTTAAACTCACACCAAGCACGTGTACATGCATGCCTAAGATCCTGAGAGGAGAATGGAGGACAAGGGATCATGGCATGGCCATCCACCCTGGAGGGTGATTTCTTGCATTCTGTCTCTCTGTCTCTCTCCTTCTGGTGAGTGCACACATCCTATAGCAAAAATCTCTCCGAAAAAAAAAAAATCTGCTACTTTAATAAATTGAATATTCACTTTGACACATTATATACATTAGTTTTCCTGTACATAAAATTTGTCTATGATCATCACTAAATTTATGCTGATTCTTTCCTTAGATTTTTTTTTTTAGGTAGATGATCATTTCATCTGAAATAATGTCAGTTTGATCATTTTCCCCCCTGTATTTATATCTTATATTTTTGCTTCTTGTTTATATATTAGCCAAAACTTTAGTGGTGACGATGGCTATCCATGTTTTGTTCCTGATTTTTATGGTACTATTTCATCATGAAGTATGAGACTTGCTGACAGTTCCTGAATATAATTTCTACCTCATTAAAGATATTTCTTCTATTCCTAGTTTAAAAGATTATTTTATTATAAATGAATTTTGTCAAATACTTTGATCAGTTCTTATTGGGAAGACTAAAATCTTTTTTCATTTTAATGGTTAGCACAGAGAACAAATTGCACTGATACATTTTCTGATACTGAAACTTTCTTGCTTTACTATAGTAAATCCTAATTTGTCATGATATATTCACATATTACTGGATTTTGCTTAGTAAAAAGTTTTAAAGATTTTTACATTTATATTTATAAATAAAATTGGTATATATTCTATATTATGTTTTGTGTTTTCTTTTGCACTTTTAGTAAACTTTATTTTTTAGAACAGATTAAGTATCACAATGAAATTGAGCAGGAAATAAGAGAAAATTCCAATAAATTCCCTGTCCCAACACATGCACAATCTCCCCCATTATCAACATCCTAGGGAACCAGCAGTTAGCGTAATGGCTATGTCGCTGGACTCCCACGTAGTTGACCGTGGTTCACATCCCGGACCCGGTGGTTTAAAACTCACGCCGGGCACGTGTGCGTGCGTGCCCAAGATCCCGAGAGGAGAATGGAGGAGAAGGGATTGCAGTGTGGCCATCCCCCCTGGGGGGTGATTTCTCGCTTTCTGTCTCTATGTCTTTCTCTGTCTGTCTGGCGAGCGCACGCGCCCTATAGTGAAAAACCTCTCCAATAAATAAATAAATAAATAAATAAATCCTACATTTACTGACATGTTTGCTATATCTGACGAATCTACATTGACATATTCTTGTCACCCAAAGTCCATAGTTTATTTTAGGGTCACCCTTTTTTTTTCCCCAGAGAGGTTCTTGCTAATAGTGTGCATGCGCTCACCAGAAAGAGAGAGACAGAGAGACAGAAAGTGAGAAATCACCCCCCTGGGGGGATGGCCATGCCGCAATTCCTTCTCCTCCATTCTCCACTCAGGATCTTGGGGCATGCACACACACGCACCTGGCATGAGTTTAAGCCACCAGGTCTGGGATTCGAACCGCAGTCGACTACATGGGAGTCCAGCAACATAGCCATTACACCAACTCTGGTCCCTGGATTCACTCTTAATGTTGTACATTCTATGGGTTTGACAAATGTATAATTACATGTATCCACCATTTTAATATCATCCAAAATAGTATTATTGCCCTAATTGTACAATATGCTCTGTTGACTTTTCTTTACTTTCCCCCAACCTCTGGCAACCACTGATCTTCTTACTATGTCTATAGTTTTGCCTGTTCCATAATGTCATATAATTGGAAGCATATCATATGTAGTCTTTCCATATTGGCTTCTTTCATTTAGTAATATGCATTTAAAGTTTCTCCATGTCTTTTCATAGCTTGAATAATATCCCATTGTCTGATGTACAACAGTTTATTTATTCACTCACCTACTAAAAGGTATCTTGATTGTTTCTGAGTTTTGGCAACTGAATAAAGCTGTTATAAACATGTGAAAATGGCTATTTCTGCTTCATTATATTGCCTCTAGCATTCATCAACAATTAGTTGGCTATGTGTGTATGCATCTATTTTGAGGGTCTATATTTGGTTCCATGGGTTATTTGTTTATTCTTTCACTAATACCATATTGCCTTGATTACTGTAGCTTTATAGTAAGTCTTGAAGCTGAATAATGTTGGTCCTCCAACTTTCTAATTCTCTTTCAATATTGTACGGCAATTCTGGGGTTTTGCCTCAGACACCCTTTCATCTTTCAATATCTACAAAATAACTGGCTGGGATTTTGGCAGGAATTGTGTTGAATCATTAGATCAAGTCGGGAAGAACTGACATCTTGACAATATTGAGTCTTCCTATCTATGAATCTGTACTATCTCTCCATTTATTTAGTTTTTCTTTGTTTTGTAGTTTTCATCAGTTTTGTAGTTTTCCTCACAAAGATCTTATACATATTTTGTTAGATTTATGCCTCAGTATTTCATTTTTGGGGGGGTTGCTAATCTAAATCACAATGTGATTTTGATTACAAATTTACTTGTATGTTGCTGCCATATGGGGAAGTGATTGACTTTTGTATATTAACTTGGTATCCCACAACCTTATTATAATCACTTATAGTAATTATAGTAAGTGAAAACCAATAGGTTTTCATTGTTATTGATTTTTTACATAAAAATCATGTGGATAAGAAGAGTTTTAATTCTTCCTTGTCAATCTATATGCCTTATATTTCCTATCCTTGTCTTAATGTATTAGCTAGAACTTACAGTACAACGTTGAAAGGCAGTGGTGAGACAGGACATTATTGCCTTTTTTGTGATCTTAGTGGAAAAGCTTCAAATTTCTCACTATTACAGGTGAGGTTATCTGTAGGTTTTTTTTTAATGGGCAGTTTTGGTTTCATTGAATTTCTCTACTGATTTATTATTTTCAGTTTCATAGACTTCTAATATTTTAAGATTTTATTTTGTTTTGTTTTGCTATGGGGCTACAGGATATGTGCATTTGCCAGAAAGAGACAGACAGAGAAAGAAAGAGAAAGTGAGAAATCACTCCACAGAAGGAATGATCATGCTACAACTCCTTCTTTTCCATTTTCCTCTTGGGGTGTTCTGCATGCATGCACACTGCATCTGGCATGTTTTTTAAGGTGCTGGGTTCTGGGACTCAAACTGCTTGGTCAGCCATGTGCGATCCATGTGGGATCCAGCTGGCAAAAAAAAATACTTTATTTTCATTTAAGTTCAAATATCTTTATTTTTCTATTCTTTCTTTTTTCTTTCTTTCTTTCTTTCTTTCTTTCTTTCTTTCTTTCTTTCTTTCTTTCTTTCTTCCTTCCTTCCTTCCTTCCTTCCTTCCTTCCTTCCTTCCTTCCTTCCTTCCTTTCTTTCTTTCTTTCCTTCCTTCTTTCTTTCTTTTAGATTTTTTGCTATGGAGTACATGCACTCGCCAGAGAGACAAAAAGAGACAGAAAGCAAAAAATCACCCTCCTGGGGGGATGGTCATTCTGCAATCCCTTTTCCTCCATTCTCTTCTCAGGATTTTGGGCACACATGCAAATGCACCCGCTGTTGAGTTTCAAGCCTCTGGGTCCAGGATTCAAACAGCAGGCAGCCATGTAGGACTCCTGCAATGTAACTGTTATGCCATCTGCTGGTCCCTAGTTCAAAATATCTTAAAATTTTCTTTGAGATTTTTTTTTTCTTTGACTCATGTGTTATTTGGAGACATGCTGTTGTTTTTTTTCTTTTTTCTTTTTTCTTCTGATTTTTGCTAGAAGGTGCATGCATTTACTGGAAGGAGAGTGACAGCAAAAAAGCAGCCCCCCCATGGAAAATGGTCATACTGCAATCCCTTCTCCTCCACCTCTTCCTCCCCTTGGGATTCTAGGCATGCATTTTCATTTGCCCTGTGTGACTCCCAAGCCACCAAACCCAGGACCTGACCCACACAGTCCACTATGTGGGATCCAACTACCCCAACCAACATTACATGAGCTGACCCTAGAAGTATATTGTTTAATCTCCAAGTTTTTTGTAATTTTTCCAGCTATCTTTCTGCTGTTATTTCTAGTTTAATTTCATTAAGGCCTAAGAGCAGAAATTTTATGATTTTTATTCTTTTAAATATGTTAAGGCATGTTTTATGATGAAGAATGTTGTCTATCTTGGAGAAAGCTCTAGGTGAGCTTAAGAAGAATGTGAATTTTCGGGCCAGCAGGTGGTGTGGTGATTGAGGACGTGGGATTCCCACATGGCCGACAGTGGTTCAATTCCAGGACCTGGGGCTTGCTTTCTCACTTTCCCTTTCTCTCTCTGACTTTCTCTTCCTCTCACTCTGGTCAAATTAAAATGAATAAAGTTAAATAAAATAATTCTTTTAAAAAATCAGTTGGATATATATATATATTTTTTTTTTCTTTAAAGAAGAATGTGGATTCTACTGTTAGATGAAGTAGTTCCAGATGTCCATTATATCCAGTTGCTTGATGGTGCTACAGAGTTCAATGATGTCTTTATTGATTTACTACCTGTTGGATCGTTTATTTCTGATAGAGAGATGTAGGAAGTTCCAACTGTAATAGTGGAGTCACCTATTTCTTCTTGCTTTTTTTTTTGGAGAGGTTTTCGCTATAGGGCACGTGCGCTCGCCAGACAGAGACATAGAGACAGAAAGCGAGAAATCACCCCCCAGGGGGGATGGTCACGCCCCAATCCCTTCTCCTCCATTCTCCTCTCAGGATCTTGGGCACGCACGCACACGTGCCCGGCGTGAGTGTTAAGCCACCTGGTCCGGGACGCGAACCACGGTCGACTACGTGAGAGTCCAGCGACATAGCCATTACGCTAACTGCTGGTTCCCTCTTCTTGCATTTTTATCAGCTTTTACATCAAGTATTTTGAAACCCTATTGTTAGGTACATAGATATTAAGATGTTTTGTCTTTTTGGTATATTGACTATTTAATGCCTTGCTTTATCCCTGATAACTTTCTTTGTTCTGAAGTCTGCTGTATCTGAAATTAAATAGCTGTACACATGGACCACACACACACATTATATATATATATATACATACACACACACACACATTTTATTTTTATTTTTTAAGTTTACTTATTTATTTCTTCCATGAGAGACACACACACAGAGAAAGAGACCCCAATGGAGTCTTTATAATGTGATCTACCTACACTTTCAGCTAGCCTAGATCATGGACATGCTTTCCAATCTGTACTGGGAAGCCTCAGGATATGAACCTGGGACCTTCCCATATGAATCTGGTATCACAGAGCACTGTATTACCACTATGCTCTGGTTGGCCCTCCCAACCCTTTATTTTTAATCCATAGGTACCTTTATATCTAAAGTGGGTTTCCTTTAGATAATACATAGGTGGCTCTTATTTTTTGATCCACTCTTACAATCTCTGTCTTTAATTTGTTGTATTTAGACTATCAACATTTAAAGGGATGATTTATATAGTTGGACTAATATCTACTATATTTGTTACTACCTTCTAATTGTTGCTCTAATCTTTGTTCTTACTTTTATCCTCCACATTTCTTCTGTCTTTGGTGCTTTAATTGAATATTTCATGTTTCACTTTTCTCTCTCTCTCTCTTTTTTTTTCTATAGAGCATGTATACTCACCAGAGAGAGACAGAGAGAGACAAAGAGAGAGAAATCACCTCCCCAACCCCTCCAGGGAAGATGGCCATGACACAACCTCTTCTCTACCTTCTGTCAAGATTTTGGGCATATTTGCACCCATGCCCAGCATGTTTTTCCAGCTAGGTCCAGGACTCAAATCGTAAAATTGGCCATGTGGGTTCCATTGGCATAACCATTATGCCACTGGTTAGCCTCTCAACTTTCTTTTTATATTACCATATCAATTTCTTATTTTATTATTTTTTTAAAGAGAGATTTCTGCTAGAGTGTGTGCACTCACTGAAGAGACAGAAAGACAGAAAGCAAGAAATCACTCCCCCAGGGGAGATGACCACGCTGCAATCCCTTCTCCATTCTCCTCTCAGGATCTTGGGCGCACACGTACATGTGCCTGCCATGAGTTTTAAGCTGCCAGGTCCAGATTCAAACCACGGTCCACTATGTGGGAGTCCACGAACATAACCATTACGCCATATGCTGGTCCCACTTCTTCTTGTTTTAATCTTTTTAGTGGTTGCCCTAGAGTTTTCAATAAACATTTACAATTAATCCAAGTCCACTTTTGAATAAGACTATACCATTTCATAGTAGTGCAAGCCCCTTATAATAACATATTTACTTAATTCCTTTTCTTATCCCTTACATCATTGCTATCGCTCATTTTATTTACATAAGTGCTAATATATATGTATGTGTATGGGTGTACACAAGCAGACATATTTAAATACTTTATTAAGCTATTTTAAACAAACTATTAACAGTTGAATCAATTAATAAGAAGTTTTTTATTTTGCCTTCAATTATTCCTTCCGTGATACTCTTAGTTTTTTAAATGTAGATCCAAATTTGTTATCTATATGCTTTCCATTCTCTCTGAAGAACTCCTTTTAACATTTCTTGCATGGCAGGTCTACTGGCAACTCGTTCCCTCCATTTTTATTTGTCTTAGAAAGTCTTTATTTCTCCTTTACCTTTGAGGGATAATTTCACAGGGTATAAACTTCTAGGTTAGTGGGAGTTTTCTTCTCTCAATACTTTAAATTTCACTTCACCCTTTTCTTGTTTATATGGTTTCTGAGAAGTCAGATATAGTTCTTATCTTTGCTCTTCTATATGTAAGTTGCTTATATCCTTTCAAGATTGTTCTTTCTTTCTGTCTGTCTTTTTTCATTTGTCAGAGATCATGTATGCTCACTAGAAACAGGTCAAGGGAGAAAGAGAGAGAGAGAAGTAAAATGAGAAAGCCCCCTGCATGGGGGATGGTCATGCAACAATCCCATCTCCTCCATTTCTCCCTCCTTTCCAGATGTTAAGCATGCACGCACATATGTCTGGTGTGCTTCTCAGGCTGCCAGGTCCAAGACCTCAACTGTGCAATCAGTTATGTGGGACACACCTGCCTTAACAATCATGCCACTGGCTGGCCCCAAGATATTTTTGATTTTATCTTTGATTTTTCTAGACTTTGAATATATGCCCAGATGTAAGGATTTTTTGCATTTATACTGGTCGGTGCTTTCTGAGCTTCCTGGATCTGTGGTTTAGTATCTGACATTAATTTGAGGAAATTCTCAGTCCTTATTATTTCAGTTATTGCTTTGTTCCTTTCTCTTTTCCTTCCCCTGTGGTTTTCACATTATGCACGTGCTAACACCATTTGTAGTTGTTCCACAGCTCTTGGATAATGTGTTCTTTTTTTTCCTTCAGTCTTCTTTATTTTTGTCTTTGAAGTTTGTTATTGTTTTGCTTTTCAGTTTTGGAAGTTTCTATTGTTATTTCCTTCAGCTCAGAGACTCTTTTATCAGCCCATGTCTAGACTATTTCTACTTTTGATTTTTTAAGAGGTTTTTGCCAGAGGGTGATGTACTTGTAGGAGAGAGACAGAGACAGTGAGAAGGAAAGTGAGAAACCACTCCCCGGGTGGGGGAGGAAAGGCTACACTACATCCTTCTCCTCCTGAGATCTGGGGTGGGCACACACACACACACACACACACACACACACACATCCAGAGTAATTTTCAAGCCACCGGGTCCAGGACTCGAACCACAGTCGGCCATGTGGGAGTCTGGCAATGTAACCACTATGCCATCTGCTGGCCCCCATGTCTAGACTATTAATGAGTCCATTAAAAACATTCTTAATTTCTGTTATATTTTGATGCTAGAATTTCTTTTTGATTTTTATCATTTTCATATATCTATGTTATCTATCTACTTTTGCATGTTTTCTCCATTTTCTATTAAAGCCTCTAGCATATTAATCCCACAGTTTTCAAATTTTGTGGTCTGTTAATTCCAATATTTCTAATGTTCAATCACTTCATAGTGTATATGAGTGTTTTACCTTTTAGTATGCCTTATAACTTTTTGTTGAGAGATGAAGTTGTGCTGAGTAAAAGGAACTCTAGTGAGTAGGTCTTTAACAATGTAATGGCAGGTTATGGGGGAAGCATTCCCTTTTTTTAATTTTTGTTTTTAAAAAGCAAAAATTAGGACCAGTAGATGGCATAGTGGTTACATCACTGGACTTCCACATGGTCGAAGGCAGTTCAAGTCCTGGACCCAGTGGCTTCAAATTCATGCTGGGTGCATGTGCATGTGTGCCCAAGATCCTGGGGGGAGAGTGCAGGAGAAGGGATTGCAGCATGGCCATCCCCTCTGGGTGTGACTTCTCTCTTTCTGTCTCTCTGTCTCTCCAGTGCATGTGCCCTATAGCAAAAATCTCTCAAAAAAAAAAAAAAAAAAGGCAAAAACTACAGAACTGTTTTTTCAACAGAGAACATTCTTAAGTCTGTTTAATGTTTCTTCTCCTTGTCCATCACACCTATCCTCTACCACCCATTCTTTCTATTCTCATAGTTTTTTGGTGTGCTTATGTCCCTGAAATGTCAGCTTCACCAATGCATCTCAATCCCCCCTTCCTTTTAGATGGGACAAGATGACTGGAGGGGGCTAAAGTTGGATATCTCCTTTCCCCAACATGGAAGACTAGATTTGGCTAGTATTCCCATTCTTCCAGATTAGCAAGGATCTGAAAACAAAAACAAAAATCCCCAGCAGGCGATATTCTGGTAAAGTTCTTGCTAAATTCTCTTGAGAAGAGTCTTTCTGAGAAGTATAGAATGTTCTGGCATATTTCAAAATGGTTCCTTGTCAGTTTTCTCTTCACTGTGAGGACCTAGTAAAGTTCCTAGAGGTAAAACTCACAAAATGGTGGGGACTCCCATAGGGCAGGGTCACCCTGGAATTTTTAACTCTCAGTGTTGTCCATACTGAGCCTCCAGCAATTCTTCACTTACAGTTTGTTTTTCTACCCTAGCATTGGTTCCCCCAAAGGTTCCTGCTCCTGAGTTTCTCTTCCAGTAAGATATTCCATGTATCCACCTGCCAGTCTCTTCAGTTTAGAGGAGGCAGCAATTTGCCCTGTGACCTCATTTCTCTGATAGATATCTAGGAAAGATGTTGATTTTTTCAGTTTCTTTAACTTTTTATTTGTTGTTAGGACAGAGTGATGACTTCTAAGTTCTTTACATGCTGAATCAGAAACTGAAAGTCTCTTATCTGATTTTGATATCAGAGTTTTGCCAGCCACATAGTATCTTTTCATTTTGTTTATATAAACTAGAAATTATATAATATTTAAGAAAGTGGTAGAATTTGTATCTAAGGTTATGTGGACCTGGTGCCTTTTTCAAGATGGTAGATCTTTTACTCCTTTTGTATTTTACTCCTTCTATTCACCTGTGTCAGATTGTCTTCTTCTTTTAGTCACTTCTGGCAATTTATCTTAGGTCATCTGGAAAGTCATGATGTATTTTTCCATGTTTTTCTAAGCAAAAATGCATATGACTTTCCTGACAACCCATTTCCTGACACGACACATTTCATCAAGATTTTCAAGTCTGTTGATTTATATTTATAGACAGAATTCTCTGACAATTTTTTTCTTTTCTGCCATTTTGTTGCCTTTCTCATTCCAAATACTTATCTGGTATTCATTCTCTGTTGAGCTACAGGTAGAATAAAAAACATTTTTGTCTATTTCATAAGTCTATTCAATTTATAACCTTTGGTTTTATTGTTAAAGTCTTTTTGTAGTTATTGAAGTTTAAAAGAAAAGTAATTCTATTTTCATCTTTATTATGCCTCTCTTCAATATCACTCCTTTTTTTTCCTTCTTACCTTTCTTTTTTTCCTTCCTTCCTTCTTTTTTTTCTGGTTTTATGAGTTGAATGTCTGACATAGCAGAGCTCAATGCTGATCCCTGCTGTTCGCAAAGTAGCACTCAGTAGTGGAAGGGGTTAGATTCTGTATATGATTGCCATCCTTACCATCATTCTCTCCATGACTTCACTGAGCAATCACTGAAATGGTCGACAAAAGTGGATGCTGACTGACATCCATGAAACCCGTCACCTGGTCCATTCTTTGAGTCCTTAGTTAAGAGGGTACTTATGAGCATTCATGAGGCATAAATACTGTCACATTTTTGGACCAAAAGTAGGGCAATGGGAGTGGTTCACCAGGTGCAGATGGTATGGAGGGAGGCATTGTTTGCAGAGAATTTTAAAATAACAATAAATCCAAACATAAATTAGACTTGCTTTTATTAGCAGCATGGGCTGGCAATTCTAAACAATAACAGTGTCACAATATTCCTCAAAAAATCTTTTTCTAAGTTCTAAAAAATTACTTGCACCTAAAACAGACCATTCCTACCACCAGCCTTGGTTATGACAGAGGTTTCCATCCATTTTCCCTGCTCCTAGCTTTTTAAAAAATTATTTAATTTTATTTATTATTATTATTTTTAAAATTTGCTATAGGGTGCACATGCTCATCAGAAAGAGACAGAGGTGGGGGGAGAGTGAGAAAGCAAGCTGCCAGGTCTGGAACTCAAACCATGGTCAGCCATGTGAGAATCTAGCACTGTAACCACTACACCACCTGCCAGCCCCAATTATAAATATTTTTATATATATATACATTTTTTTTTAATTTTGGAACCAGCAGTTGGCATAACGGCTATGTTGCTGGACTCCCATGTAGTCCATCGTGGTTTGAGTCCCAGACCTGGTGGCTTAAACTCATGCCAGACGTGTGTGCATGCATGCCCAGGATCCCGAGAGAGAATGGAGGAGGAGGGATTGCAGCGTGGCTGTCCTCCCTGGGGGGTGATTTCTCGCTTTCTGTCTCTCTCTGTCTTTCTGGTGAGCACACGCGTGCTACAGCGAAAACCTCTCCAAAAGAAAAAATAATTTCTTTTATACACTCAATCACTATACATCACTTAGCTTGTAAAGTGAATTCTTCCAACATGAATACACTTCACACCAGTCCAGTTGAGAATACTATACACATTATCAACAGACAATAATCTATTTCTGTGTCCCATAACTGTGTTACCTCTCTATTTTTCTCTTTAATATCTTTCCTCACACTCTCCTCCTTCTCTCCTCCCAGTATCCATAACCAGTTTCCATGCTTCTATATCCTCTAATCTTTCAGTTTCCACCACAGACTGTGGACAGTCAGTATAATATAAATGGAGACATACAGTGCCTCTCGCTCTCAAAGCCTGACTTTTTTCACTCAGCAGTAAATCTTCCATATTCATGCACTTTCTATAAAAAGCTAGGGTCTTGTTTTTTTATGACTGAGTAGTATTTCACAGAGTTTATGTGCCACATTTTTTCAAGTCATTCATCTGTTTGTGGACAATGGGTTGGTTCCATGTCTTTGAAATTGTGAATGCTGGATTTTCTTTTTTTTTTTTTTCTTTTTTCTTTTTATTTATTTATTTATTTTTGAGATGTTTTTGCTATAGGGTGTGTGTGCTCGCCAGAAAGACAGAGAGAGACAGAGAGACAGAAAGCGAGAAATCACCCCCGCCCCCCCAGGCGGGTGGCCACACTGCAATCCCTTCTCCTCCATTCTCCTCTCAGGCCCTTGGGCACACACACATGCATGCCCAGCATGAGTTTAAGCCACCAGGTCCAGGATGTTCCACTAATAATTCTGTCCACAGGGAAGATTTCTCTTCATCTTTGTCCTTATCATCACATACAATTGAGGTTAGTAAGTACAATAATCTGTACATAGGTCTTCCATAAATCAAGTTTAATGTTTTGTTTCCATAATCACCTAGTCATAGGGTACTCTTCCCACCCATGAAGCTGTGTAAATGAGTTGATGGAGATGTGGCTATGTATCAAGAATAGGGACACTGAGGATGTGAGTCACTTGCTCACACAGCTTACTGGTACCTTTAGGGCTTGCTTAAGCTTAGTCTCATGTGACCTACTTACCTTTGTCTAAGAAGGCCTGCTAGGCACACCCAACTTTACAACTTGATAGTTAAGATAACATCCAACTCATAACTGGCAGTCTTGTAGCAAACTAGATAAAACCTACATTTAGGTAGCAACTGAATAGAATTACTACCTAATTGATTTTACGGTAACACTGAAATTCTCCAAAATTATTTGTCTTCGCAGGTCAGTTAGGACAGTTAAATGAGGACAGGAGGATCTACCATTCCTGAATCTTTCAAATCAGTGATTATGTCAACAATCTCTGTTATACCTACAGACATGAAGTATTGCCTTTTATTTACTGTTCTTCTATGATTTTGAACTTATTTTCAAGAAAATTGTTCACAACATCATTTCTAATTTATTTGCAGTAAATTGTTTACAATATCATTTTACTGTCCTTTTAATGCTTCTAGGATCTGTAATGATGACTTCTCTTCATTTTTGACAATGGTGATTTGCACATAATCTTTCTTTCTCATTGTCTTAATATACTTTTTATGGATTTCATTATTCTTTTTGAAGAACCAACTTCCAACTTTGTTACTATTGTCTGTTGTTTGTCCATTTCTTATATAATTGATTCCATTCTTATCTTTACAAGTTTATCTTTTCTTCTTAATTTTGAAGAATTTCCTCCTTTTTCCCTTATCATCTTAGGATGATAGTATACTGGGTCATCGAAAAAGCCATGACTTATTTTGTCATGTTTTTCTATGCAAAAATGCATCCTTACTATCCCGTGAACCAATAGATAGATCGTTGAATTTTAAGTGTATTTATGTATTTTCCCCATGAGAGAGAGAGGCAGAAAGATGCTACAAAGAAATTATGTGAGATGTAGAATAACATTTCTACAGATGATAAGCAGCTTTAAAAGGCTGCTAAGTTGTAGGAAAAATATAAAAAGAATACTGCTTCATACTGAGCTAAAAGAAAGCATGATGCACCAAAGAAAAAGAAAAGGAGTTGTTAAGGATAAAAAGGGCGAGAAGGAAGATAAAGAAGATGAGAAAAAAGAGGAAGATGATGATGATGATGAATAAGTTAGTTCTAGCATTTTTTTTCTCCTTGTCTATAAAGGATTTAACTCCTTGCACACGACTCACTCTTTTTTTTTTGGAGAGATTTTCACTATAGGATGCATGCGCTCACCAGACAGACAGAGAGAGACAGAGACACAGAAAATGAGAAATCACCCCCCCAAGGGGGATGGTCACGCCGCAATCCCTTCTCCTCCATTCTCCTCTCGGGATCTTGGGCATGCATTCACACGCGCCCGGCGTGAGTTTTAAGCCTACGGGTCCAGGACGCGAACCGCGGTCAACTACGTGGGAGTCCAGCAACATAGCCATTACGCTAACTGCTTGTTCCCACGACTCTTTTTAAAGAAAAAAAATGTGAAATATAAGGCTTTGTCAGATTTATTTTTAAACTGTACATTGTCTTTTTTTTAAGCCAATATTGTTTTTCAAGTCTTCTGTATCCTTATTGATTTTCTTTCTGTTTATTCTATCAATTTTTGAGAGATTTTGAAATTTCATATTATAACTATAGATTTGTCTATTTTCCCTTTATTCTGTCAAATTTTACTTAATTTATCTGAGATTTTGTTATTACAGATATACATATGTAGTATTTGTCTAGGTCTTTTCTGTTGCTAGTAATGGAGATACCAGAATCTGGGTGATTTAAGAGGTATTTATTTAGCTCATGCTTTTGGAGGTCTAAGGAAAGACAGAGCAGAGCATTTCTGTGTCCATGTGTCTCATTCCCTTATCTCTTAAACCCACAGGGACTCAGTCATAGGAACCCCACCCTGATGTGTAATCACTTTCCAGAGGTACCAACTTTCAAGATCATAATCAGATTGTCTCTATTTTTTTTTCTTTTTCTTTTCTGTTTTTTTTTTTTTTTTTTTTTTTTTTTTTTTTTCCTATAGGCACATGCATTTGCCAGAGTGATGAAGTGAGAAATCACCCCCCAAGGGGGATGGCCAAGCCACAAACCCTTCTCCTTTACTTTCCTCTTGGGATCTTGGGCACACAACAGACACATGCACCTGGAGTGATTTTAAAGACACCAGGTCCAGAACTCAAACCACACAATCCTATTAATTTTTCCTTTAAGTAATATGTCATTTTCTTTTCTTTTCTTTTTCTTTTGACGTTTTCTTTCTTTCTTTTTTTTTTTTTTTTAAGAGAGATTTTTGCTATGGGACATGTGCACTCGCCAGAGAGACAGAGAAACAGAAAGCAAGAAATCACTCCCCGGGAGGATGGCCACACTGTAATCCCTTCTCCCTTATCCTCTCAGAAGTTTGGACACACAGGGGCCAGTTGGTGGTGTGGTGGATAAGGGCACTGGATTCCCACATGGCTAACCATGGTTCAAGTCCCGGATCTGGTGGCTTCCTTTCTCACTTTCCCTTTCTCTCTCTCTCTCTCTCTCATCAAATAAAGAAAAAAATAACAATAACAAATGGAAATAAATAAATAAATAAGAAGTTTGGACACACATGAACATGTGCCTGATAAGAGTTCTAAGCCTTCAGGTCTAAGACTCAAACCACAGTCAGCCATATGGGAGTCCAGCAACATAGCCATTATGTCATCTGCTGGTTCCCTGTGTTTTTCATTTTTAACATTTCCACTTCATTATTTCTTAGAATTTTCATCTCTCTGCATTTTCCACTGCAGTTTTTAATATATTATCATACCAACATTGTTTAATCTTTTAAAAAATTCACCACAGAGTATGTGTACTCTCAAGAGACAGAGAAATGGAGAGAGGGAAAGGGAAAAACCACCACTCTAATGAGGCATGGTCACATTGCAATCTTTTCTTCTCCACTTCTCCATCCTGTTGGGATTTGGGGCACACATGCACACATGTCCAGTGTGTTTTTCAAGCCACCAGGACCAGGATTTGAACTGTTCTGTCAGCCATGTAGGATCTGGTTTCCTTAACCACTAACCCATAGGGCCATTCCTAGTGCATTTACATATGATGTAATCATGAATATGCTTGGGTTTAATTTACCAACTTAAGATGTTTTTGTTTGATTTGTACCATTTGTTCTCTGGTGCTTTGCTTCCTTTTCTAGGCCTTCTCCTCCTCTTTCTTCTTCTTCTCTTTTTTTTTTTTTATAAGAATTATTTTATTTAACTTTATTTATTTATTTTAATTTGACCAGAGAGTGACAGAATGAGAGAGAGAGCAGGAAGTGAGAAAGCAAGTTGCCAGGTCCGGGACTCAAACCATGGTCAGACATGTGGGAGTCCAGTGCCCTTAATCACCACACTACTTGCCAGCCCCCAGGCCTTCATATACATATATATATATACACACACACACACACACACACACACACACACGCATACACACGCACACACACACACACATATATATATCAATCACTCTAATTTATATATGTTTCTTTCTTCCTTTGTCTGTTCTTAATATTCTCTATTTTTGCTTTTCAATAATTTCACTCTGATGTAAATAAGTATAGTTTTTCTTTGTATTTTCCATCTTGGGATTTATTGATCTTGAAAAAAATGTCAGTAATTATTTTTTAAAAATAATTCTTTTGTCTCATTTTTCCCACCTTTTTCCTCCTGAAACACCAATTATATATATATTAGACTTCTTGATATTATCCACCTTTCTGATTTATTTATTTTTTTTGAGAGATTTCGCTATAGGGTGCATGCACTCGCCAGACAGACAGAGAGGGACATAGAGACAGAAAGTGAGAAATCACCCCCCAGGGGGGATGGTCATGCTGCAATCCTTCCTCCTCCATTCTCCTCTCGGAATCTTGGGCATGCACGCACACGCGCCCAGCATGAGTTCTAAGCCACCGGGTCCGGGACACAAACCGCGGTTGACTACATGGGAGTCCAGTGACATAGCCATTACGCTAACTGCTGGTTCCTCACCTTTCTGATTTTTTTAAAAGATTTTTTTGCGGGACCAGCAGTTAGCGTAATGGTCATGTAGCCGACCGTTCAAGTCCCAGACCCAGTGACTTAAACTCACGCCGGGCGCATGTGCGTGCGTGCCAACAATCCTGAGAGGAGAATGGAGGAGAAAGGATTGCGGCGTGACCATCTCCCCGGGGGATGATTTCTCGCTTTCTGTCTCTCTGTCTCTCTCTGTCTTTTTTGCTACATGGCACATGTGCTCACCAGAGAGACACAGAGAAACAGAAAGAGTGAAAGTGAGAAATCACCCTCCAACTGGGATGGTCATGCCACAATCTCTTCTGCTCCTCTCAGAATTGTGGGCATACATGCACATGTGCCTGGCATGAACATAAAGCGCCAAAGGACACAAACAAACTCTCATATTTGTACATAAAGACTTGTGCCCCATGAATATTTGGTGAATAAATAAATGAAGGAATTCCTATACCACTCAGAATTGCTATATCACACAAATTATAGAGCATAAAACTCTGAAGGTAGCAGCAGCATTATAGCTTTTCTGTAATAGAGTGCAAAATCTGTTCTGTGACAAAAGAGTTTTAAGAAATTACAGAGAGGATGTAAAAAAATCTGCAGCCAAAAGATGAAAAACAAGGATAAAGTTTAAGGAACAGGCAGCAAGTGTTGGAGAAATTTATTTTAAAAAACAAAACAAAACAAACAAACAAACAGAAAAGAATCCAAGGTGAGATTTCATTTTCCTGATACCCAAGATTTGACTAGTTTATGATTAATAAGATAGTAATAATTTAAGAAGGCTTCAACTGCTTTATTCATGTTGTAATATTAGACATATGGGCCAAAATAACTTAATCTACATTTATCTACATAGGTTATTTTTTGTTGCTAAGCCAATGCCTATTGTTTTTAATGTCCTGAATCCCGCAATGTACATTTACCAGCAAATGCCAAAGTTAATTCAGTCTATCAGGCCCCCATCCACACAGAATAATTATGTCCTGCTTGACCCTCTCTCATTTACTAATGCAGGTTGGTCAATCTTACAGATAGTACAGAAACTCTTATCTGGAAATCCCAGCTGCAGCATAGAACTTCTTTACTCAGAAGGAGTTTAAACAAGAAATAAATAAAACATTTTATGATTAATTCCATCCCCAGTAAAAATGCTTTCTGTTGGGACCAGCAGATAGATGGTATAATGATTATGTCACTGGACTCCCATGTAAGTCAACAGGATTCGGGTCCCAGACCTTGCGGCTTAAAACTCACACTGGACCCATGTGCGTGCATGGCCAAGATCCCAAGAGGACAATGGAGAAGGGACTGCAGCATGGCCATCTCCCCCAAGGGAGAAATTTCTCATTTTCTGTCTCTCTGTCTCTCTCTATCTCTCTGGAGAGCACATGAACCCTATAGCAAATATCTCTCTTTAAAAAAAAAATGCTTTCTGAAAACAAATATTTTGGGGAACCAGCAGTTAGCGTAATGGCTATGTCGCTGGACTCCTACGTAGTCAACCACAGTTCAAGACCCAGTGGTTTAAAACTCACGCCAGGCGCGTGTGCATGAGTGCCTAAGA
Organism: Tupaia belangeri chinensis; assembly: GCF_000334495.1. Taxonomy (NCBI): domain Eukaryota; kingdom Metazoa; phylum Chordata; class Mammalia; order Scandentia; family Tupaiidae; genus Tupaia; species Tupaia belangeri. Next base: position 4,990,531 of record NW_006160211.1, read on the forward strand.
TCCCGAGAGGAAAATGGAGGAGAAGGGGTTGCAGCGTAACCATCCCCCCTGGGGGTGATTTCTCGCTTTCTGTCTCTCTGTCTCTGTCTGTCTGTCTGGCGAGTGCACGTGCCCTATGGTGAAAAACCTTGCAAAAAAAAAAAAATTTGGAATTCCTTACTTTTGTCATCTAATCTAGTTGAAAATTACAAGGAAAACAAACTCCCATAAAACACCTCTTTTTTTCTTTTTTTCAAATGAATGCATACTTTTATTCTGTGTGGATTTACAACAATTTATTTGGTAAATCCCATATTAATAGTAGCTCAGGTTGTAAGGCAACATTTTGCTATTATAATAAATACTATCAGGACCAGCAGGTGGCATAATGGTTATGTCACTGAACTCCCACATAGTCGACTGCTGTTTGAGTCCTGGCTCCAGCAGTTAAAACTCATGCTGGGTGCATGTGCATGTGTGCCCAAAATCCCAAGAAGAGAATGGAGGAGAAAGGATTGCAGCATGGCCATCCCCCTCCCCCCCAGGGTGATTTCTTGCTTTCTTTCTCTTTATCTCTCTATCAAACGCACATGCCCTACAGCAAAAATCTCTCTAAATACATACATATATACATACATACATACATACATACATACTATTATGAACATCTTTCTATGCTCATTATTACACCCTCATGCTAGTTATGCTTTGCAATAAATTCCAAGATCTGGAATTTAATTTCTGTAGTCTTCATACCTAGAAAAAAATCCATAACACAGAGTAAACACTACAATGAGTGGACACTGTTTAAAGAAAAAAGACTTTTGAATTCACATGCTTCCTGAGTTCTTTTTTTGTTTTTCTTTTGGAGAGGTTTTTGCTATAGGGCGCGTGCGCTCGCCAGACAGACACAGAGAGATATAGAGACAGAAAGTGAGAAATTATGCCCCAGGGGAGATGGTCATGCCACAATCCCTTCTCTTTCATTCTCCTCTCGGGACCTTGGGCATGCACGCACACGTGCCCGGCGTGAGTTTTAAGCCACCGGGTCCAGGACGCGAACCGCAGTCGACTACGTGGGAGTCAAGCAACATAGCCTTACACTATCTGCTGGTTCCCCTTCCTGAGTTCTTATAAAAGTTTCCTTAAGAATAAAAAGCAAAAGTACCAGCAGCTGGTGTAATGGCTATGTCACTGGACTCCCATGTATTCAACGGCGGTTCAAGTCCCAGACCCAGTGGCTTAAATTCATGCCGGGCACATGTGTGTGCATGCCCAAGATCCTGAGAGGAGAATGGAGGAGAAGGGATTGCAGCATGGCCATCCCTTCTGGGGATAATTTTTCACTTCCTTTCTCTGTGTCTCTGTCTTTTTGGTGAGCACATGTGCCCTATAGGAAAAACCTCTTCAAAACAAACAAAAAAAGGATAAAAAGCAACAACAAAAAAACAAAACAAAACAAAACAAAAAAAAAACAACCAACCAAGCATACAAATAACAACTCTAGACCTAGGTTTGCAGTAATTGGAAGACTGTGGGGGCAACTTCTTGAGCCTTAGATCTAAGATTCTCCTGTCTGTGGATAAAGATTCTAACTCAAGTAGGGGTTTAGGAGACAAATAACTTGGGGCATGTATGGTTTGCAATTCCTCAGAAGTCTGGCTTTCTTTTTTCACCTAAAAGAATGGAAAATACAGAAGTAGGTAATAGACATCTGTTTCCTCTATTAGACTCTTGGCTTAAGATATTTACTATATTTTCTAATTACTTTTCTATTAAAGAGCAGCCTTCATCTGCAAGGTGGAACAGGGATATGCCCTCTTTCTGTCTTTGCTTCTGGGGCTTGGTGACCGGGTGCTTGCCTCATCCCAAGGTTACCCTCACCACAAGCTTTTTATGTGTGTGACATGCTCAGTTTCATCAACCAGACCATGCCTAACCTGAAACTCAAAGATGAGGAGATGTGCAGACTGTTCTGGAATTCTGCATATGTCAATATGGAGACTGGTAGACCAAATTCTTTATTATACATACAATCTTTCAAAGTTAAGTCATTATACCAAAATATTTTTTAAGAATATGTATTGATGCTATTCCTCTAACTTCATATTATGAAAGACTATATAAGAAAAAATATGTTTTACAGAAATTTATTATTGCTCTTTGGAGTGTGGTTGAAAGATAAGAAATATATTTTAGCTTAATTAAAAGTAGTCTTATGTATATACTTTCAAGAAAACATTAATTTCAGGTGACATTATGGAAGGATTCATAACAGCTTCTTTTCCAAGGTTACATACAGACAATTAATCTTCTTGGGTCTTGGGTTCTTCATCAATAAATGTTGGACTAAGCAGTTTCTAAATAACCCTCTCACCCCAAATTCCATGATCCTATGTATTTGGAATGAAATGATTCATTGCTCTGCAGGTCATATATCTCTCTGAGGAATGCAAGGAGTTAACAAAAAAACTCAAGATATAAATATGGACTTTTTGTGAACTGCCAATAATCATTACTTATTTGCAAATACCCCACAAGTAGTTTATTTGTGTAGTCCTTTCTACGGGAACTTCAATTTAAGAGGAAATCATGATTCTATCAGCCTGTATTTAGTATGACAAGAGTTGGGAAGAAGCTTTCACAATTTTCTTCAACACTGCAGACTAAGGACAGCAAGTTCAGAAGATTGGAGATCTCTGGACTTTGAATCATAGATGGAAAAACTTCCTTGTAGTCAAGTATGAGGTGATGTCTTACATGATCTATTTATTTTCTTCTGTTTCTGTAATATAATGCAATGGTTGTGCATGCTGAATTTCAAAGAAACTGCCTGTTTGTTGTCCCCTCTATGATACCAGTAAACTTTGAACATTTTTTTCTACTTGTTTCATGTTCCAGCTGTCTGTTTTAGACCCAATTAGACACAGCATAATACAGTGAAAGAGCACCAGATAAAGCCAGGGAAACCTAGATGACAGGCCTGACTCTGTAGCCTTGTTCAAAAGAATTAGCCTCTGGGACTCAGGTTGTTCTTCTATAAAATGAAAATATTTAATTTTGTTAGATCTCTTCCTCCTTTAAGAGTCTATGGTTCAGGACCAGTAGATGGCATGATGATTATGTCACTGGACTCCTACATGAGTGCAGTTCGAGTCCCAGACCCAGAGTCTTGGAACTCATGCCAGGCACATTTGCATGCATGCCCAAAATCCCAAGAGGAGAATGGAGGAGAAGAAATTGCAGTGCAGTCGTTCCCCCTGGGTGGTGGTTTCTCACTTTCTGTCTCGGTCTCTCCAGCAAGTGCATACACTTTGTAACAAAAATCTCTCTCTCAAAAAAAAAAAAATTTGATGGTTAAACAAATGATCTGGACAGTAGTTCTTTTTATTACCTATCAAAATTCTAATTCTGCTAGTATAGATTTAGAATAGGCACTTCTTGTTTTCACCTTAATAATGAAAATAACTCAATGTATAACTCCATTCAATAATGCCTATTGAAAGAAAAACTTTAGACAATTTAATATAGCAGAATTTGAGACACCCCACTCCCATCTTTCAACCCCTGCCCCTCGAAGCTCCAGTCCACGGACCCCCAAGCCAGAGACCCCTCTTGTCAGCCAGGTACACTTTTTTTCCTCCTTCTCCTCTTCTTTCATTTGTAAATTTCTCTCTTCTCATTACCACGTAGGAACGCCTTAGCCCTCCAGACACTCCACTCCCATCTTTCAACCCCTGGCGAAATCTCATGCGACTTTTTCTTTATTTTCTTTATTATTTTCTTCCCACTTATTTTGTCCTTACTCCCTTTATCTACACCATCTCTGGTGGTTTAGATAGGTCTAGAATTACTGTTTGGAAATATTCTAGTATTTTAAGACTCTCTAGGATACTCCCTTTCACTGAACCACCTGGGAAGAAGGAGATACTTTTCTTTGTACAGCTGAAGAGAAGACTTTTCTTTTGATCACATTGCTAAACACAATAGAAGAGAGACTTTGGCAATCTTTATTCCACAGCAAAAAGGAAACACTCTTGCTCCTATTCTAGGAAACTTTCTCTTAAAAGGTATTTCAGAGGGAACACATATCCCAATGGTTAGAAGTAGAAGAAGAACCTCAGGTCTGAATAAAGCAGGAAATATGTTCCCATCAAAAGAACACAGTAACTCCCTTCCTTTTCTTGAAAAAATAGAGGACGTTACCAAAATGTCCGAGATAGAATTTAGAACATTCATGTTGAACAAATACTATGAGCTGGAACAGAAAAGAGACAATGAACTACCGGAGATGGAGGAAGAAATGGAAATGCTAAGAAAGAATAAGATGGAACTATTAGAGGTGAAGTCTGTAATACGAGAAATCAAACACTCTCTCAAAAGTATTAAAAGTCGACTAGACCACGCTGAAGATCGAATCTCTGGTGTGGAAGATAAAACCTCTGACCTAGAGAAAACCACCAAAAAGATAGAGAAAATAACAAAAAAACAGGAGGATAACATACGAGAAATACTAGACTCCATTAGACATCCTAACATCTGAATAATTGGTATCCTAGAAGATGAAGAAACTAAAAAGGGTATGGAAAACCTATTCCATGAAATCTTGGGGAAAATTTCCCAAGTCTAGAGAGACACTCAAGCATCCAGACCCAAGAAATACAAAGGACCCCAAATAGAATCAACCCATGAAGATCTTCCCCAGGGCATATTGTAGCCAGACTGGCTAAGAACATAGATAAAGATAAGATACTAAAACTGGCAAGAGAGAAACGACAAGTGACTTACAAAGGTCACCCCATCAGACTAACACCAGACTTCTCAATGGAAACAATGCAAGCAAGGAAAGAATAGGAAGATGTATTGAAAGTGTTAAGAGAGAAATATTTGCAACCAAGATTAGTGTATCCTGCTAGATTATCCTTCATATGGGAAAAAAAAA
>NW_006160211.1:5000769-5002569 GCF_000334495.1 Tupaia belangeri chinensis
GGAAAAAGACAATCAATCCTATTAAAAGATGGGAGAATGAATTGAAAAAAACACTCTCTAAAGATGACATATGGATAGCTAAAAGGCATATGAAAAAATGCTCAACATCCCTCATTGTAAGAGAAATGCAGATCAAAACAACAATGAGATATCACCTAACCCCAGTCAGAATGTCTAAGATTAAAAAAACAAAAAATGATAAGTGCTGGAGGGGGTGTGGTGAAAAGGAAACTCTCTTACACTGCTGGTGGGAATGTAAATTGGTCCAACCACTGTGGAGAACAATTTGGAGATTCCTCAAAAATCTACAAATAGCACTACCATATGATCCAGCAATCCCACTCCTTGGTATCTACCCGAAGGACAGAAGAATACTTAATCGGAAAAGTGCTTGCACATTGATGTTTATTGCAGCACTTTTCACGATTGCTAAGTCATGGAAACAACCCAAATGCCCACAAACTGATGAATGGTTAGAAAAACTGTGGCACATATACTCAATGAAATACTATTCATCCATAAAAAAAACAACAAAACCCTGGCTTTTGACAGGAAGTGGATGAGAATGGAAGACTTACTGCTGAGTGAAGCAAGCCATGCTATGAAGGAGAGGCATTGTGTGTCCCTATTTAATATATACTGAGTGTCTGCACTCTATGACTGAAACTAATTCTCTAAAGGATATAGAAACGCAGTATATAGATGTAAATACCAGATATAGTGTGTGTGAAAGAGGAGGGTCTGAGGAAGGACATTTGGGGAAGGGAAAGGGAGGCAAAGCATTAATGGCACAAAGAGGTGTGGTATTATCTGTTGAAGATATTTTGTAGTTTTATCAACAGTACTAGGGAGAAATGTTCACTAGTTGAAATATCCATTTTGTAAGACAAATAATATTGTGATTGAATGTATGGAAGAAAATGAAATGAAAAAAAATTTTTTAAATAAAATCAACTGTAGAAACCTTAAAAAAAAAAAATAAGAACTTACCAAGAACTCTGATCTTGCTTATTAATCTTGATTGTTTACACTTAATTTTTGACTTATAAAACTCTTTAGTTTTTATATGTTAAGGAAACTTACTGCAGTTAAGAAAATTAATACTAAATGTTTGTGACCTTTGTGATTAATTTTAGTACCTCAATTTTTAGCTTTTTCTTCATTCCTTAATGGTCAAATAAAGATTTTAAACTGTCAGAAAAAATATATAGCAGAATTTAATTGAGCAAAAATAATTTGAATTGGGCAGCCCCAGAATGGCTTTCAAGAAATTCCAGATAGCCACGTGGTGGAGTGACATTTATGCACAAGAAGGAGAGATGATGTACATAAAATGGAAGTGAGGGAATGATGTAGAGAAATAATTGGATTGGTCCCAACTCCCTGTTTGCCTGCATGCACACAATTTAAAGGGTGGGCTTTCTGTGTATGACTGAAGTGTGGCTGCTGTGATTGGCTATAACTTAGCAACTTACTAAGGAACCAGATTTCCAAGTGAGGGTATGGTTTGTTTATGGAACTGAAGCAAAAGTACAGAGGCCTTTTCAGGCCAAACAAGTTTCACATGCCATAATGAGAATATGAGAAAACCTTGAAGACCAAAATACCTGTGCTGTAATTCTAACTTCAAGTTTACTAGCTGTGTGACTCAAACAAGTTCCTTCACCTCTCAGTTCTATTTCCTTCTCTTCCTGTGAAATTATGACGATATATTGCATGACAGAATGAATACAGAGTGATTAAGTACTGTGCTCTTAAACAGTAACAAGTATTTATGAGTGCTTCTTATATAACAGGGAA
>NW_006160211.1:5003097-5052232 GCF_000334495.1 Tupaia belangeri chinensis
CAGCAGGAAGGAACTTGTCCTGGTGGATATTACCATGATATGATACTATTGTTTAATAACAACAGCTAATATTTATAACTATTGTGCATATTGTGATATTGTGGGAAACTTTCTCAGTGCTTTACATACATTCACATGTTAATTAAGTACTATTTACTGTTCCACTTGGAAGTACAGAGTTTGCGTAAGTTGTCCTAGGTCACGCAGCTACTAAGCCATAGAAATAGGTCTTGAACCTAGGCAATCTAACTCCATAGCTCATATCTTAAGCACTATTCTGTACTGTCCTGGGGTCAACCATATGATAGTATATTCCAACACATGTTCCTCAAGAAGAGAGGTATCTGTGGATATACCACCACAGAGAGAAGACAGTGTGACTTCAAGATCTCAAACTTGCTAAAATTCTTTTTGTTTATGTATCCTTTAATGAGGTTACCTCATCAGTATTAATTGATTGTTACTCTTTTTAATCAATGATATAAACCATAAACTCTGAGAGAGTTTGCTTATCATACTTGGTTTAAGATTTGGAAAGTTTACTTGCAAAGCTCTTAGAAGCACACATGAATAAACAAGAGTGAAAAGTTAAATCAAGAACAGACATTTTTGTTTGTGCTTTTTTCAAATCTATCCAAACAACAGAATTCAAAAGTCTTCCTTGACACCATAGGCAAATGCTTCTTCCCCAGGCACAGAATAACCTGAGAACATGTTCACAGTGTTGTCGTAATTGGTGAAATTTCTAAATGATGTACAACTTCACATTTTTGCTGGGCTTACTTTAAAAGAGTCCCTAAGAGCAAGACATTGATAAATGCTGGTAAAGGTTGATGACTTCTGAGAGAATTAGACAACATGATAGCAGATGACATTGGTTGGCTAATCCAACTCCCATTGTCAAATTCATCTTCTTTGGCATTCTCCATTAGAGAGGCTTAGCAAAAACTAATTTTGCTTTTCTACTTTCCTGCAGCTGGCACTGGTTATATGAGACCATTTTATGCCTAGGGGCTTCTGGCAAAAGTTTCTAGAAGCATCCCGATGAAGTTTTCTTTTTCTGATATAAAGGACAGATACCACTGCCACCACCCTTTCTGCTGCCCTCATTTCTTCATTGGGAATAGACAAGTGTCTGGAGCTATGACAGCCATCATATATTATAGAAAAGGGCCAAGAAAATTGAAGAAAGAGGTCCACCCAGGTGGTATACTTCATAGCCTACTGCATGGCAGTGCTGGAAGCCACAGGGCTGACCAAGGGTTTGGATGCCCAGATCAGCCTGAAAACACACAAAGTACACACACAGGTACCCAGGATCCTAGACACTATAGGGATGGAGAAAGCGGATTGTATCATGAGGAGACACTGTCAATGATGCTCTCTCTCGCTCTTTCTCTCTCTCTCTCTCACACACACTATCATTAAAAACAAAACAACCGGAGAAGCACTGGCCCTGGTATTTTTTAGCTCCTAAGAACTGTGAACAATTGTTTACTTTCAGAATGTTTGTTATATGAATACAATAAAGTGAGTCACTTTTAGTTAGTTTTCTATTGATATAAAAACATTCCTCTTGACATAATGTGATTGCAGATATTTTAGCACAGGCTTTATTATCTTTTAATAGAATACCTATCTGCCTGTCCTTCAGAAATATCCCAGACATTTGATTGAAGGACAGATATCACTAGCACTATAAAGAAGCATTATTTAATCAAATCCCTGAAAAGACTTATATGGCACAGTATAATCAAAATATAATGTTTTTATAGTTTATCCCTTATTCATAATAGTTAGTGTAACTGTAGCATCACTTTCATTTTTTTAAAGAGGTTTTTGCTTGAGAGTGTATGTGCTTGCTGAAAAGATAGAGACAGTGAGAAAGAAAGTAAGAAATCACCCCCCCACCCCCCACCAGGGAAGATGGCCATGCCATAATTCCTTTTCCTCCATTCTCCTCCTGGGATCTTGGGTACACAGGTGCCTGGGATGATTTTAAAGCCACTGGGTCCAGGACTCAAACAGCAGTCGACCATGTGGGGTCCTGGCAATGTAACCACTATGCTATCTACAGGCCCACAGTATCACATTCTTAATAATATAAAGAAGGAAATAAATTATTAACTAAATTTACTGTCAGTCTAATATATGTATGGAGTCCAAAAGAATGTATAAACTTGGTTTTTGCTTTAAGCCTTCAGTTAGTTGTATCTTCCATGGTTGAGAGGCATGGGGGAAGTCACTTGTTCTAACACACCCTTCTCCAGCTCTTGAAAAGATATGAGTCCTTTCAAACAGGCCCTAGAGGTCACTCACATGGCTGCTCCTTACATGGACACAAATAAATCAAACTTCTCCTCTTTGAACCACCCCTCCCTTTCTCTATCTACAAATGAGTTGAGGAATTAATGTGATCAAAGTAACCCTATTAACACCACTGAGTGCATAGAATGCACTTTATACAGTTTTACTGAATAAGTAAATTTAAAAGAAGTACTTTCCATAATGTAAAGACTTACAGAGAGACTTTTTGGAGGGTGTGGTCTAAACAGTCTTAAACATTGGGATTTAGCCAAATGGAGAAATAACAGGGAAAGAAATCCAGAAAGAACTGACAGGGTACAACAAGGTATCTAAGTGAACAAAAAAATGGTGCCTCGAGGTGAAGTAGAAATGATTTAGGGTTGCAGAAGTATGGAGTATGAAGCAGAGAAATTAGCAAGAACTGAGTCAACATGGCTCTTAATTACAGGACAAGCTGAAGAGATTTAAGAAGGAAACTGGCATTGCTTTGCATTTCAAAAAATCACTTTGGAGATGGAATATAGTCAAGATAAGAGATTGGTTTCAAAGAAGAAAGACTCCTTATGAGTTCCTGGAAAAACAAAGTCATGAGGTTTAAACTAATGAACCCATTCCCAAGTGTACTAAGTAAAAATTTCAACATTTCAAAGCACTCTACAGTGTGGATTTCAAGTCAAGTCAACAATGTGCTGAGCTGTGTACCAGTCAGGCAGTATAAGCAAAAACTGACCCAAATCCCTTATTCTTTTAGAGAAAGGAAAGTGGCAACAGAGACCAGGGAGGGGCCCCACCTTGGAGACGGGTCTAAACCTAATCCTGCATCTAAGCCACCTACCTGCCTGCCTGGTGCTGAGGGAAGACTCTGGGCACTTTCCCAACTATTCATCCTTCTATTCTGACAGCAATTCTGAAGCCCAGAAGATAAGATCCTTGACCAAGGTCCCACAATGACCAGCCAGGAATAGTCTCAGTGGCTCCAGACCCAATTCCATGTCCTAAATACAAGATGACAAAACCCGCTGCATAAAAATAGTTCAATTAAAATCTAAAATAAAATGGTCATTTGCTCTCAAAAAGAAAGCAAGCACAGTATTTCAGGAAAATGTCATGAACCTAAATGAAATTGTAATTTGGGAAGTTGTAAAAATATGAGTGCACAATTTACTTTCTAGGCGACGCCTGTCACATGACCCTGAAACTTGGGCCCTGCCCTGCTGTTCCACCTTGCCTGGTTCGTGCAAGGCTGCATGTGGGTGAGACCAGGGTGGGAGGTCAGCTACACAGGATGGACCACTTAACAGCTGATCTGCTGGGACCCATGCCTAAGAAGTTAATTTCTAGCTTTGAGATGGTTTCTGGTAATTGTAGGTAATTTAAAATATAATTGCAATTCAGTTAAAAAAAAAAAAAAAAGAAAAAAACTCTGTTTGCAGTGTTTATCCTCATCACTCTAATTTAAGGTCTAGAATGTTGGATGCACTGCACTTCAGTACGCACCCAGTTTGCATCTTCCTGATTTTACCACCAGTGATTATAAAAACAACCTCAGCAAACCTCAGTCTGCATTGCAGGACTGACACGCAAAACTCAAATATAAAGTTTCACATTCTGGAAGGTTAACTGTTGAGCATGTTAATGACTATCAGATAGATGAAGAAAACCACAAGGCTCCAAAATGCAAAAGCTCCTCAAAAAATATCTAGCCTGCCCATATTTATAATAAGGCTACTTTCTTTCTTTTTGTTCCAAAGAGGTATGACTATGGTTGAGCTCAGTGTGGTCTGCATGCAGGCTTACTGGAGGAATAATTATACAAGGCCACTTATGAGTGGGCCAACAGAGCTTCCCTCTGGGTCATGTGCTACAAACTCCTCCACGCTAAGCTGAGCATTGACAGCTTTGCAGGGTTTACAGAGATTTCCTATCACAGTGAGATCAAGTGTTTTAAATGTATTGGTTTATTTCGAGAAGAAATTTTAGTATCTATTGTGTAGGGCTCAGAGAGAATTTTTAAAAAATGTCTAACTAAAATGTGAGCAGGAGATGGCAGGCACCTCAGCAATTATTTAGATTTAAAGCCTGGGCCCAATCAGTCATGGCTGCTCACCTAAACATGTGCAGCTAAATGACTGAGAACACAGTTGAAATGAGTATGCAATCTACTGGGTTGTCGGGTTGGTTTTTGCATAGAAAAATACATCATGACTTTTCCAACAACCCAATAATAAGCTCACCTATAGCCTCCCATCTATCAGCTTGCAAAATTCAAGAGCACAAAGTTAGAAGCAATACTGCACGGCAATAATAAAAATTATACTATGTTTTTAAAATTTTTTTCATTTACATTTTTAAAAATTTCATTTTCTTTTATACATTCAAACACATTATTTAGCTTACAAAGTGAATATTTCAACATGTGAACATTACACTATGTTAATGATGGGACTGGAAATTACATCCTGAATCTAAGAACTGAGGGTCAAGGGTCAGAATTCTGCAGTCCCGGTATCAGAAGCCTTCCTTCCAAAATAGGCCCAAGTACTGAACAGTGGCACAGACATAAATGCAATGCTCTCTGTGACTAACCTGGATGGGAGGGTTCAGAGTTCCTTCCTGAATATGCTGGGTACATGCACACCTACCAGGGGGCTGGCTGAGGCAGGGGGTGGATTGTGGCATGGAGACCCTGTTGAGGTGTTTGTTTCTCTGTTTCTTCCTGTCTCTCTCTCTGCCTCAACACTCACTCAGGGAAAAAGTAAATAGATAAACTTTGAAAAAACACAAGAACATAAATCTAGGCCCAAACTAATGTCCATTACCAAACAATACTACTTAGTGGAGATTGTCTGACTAGAAAACTTCCAAACGGAGCTTAAAAATTTAACGATTGGGAAAACAAAACATGTCCAAACTAATCTGGCTTTGCTAATACTGACACAACAGGAAAATAAGCTTTTTAAAAAAGACTTACGGTATGCTCCTATTTAAAAAAATTCAAATATTATACAACTAAACTTTAAATTTTTCTTCAGCCTCAAAACTCTGTCTACTCCCCTCCTCCAAGTCTTTTTCTCTTGAGGTAGCCCCTGTTACAGTTTTTTGTGTGAGGTAACATGTGCATATCTAAGCATGTATATGTATACCACATAAATAAATAGTGGTGGCTCCAGAATTCCTATGTAGGAAGGACTTAGGAACTCTAATCTGATTGCATGTGGATAAGCCACATAAATCTAGAGTTGCTGGCATTTTATATAAATATAAATGCATAAATTTGAGCACTAAAAGAAATAAGTAAAGCAAGGAATTATAAAGCATTGAAAAGTAGGAACTCACAAGTCCTTGCAAATAATAGATAGTAAATAATAGATGAATGGGGTAAAGGAACTCCTTGGTTGCAGTGAAATATGACAGCTGACTGGTGAATGTGAAGGGGGTAGTAGAGCTGAAGGAAATTATTTTGCAACCATGAGGGTAAAGATTGAATCAGACAAGACTTATCAATGGATGCTACATCTTCAGAAATATTTTGATGAGAACCAGGATACTTGGATCAAATTAAAATGCCTTCCAAAGTAGTGGTCAGTAGTTCTAAGAGTGGAAGGAAAATCATCAGTAGTTATATAACTTAAAACTTGAACACTACCTCAATCAAGTCATAGAAATCAAAATTACTAATGAAGAATAGATATAATACACTGAGGACACAACATCACCTATGCAATTCTCTGGCCCAGAATGCGTAACGTTTCAATCTAATCACATAGAAATATCAGACCCATCTGAAATGAGGAATGCTTTATTAAAAACATTACAAATATGCAACTAAAAGATAGTGTAACGATTATGTCACTGGACTCCCACATAGTTAACTGTGGTTCGGGTCCCAGACCTGGTGGCTTAAACCTCACACTGGTGCATGTGCATGCATGCCCAAAATTCTGAGGGGACAGTGGAGGAGAGGGGATTGCAGCATGGCCATCCTCCCTGGGGGGATGATTTCTCACTTTCTGTCTCTCCAGCAAGCACATGTGCCCTATAGCAAAAATTTCTAAAACAAAACAAACAAATAAGCAAAAACATTATTTATATGAAGAGGGGCTGTGATGAGGATCATATTCATCAAAAATGTCCATGTCATAAAGGACAAAGAAAGGCAAAGAAATCCCAGATTAAAGGAGACTAAAGAGACCTGACAACCAAATATGATACTACTAGACTCGATCCTGCTGTGGAGAGAAAAAGTATTCTAAAGAAGATTAAGAGATGACCCAACAGAACTGAAATGCCAATCACATATTAGCTAAAAAGGCAATTGTAAGGTTGATTCTGTTGCTTCACCCCCACAGCCACCCCACCACCCCACTCCTGCCAAGCTCTAGCCTCCATGCTCTTCATGAGCACTTGAGCTTCTGCACACATAGCTTCCTCTTTGCCCAGGGAACCAGGAGGTGGGAAAGTTCTGGTACAGAATAGACTGTTTATGCTGCTGAAAGAGGGGACTATTTAAAGTTTTGCTTCAGACCCTGGAATTTTAGACTATGCCAATGACACAGGCCAAAGAATGAGGCCGTCATAGAAACTGCAACAAATTCCTTTCTGGTCCCCTTTGACCAGCTTGTGCTAATCCTGCCGAAACCTTTGTCTCACCCTTCTTTTGTCTGAGTCTGTTTTAAAGCCAAACTCCATTCAAAGAAAGGATAGTTCATGACCAATGTAGGTGAATAAATGATTGGTGAATAAATAAGGATGAATGAATGAATGAACAAATAAACAAGGTAAATTTGAATAATGCTCTGATAATAAAGACTACTAGAATGATTTATGAAGGAATGTGCAAAAAGAAAGTAGGCTTTTTCTACCTTAGTTTTTGCTGAGATGTGCTTTGGTAATATAGTAATTTCCCTATAGTTGATTTCAAATGTAAATACCTTTCTATTTGAACCAGTATTAAGTCTGGATATACAAATCAGAGTAAAATGGAGAAAAAATTCTTTAAGGAACACGTGGCAGCTGGCCTTCTCATCAGAGAGATGAAAGTGGAAAATAAAACCTATAAGAAAATTGTAAGAATTTTATACTCAGATAGAAACTTGAAATAACCATGTAACATAAAAAATACAGGGCAGGGACCCACAGTTAGCATAATGGCTATGTCGCTGAACTCCCATGTAGTCGACCGCGGTTCATGTCCCGGACCTGGTGGCTTAAAACTCACGCCGGGCGCATGTGCGTGCGTGCCCAAGATCCCGAGAGGAGAACGGAGAAGGGGTTGCGGTGTGGCCATCCCCCCTGGGAGGTGATTTCTTGCTTTCTGTCTCTCTGACTCTCTCTGTCTGGCTGGCGAGTGCACGCACCCTATATGAATAATGCTCTGATAATAAAGACTACTAGAATGATTTATGAAGGAATGTGCAAAAAGAAAGTAGGCTTTTTCTACCTTAGTTTTTGCTGAGATGTGCTTTGGTAATATAGTAATTTCCCTATAGTTGATTTCAAATGTAAATACCTTTCTATTTGAACCAGTATTAAGTCTGGATATACAAATCAGAGTAAAATGGAGAAAAAATTCTTTAAGGAACACGTGGCAGCTGGCCTTCTCATCAGAGAGATGAAAGTGGAAAATAAAACCTATAAGAAAATTGTAAGAATTTTATACTCAGATAGAAACTTGAAATAACCATGTAACATAAAAAATACAGGGCAGGGACCCACAGTTAGCATAATGGCTATGTCGCTGAACTCCCATGTAGTCGACCGCGGTTCATGTCCCGGACCTGGTGGCTTAAAACTCACGCCGGGCGCATGTGCGTGCGTGCCCAAGATCCCGAGAGGAGAACGGAGAAGGGGTTGCGGTGTGGCCATCCCCCCTGGGAGGTGATTTCTTGCTTTCTGTCTCTCTGACTCTCTCTGTCTGGCTGGCGAGTGCACGCACCCTATAGCAAAAACCTCCCCCCCCAAAAAAAAATACAGGCCCAAAATCAGTAATTATTAGAAAAAGAAAATAAAAAGTTGAGAAAAACAGAATCTGTAACTCACTTTGGCAGAGAAAAAGGAAACTGAGTCAAAGCTCATCAGACCCTTTGGATTGCCCCCTGCCTGGGATGCAGAAGGAAGCCAAAGTGTGGACAAAGGGTAGTTGTGCCAGATAAACACTCATAGAAAGGTTTTGCTTGGCTCTAAAGTGGTATCAGCATAGGGGGAGTTAATATTCTCTAGCAAGGAATTTGGAACATTTAGAAACTTGCTCCCAAAGGCAAGAAAAAGTTCAAGAAAAGGAATTACAGTTTCTCAAAGAAGAACAAGCAT
Organism: Tupaia belangeri chinensis; assembly: GCF_000334495.1. Taxonomy (NCBI): domain Eukaryota; kingdom Metazoa; phylum Chordata; class Mammalia; order Scandentia; family Tupaiidae; genus Tupaia; species Tupaia belangeri. Next base: position 5,011,714 of record NW_006160211.1, read on the forward strand.
AGAAATGTCTATGCACCTAAGGGTAACCATCCTCCAAGCCTTATAGGCCATCCTGAACTCCGAACAACCATTTCCACTCTTCTAACAGCACTCAATTGTACATTGGAGAAATAATTCTGTCTCCACGAAATGCATTGTATTGAGCCGGTCAGTTCAACTGTGTATTTTAGGTGTCTGCCATGTAGTAGTGGAGGTCAATGGAAAGAAGGAAGAAAGGAAGGAAGGGAGGGAGAGAGAGCACGGTGTTCGGACCTCCCCTAGTTAGGCCAGTGAGACAACTTTCTCTCTGAGATTTGGATCTTAAGTAAAATGTAGACTCAAAAAATGCCAGAAGCAGTTTCATTCTAGCAGAGACATTCTAATAAGATTATTCTTTTTTGTTTTTTAGATCCTGAGACTCTTCTGTCATGGTTTCTGTTTTTTCCAAGTCAGGTGCCTGAGCATTCTCTTTTATTCTAAGAACTATCATATATCCTTCCAATAAAGTCTCCCTCTGCTTAAGTTATCCAAAGTTCATTTCTGCTGCTTTTGAACAAAGAGCCATGACAGACACACATTTCCCAGCTTGCCTTTATGGAACACACCAACTATGACCCCCATATAGAGGCTTGGTAATACGATAGTTGGTAGAAGTTTATAGATTTTTTTTTTCACTTTGTTTCTATGTGTCTCTGGTTGATTTCACCAAATACACTCAAGGGCAGGAACATGAGGAGTTGAGACAAGAAATGTCAGTTCTTTGCATTCCCTTGCGAGAACCTTTTATTACAGGTCTAAAAGTACTTATTGTTCTACAGATATGAGTTAGGGTACCATGTATTTATGTAAAAAAAGTCACTTATTTCTAAATTAATTTCAAAGAGTGTATTTGCAGTTCACTCGTTTTCAAAGCCTCACCTCAGCTACCACAAATTTCCTATGATTTTCATATCCAGTCAGCACTAGCTGAAGTAGGAACAGAGTTCTACTTTTAGTCCTAAATTTCAACTAGCTATGTAAAGAGCAAATCTAAACAGGTCCTTACAGCTTACCTTTTCAAAAGCACAGTTTAAACACAGTTTTTATTTAGTTACTTTATAGAAAAGCCCATAGAAAATCATTGTTGCAATCTTGTCTTGAACTGATTATTTTTTAAGTAGTTCAAAATTATCTGATCATTTTTATTGTTTTGCCATTATTTCAATGTCTACTATAATTCTGAGCACATGAAAGATGTTTAAAATAGTATTTAATTTATGAACATAGATTTTATTTTAAATTATGAGAAGTTTTGATTGAATCATGGATTTTAAAGATATATTTTTAAATAATTATTTAATTTTATTCATTATTAGTCGTGTTATTATTATTTAATCCAGAGAGAGAGAGAGAAAGTAAGCTGCCAGGTCTGGGACTCAAACCATGGTCAACCACATGGGAGTCCAGCACTCCAACTGCCATGCCATCTGCTGGCCCCAAACCAGGGCTCTTTTAATGCTTCCATATAATTTTCACAAAAGTATTAGAGTCCTAAAATGGTCCTATATAGAATGAAGGCTTGAATCCTGTCTTGGATGACTCTATGGTGGGATTTACACTCCAAAGCTCCTCCTTCCCACAAACCCCACTTTTGCCCTCAACATTAAGTTGTAAGGCTAGACTTTATCTGAAGCAACATCCTTTCTTGGTTCTCTCCCATCTCCTATGTCTCTCATTACCTCATAGGTGTTTCTTAAAGGGCAGCCAAATCCTTATCTCAAGTTCTGCTTCCAGTGAACCCAACTAAGACTATAATATGCTACTTATCTAAATAGAAATGTTACTTAACAAGACATATGAATTCCATTGCCAATGAGCTTGATTTTACCAAATATTGGGTCATCAGAAAAAGTCATATTTTTTAATGCAAAAAATGCATCATCATGACTTTTCTTTTCTTTTTTTTTTTTGGAGAGGTTTTTGCTATAGGGTGCATGCGCTCACGCTCACCAGATAGAGAGACAGAGAGACAGAAAGAGAGAAATCACCCCCCAGGGGGATGGCCACACCGCAATCCCTTCTCCTCCATTCTCCTCTTGGGATCTTGGGCATGCATGTACACGTGCCCGGCGTGAGTTTTAAGCCACTGGGTCTGGGACATGAACTGCAGTCGACTACATGAGAGTCCAGTGACATAGCCATTACACTAACTGTTGGTCCCGCATCATGACTTTTCTGAAGACCAAATATGGTGATGACTGCAAAGGCTATAACATCATTGTATGCCATCAACACAGCAATAAGTGACAACTATACTGAGAGCCTTTTATGCCTTGAATTCTTTTCACAATTCTCTCAGGTAGGCAATGCTTTTCATTCTTCCAAAGTGAAAAAAGTAAGAATTAACGTATCAACTACCCTGTCTAAAGTCTGATAAACAGTACATGACAATTTATTTTGAGAATTTCCTGAAAGGTCATCCAGGTTGATAATAAATGTCTCAAAATACTATGAAAGAAAATAGCAATGTCCCTCTAACTTCCTATCCTTTAGCACTTGTGGGATAAAGCATAAGTGGTCACTTCAGAAATGAATGATTTGTTTTAAGGCTTACCCATGAGATCTAAAGCAGATTTCTTTAAAAAATATCTAGTCCTAGCCCCATTAAGTGCTTTGTAAATTACCCAAAACCAATCAATTTCCCCATAACCAAAAAGAAAGAGCAATGTTGTTAAAATACTATTGTAGTTTTAGAAGAAGTTGAAGACCAAGGCAGGTCAAGAGCATGTAGCTCTCTCTCTCTCAAATAGCAATGTGAAGTGCCTCTGTAGGGATCTGAATGGAGCAATTAGAAGCAGTTTCATGGGCTGTCAACCTGAGATATCCGTCTTCTGTTGAAAAGCCTGTGTCCTGTCATCAGCAAGGTTATCTCAGTCTTTCTTGAGCCTATTTTTATGTTTGGCCTGGCTTACCTCTTAGTTCAATTTCCATCAACAAAGGCAGCACTACCCTAATACAACCCTAAGAAAGCCAAAACACACACACGGTCAGTCCCTACTTAAGTCTTATTTAAAAAAGGATAGTCTAAGAGGTGGGAGGGGGAAGATTATAAAAGAATTCATATGCTTAGTGAAATAAGCCGAACACAAAAGGATGAATAAGGTATGCATCTACTCATATGAGGGATCTAGAATAATGAAATATGTAGAGATCGAAAGTAGGGCAATGGTTACTAGGGGCTGTTAATGGGAGTTCATGTTTAACGGGTGGAGTTTCAGTTTGAGATGATGAGAAAGTTCTGGAGATGGACAGTGGTGAGGGTTATATGACAATGTGAATGTACCTAATGCCATGGTAAACTACATATGTATATTTTGCCACAGTAATTTATTTAAAAATCTAGTGCTCGGGACCAGCAGTTAGCGTAATGGCTATGTCCCTGAACTCCAAAGTAGCCGACCACAGTTCAAGTCCCAGACCCGATGGCTTAAACTCACGCCAGGCACGTGTGCGTGCGTGCCCAAGATCCCGAGAGGAGAATGGAGGAGAAGGGATTGTGGCATGGCCATCCTCCTGGGGGGTGATTTCTAGCTTTCTGTCTCTCTGTCTCTGTCTTTCTAGCGAGTGCACACGCCCTATAGCAAAAACCTCTCCAAAACAAAAAAATCCAGTGCTCTTTTTGTTTCTCTTAAAGGATGCTGAGACTCTAATCCATAGCATTCCCACTCTGTGCATTTAAAAAAAAAAAAATCTTCTCTCCAATTTTCTCAAAACCCATCATCACTGACATCATTCTCTTTCAGACATGCCCCAATTTTCTTAATACCCCATGAAAGTCGCTTCCCTTTTGTCATGAGTCCGTGTCATTTAAGTGCAGAAGAGAGACTTTTCATCTAGGGATGGGAAAGGGAAAGAACAAGAACAAGTAGGCAGGAGAAAAGGCTAGAAATAGCCATCCACCATCATTTAAATTTCATCACACTCATTTTAAGCTGTACTATATCCTCTCTAGCTTCGAGTGGTTCTAATCATCTGAGCTTTGGCGAACAAATCTGGATCCGGCTTACCCACTGACATTCATGATCTCACAGTCTGCCTTCAGACCATGTCTCAGCTCTTGTTATCACGTGTTCACACACTGCTCAGAGGTTTTAGAGCAGGGGTTCTCAACATTTTCTGAACATTAAAAGCACCTGAGAAAATTTGAAAGTCTAGGCCACAATCCACAGCAACTAAACCAGTGGGACCCAAGGGTGGGGACCCAAGTAACTATTGTTTGAAATTTCCAATGTGCAGTTTTTTGATAGGCAGTGTTTTAGGGACGTGAACCTCCAACTTCAATGTGCACATCAACTATATGTAGATCTTGCTAAAAGATCTCATTCTGATTCAGGGGGCCTGAGGGGTAATCCCAAAATGTTGCATTCCTTTTTAAACATTATTTTTATTTATTATTATTATTTTAACTTGCTGTAGGGCTCATGTACTCACTGGAGAGAGACTGAGAGAGAAAGGGAAAGTGAGAAAGCAAACTGCCAGGTCCAGGACTCAAACCACAGTAGGCCATGTAGGAGTCCAGCACCTTAACCATCACACCATCTGCTGGCCCCAAGATGCTCTATTTCTTTTTTTAAGATGAATTTTTACTTTAGGGCACGTGCCCTCACCGGAGAGAGAAAGAGAGAAATCACCCCCTGGGGGGAGCATGACCACACTGCAGTCCCCTCCCCTCCATTCTCCTCCGGGATCTTGGACACACATGTGAATACACCCACCCAGTGTGAGTTTTAAGCAACCCAGCTGGGACTTGAACCGCAGTCGACTACATGGGAGTCCAGTGATTTAACCATTATGTCATATGCTGGTCCCAATGCTGCATTTCTAACAAATATTAAAATGATACTAAATTGGCTGTTCTCAGATCCCACTATTAATAGTGAAGCTTTAGAGAACAAGAGCCATTCAGATTTCCTTTCTTAATGGAGCATTTATTATAATAATGTGGAGCCAGTCACACCTGGGTCTCTTGGCAGACTGGACCTGAAAGATGACTTGAGACACAGCTGTGGTGGCCTAGGGACCACAGGAGCCCCTCAGCTGCAGGTGTTCCTTATATGCTGATTCAGCTGTTTTATCTTTGCCTTTAGGCTGCTCTTAGAGGCAGCCCAACTTAGCCACTTCTGCCTTCAGGATCTTTAACAAGTTACTCAGCTCTCTAACCATCATTGTCCTTCTGTGTAAAATGGGGTCCTAATGCCAGTTATGTCACTGGACTATTGTGAAGATTAAATGAGATAACCATGTACAACCTGCCATTATACATATCTGTCATTATTTCTACCACTGCTGCCAATGAAGAATCAACTTACTAATTCTCTCTCCACTTTAAGACTTCAAGTGTCTGCTAATGGATTCAGCTAATTGGTGACTGTGTACATTTTCTTTTTTAACCTCTGTTCTTACCACCAACTACTGATGCTACAAGTTCAAGTTTGCATTTCTCAGAAGTGAATTTGATTAATTCAATCAGTCACCATCCACTATAGCCTATTCCAGTAGGACTTTGCATTTGCAGAAAACCACCTTTGTGAAGGACAAGGGAAAATTTACAGATTGGCTTCCAATAGTACAGGATATCAAAACCTCCTCTGAAAGTATTAATAGATTAGATCATGTAGAAGATCGAATCTCAGATGTAGAAGATAGACTCTCTTACCTAGAAAAATTCATCAAAAAGACAGAAAATAGCCAAAAAAAATGAGAATAAGATACAAGAAATACTAGATACCATTTGATGCCCAAACATCCAGATAATTGATACCCCAGAAGGTGAAGAAACTGATAAGGGCATTGATAAGCTATTCCATGAAATCCTGGAAGAAAACTTTCCAAACCTAGAAAGACATTCAGATATCCAGACCCAAGAAATATGAAGGACACCATATAGAATCAACCCACGAAGATCTTTTCCATGGCACATCATAGCCAGATTGACCAAAACCACAGACAAAGATAACATACTAAAACTGGCAAGAGAGAACCGTCAAATTACTTACAAAGGTTATCCCATCAGGTTAACATCAGACCTCTCGTCCGAAACAATGGAAGCAAAGAAAGAATGGGAAGATATATTCAAAGTGTTAAGTGAAAAACAATTTCAACCAAGAATATTATTCACAGCAAGATCATCCTTCATATGGGAAGAAAAGACAGCATTCTTAGATAAACAAAATCTGCAAAATCTTACCAACACCAGATCAGCTCTCCAAGAAATTCTGAAGGGAATGCTATACCAGGAAAATTAAAGACAGACACACAGAAATAAGAGTACAAAAAACAAACAAGGAAATGGCCAATTTAATAGTAGGGGTAAGTCCAGAAAGGTCAATAATAACATTGAATGTTTATTTCTAGAATTTAATTAAAATGTAAAAATCAGACTATAGTAACACTGCAAATTCAACAGAAGAGAGATTAATTATGTGAAACTGAACTAGTGAAATCAAATTTTATGACTTTTGACTAACACATTATTGATTTTCTTCTATGCATTGTTTTCCAGATTTAAGGATTTTTGTCTTCTCTTGAGCTGTTGATAGGTTCATCTACCTACTGTTGGAACAGAATCCTAACCTTTTTCCTGGCTTAAAGTATTAAGCAAATTTTTCTTAACATTTTTCCATTTTGATTTATTAAAGCTAAAACTGCTTTTCTTGAAATTAAAAAAAATGCCTTAAAAATACCTATTTAATGACCAGAGAAAGCTATGTAGCTTCAGCTATGTGCTACTTTATAGTATGTTCATTCTACTCACTGAGTTTTATGCCTAAAGTCAGACATGTGTTCATAGATATGTATATGCCAGCTGTACTTGCTACTGAAAGTATTTAGATTAATCTAAGATCTTGTGTAAATCAATAAAATGTAAGAGGAAAAAAAAAGGCATGGAAAGCAACACCAGAGACAGTGTAGAGGAGGATGGGAAATGGCAGAGGTGAGAAGGAGGGAATCAAGGGGGAGAGAAGCAAAATATGTAAGAAACAAGAAATAGAAAATTATCTGTTGACAATAACATGTATAGTAATATCCTTGATTGAGCCAATATACAGTGTATTCAGTATGGGAAATCTCATTTGGTATGCTATAATGATGTACAGTGAATGAATATAAAATAAATAAATTTTAAAAAAAGATTTGACTTATAGTAGGTGACAGTAAAAGAAGCTGTATACAAGAAACTCTCAGAAAGAAATGAAGATAGAGCAGGTAATCTGAGGAATCCTAAGGGCAGAAAGAAATTACTTTTTTTGGCTTGACTAGTACACTCAACAAATATATATTGAGCATCTAATATGTACAAAGTATTCATTGCAATCCTGTCCCCAGATGGTTGGTACTGTCTGTGTTTCTTGGTTCTAAAGAGGTTCTAAAGATGTACCTGGAGTCCCATTCTCTTTCATAGAGATAGTGAAAGAAACATACAAGATTTTTGCTTTTTGAATACTATTTTTGTTTTTAATGAATTTTATACTCAGAAACACTACTCCAGAAGGAACAAAGAAAACCTCTCCAAAGCTCAGAACTTGGTAAGGGGATAAACACCAACACCAACTGAGTATGTGCTACATACCAGGCACTGCTCTAAGTGCTTGATGTGACTTAACTCATTTCATCCTCACAGCTGTACGGTGTAGTATTATTATCCCACTTGGCAAGCAGGGAAACTGAGGCTTCAAGAGGCTAAAGCATGGCTGTATCACACAGTGAGGAAATGGCAGCCCCAGCAGCTTGCCCCAGAATCTGCCCTCTCCCTGCACTGCGCTGTGCCTCTGCCCTCTCCAGAGTCAGCCCAGACATGTGGTGGCACAGCCTCCACATCAGCACACAGCTACCCCTGTTTTGGCAGAGATCCCTGGCAAACGGAGACATTCTCATATGTCTACCAAGAAGATATATACAATTCCCAATCTTCCCGCAGGACCTAAAAGGTTATTAAAAGATAAATTCACAATCCCTCCAGTTTATGTCAAAAAGCAAACCATTCACAAACTTCAGTATTATTATTACTTTCAACCCATTGCATTTGAAAATTGCTGTTTTCTTGCAGATGTAACAGTATTCAAAAAGCTCATGGAAAATGAGTATTATAGAAAAATACTGCATGAATTTTATACATTTTTTGCTCCAAAATAAACTGGTATTTATTTATTTATTTTGAGAGATTTTTGCTATAGGGTGTGTGTGCTCGCCAGAGAGACAGAGAGAGAGAGAGAGAGAGAGAGAAAGCAAGCAAGAAATCACCCCCTATGGGTGAATTTGTCCTTCTCATCCAGATTGTCTTGTTTCTTGGCATATAGTTGTTCATAGTATCCTCTAATGATGTTCTCCTCCATTCTCCTCTTGGGATTTTGAGCATGCATGCACATGTGTCTTGAGTCAGTTTCAAGCTGCTAGGTCCAGGACTCAAACTGTGGTTGGTCATGTGGGAGTCCAGCAACGTAACCATTACGCCACCTGCTGGTCCCAAACTGCTACTTTAATTCCAGCTTTCCATGAACTTCTTTTCAATTAAAACTTTTTATTAGCATAACAATGGTTACAATGTGAATTTTCAGTACATAAATACAATGTGCCATGATTAAACCACAGTAATTAGCATACCCATAATCTCAGTCATTTGTAACATTGCAAATTGTTATTAACACCTCTCCCCACTGTATTTTATAACACCAGACATGTTTCTTCTATCTACCTGCAATTTCATCTCTGTTAATCAACATCTCTCTATTCCTGCCCTCCCCTCCTCTTGCCCAACATCCAATAGTAATTCTACATCTCTCTACTTCTACAACGCCATTTTTTCCAATTTCCATAGAACATGTGGTGTTTCTTTTTCTGTACCTGGCTTCTTTCACTTAACCCAATTTCCTGTAGGCTCACCTATTTAACCTCCAATGACTGGGTTTTTGTCATTGGCTATACTATGGCTGCATAGTGGTCTGTTGCACACATGTACAACATTTTCTTTATCCATTCATCTGTTGATGGATACATAGGTCGCTTCTATATCTTGGCTGTTGTGAATGGTGCTGCAATAAATAGTGGAGAGCAGATATATCTAACACATACTGATTTCCTTTCCTTTGGATACATGCTGGATCATATGACAGCTCTATTTTTAGTTTCTTACAGAATCACCACACTGTTTTCCATATGGTTATACTAATTGACATTCCCACCAACAATGTAAAAGAGTGCCTCATTCTGTAAATCCTTACCAGCATTTGTTGGTTTTTTTTGTATTTTTGATGATAAAAGTTCTAACTGGGATGAGATGATATCGTGCCATGTTTTTCTTAATTGCCAGGTGGCAGGTGTACTCACCAGAGAGACTGAGAGAGAAAGTGCCTCCCAGTGAGTTGTGGGCATGCCACAATCCTTTTTTCCTTTTGTTTCTCCATCTCCTCAGAATTTGGGGCATGCACATACACACATGCCCACTGCCTTGTTTTTCAAGTCACTGGGGCCAAGACTCAAATTGCTGTTGGTCACGTGCAATCCAGATCCCAAAGCACAGCACTTAACCCCTGCTCTATAGGACTGGCCCTCTCATTGTAGTTTATGCATTTGATATGATTGATATGCATTTCCTTAATGATTAAATATGCTTGCTGGTCATTCATATGTCTTCCTTTGAGAACTATTTCATGTCATAGTGACCATTTTGTTTTGTTTTTGTTTTTCATCATCTAGCATCTGCAGCTTATTTCCATCTCTGTTCTTGTCTCTTACAAAGACACCAGCTGCTAGATTAGGAACCACTCTAATCCAATATGTCCACATTTTAACTTGCTTGTCTGCAAATACCCTATTTAATAAGGGCACCTTCCTAGATGTTAGGGATTAAAACATCAACATATTCTTGGGGGCGAGGAGACATGGCAGCCTGTAATGGCCCCATCTCTGCCAATTTTCTGAGCTTGGATCTTCATCCATCTCAGTGATCTTGTGGGTCAAGGAGTATTTTACTTACAGACTCTTTTCATACTTAAATCATCAGAATTAGTGTTGCTACTTAGAAGCACACATACTGACCTGACTTATTTGTAACTCTTATTACCTTGATCTCTACCCGTGAGTCTCCATCCAGAACTCACTAGGAATGAGCAGAACAAGGACTCTGATGGCAAAGATCCATTTGCTTTCAGAACAAGGCCTCTGGTATCTACACTTGCCCTCCTTACTATGATATCTTTGGAGCTCTCAACTTCTGCCATGGAGTACAGATATTCCGTACATATTGAGTAAGCAATGAGTGTTTGTCTTTCATAATCTGGTTTACTTTGCTTGGCATTAAATCTTCTATACTCATTCACTTTGAATCAAAGGAGTAGAGGGCAGGTAGGAAGGACTCAGAGAAGAAACATTTAATAGACATAAGAATATAAAGTTTTCTGCTGAAAATCATGTATTAATATATAGCAGTATCTTTGATGTGACTGTCACGTACTGCATACATACTTTGAAAAACCACATGGTGTATTATAGAGATGAACAATGATTGAATGTAAATAAGAACTCATAAAATTCAAAAAATATTACATTAAAATGAAAAGAATAAGGCAAAGAGCCCCATCTACTCCCTGTCATCTTCTAAGCAGACTGAGGAAGCAATGGCCCAGGCCTGTGTTACTGGACTCATGCTGACCATTTACAAACCTCATTACTGAAATGCCTGAAGAATCTTCTGATTTTCTAAGTTATGGGTTTGTTTTCGCGCTGCACTTCACTTTGCAGCAGAATCTAACTGATTTTTGCTTTGGTCAATGGTGCTATGGGGCCTGTTTCACTGGAAAGGACCATCACTTGCATCGGAGACCATAAATGTTGCTCCAATCTGTATAATTTTCATCAAGTCATGACAGCAGCACCGAAAGGGCTAAACACCGCTTCAACTGTGTTTGCTCTAAAGGTTCCAAAGCCTCATCAATGCTATTAGGAACAATAACATTATGCCAGAAAGAGTTGAAGAGGAAACACAACATTATGAGGTTCTAAGAAAAATGGTAATGAGAGACAGCTGAATTCAAAAAGGCAAATCTACATCATTGCCTTCAAGGAAATATAAATGCATTTTAAATTCTTGAATAAATCATCTTCACAAATGGCCATTAGAAGAGTGGCATGTTACTTCTTTGATTCGCCCTGTTTTGCTTTCTCCTATGATCTGCCCCTTGCCAGCTTCATGGAATTGTGGTAGGGCCAGGGACCACATAAGCTTGGAAATGTCTGATGTTCTCTTTATCATCATTTGTAGAAATTCTGTTTGAGATGAAGCCAAACTAGGAAAGAAGAATCTAAGGGATATACTCAAAATTTTTATTTCCTTTGCGTTGGTCTATCATACTATACCTAAAAATACACATCAAATTGCCAAGCTACTTGAGCCAATAAATGTATTGAGCCAGTATGTCCCTTTTTGTTTGTTTGTTTGTTTAAGCTAGTTTGAGTTGGCATGCTAGTTTTACAAATGACAATGTGCCATCAAGTATCCTTATCTATTTTGACCTAATTTTCTTGGACTGCTGTTGGCAAGAGAATATTGTGTTGAATGGACCAAGAATTTCAGCTGGGATGATGGTTTCTGAATTTCTGCCATCTGGCACACTATTGGAAACACGTACACACACAAATATACACATAAGCTAATGAATACACACCTTTAGAAAGCAATCTTTTGATAAGTACATATTATTAAGTTCTGATTACACTTACAAGCATGGCCAATAGGGAAATAGACTAACTAGAATACAAAAGTCTATCCCACATGAGTAAGAGATTTGGGGGTGGGAAAAGGGGAGGGAGAAATGATTAATGCACACAAGAATGTATGTACCTTTGATTTGATTACTACACATTGTATACATGCTTTAAAAAACCATGCTATATCCCACAAAAATATAAACGATTACATGTAAATCAGAAATCATAATGGAAAAGAAGTTTGATTACATCAAAAAGTCTGTTCTACCTGATTCAAGCCCATTCTTGCCACATCAAACCGACATCATGAGAATTTACCTTCCTGAGTTCAGCATTGCCTTGTTTTCTAGCTAAGTTGTGCTATTTCACCTTGACTTCACAGAAGACATATGGCTACCACAGCTGCCAGCTTGACTAAGCCCTTCGACCTCTCCTACTTTTTACAATTCAGTGTTTCCCTAACCCAGGGGACGGGCCTGGGCACCCTCATTCCTTCACATATTTATTCAACAAATAAGTACTGGGCACTTGCTCTGTACCAAGCCCAGGTACAGGCACTGGGAACTCAGCAACAAATACGAGTCCTTGTTTTTGTGAAGTTTCTGCTTTAGTGGGAGAAGATAGACAATAAAATCATTTTAAAGTAGATATTTGTCAGATGGTGATAAATGTTATGGACAAAGATTAAATGGGGTAGAAAGGATAGGTGTGCAGAGTGGTGGCTGTTTCATATATGGTAAAATTGTGAGCCTCGTAGCAGTCTGTGGAAAGGGCATGTGAGGCCAAGCAAGCAGCACATGCAAAGGTACTGAAGCAAGAACAGTTAGGAGGGCAGTATTCCACAGTGGAGAAAATGAGCAGTGTGGCAGAAGGGAAAATAAAGGATGAATTAGAAAGGAAAAGGATGATGGAGAAACTACAGAGCCTACAGAGCCTTTGTAAGAACTTTGGGTTTTGGCCTCAGCAAGCCTCCTCTTGTAGGTATTTACCCAACAGATAGAAAACCCTCAGTCAGAAAAACACTTGCACATTCATGTTTATTGCAGCATTATTTGTAATTGCTAGGACATGGAATCAACCCAAATGTCTAAAAACAGATGACTGGATTAAAAAATGCTCTGTGGAATACTACTCAGTCATAAACAACAAGCAGACCCTGATATTCGACACAAAGTGGACAAATATGGAAGACTTAATGCTAAGTGAAGCAAGTCAGACTATGAAAGACAGACTATGTATGTCCCCACTCAATATATACCAACTGTCTACACTTTAATGGCAGAAACTGAAAGTTTAGAAAGTATAGAAGCAGGGAGGGCAATGGTAGATACTAGAGATAGTAAGGATAAGGGTAATATAGGGGTGGTAAGGGGGGTCTGGGGAACGGGGGGGAAGTATGTTTAACTCACAAAAAAATGAAAAGCTATTTGCTGATGCGAATGTATATAATAATGCCTTTATCTTGCTGAAAAAAGCAATGTTGTACACTGTAAAGATATATATGATTAAATGTAAGTTAAAATATAATTTTTTTAAAAAAAATTAAGCTAAATCTGACTAGAGGTTGGCACAGCAATAATGGGACTGGACCCACCTGAGAGGTCCCAGATTTGTGTCCCAGGGTCTCCTCTATGTACTGGGAGCACATGCTTGTGATCAGGGCTAGCTAATTAGAATTAATTTTTAAAATATTTAAGACACAGAAGCAAACACAGGTCCATAATTCAAATATGAAAGTGACTAAAACCTTAAAGACAAAAAATTAGACATAATTTGAATATACTCTTAGAAATAAAACTCAGAGAATTTTAGAACTTAAACGTGACTAGTGATTTTCTTGTCTGAATCCTTCATTTTACAACATTTAAAAATCAAGGCCTTAGAAAATGAAATGACTTATCCAAGATCACAAACCTAGTTAGTGGAAGACACAAGTCTATACTTTCATTCTCAATCTTCATCCACTAGTCTTTCTTCCTCATTTATTGATAGAGTACAGTGAAATTCTAGACTGGTCCCTTTTCCCTCATTTCATGTCTAGGCCTTTCTCTTACCCAACCCATTAGGTTATCTTCTGTAATAAAATTTTCTTGCTAGTCTCAGAGTCACCCAGCTTCCTCTGAGTGTCTCAGTCAAGTGTGTATTTCACTGAAGCTTCAAACCTAGTGCAGAAGGCTGGGTGAAGATCCCAGTTTCAGAGAAACATGTGTAGGGCCTCACTGAGGAGAAAGAAAGGTAGATTGTCTCACCAAAATCCTGCAGCTGATTTCTCACCAGACAGCACCATGGTTTTGGGGTACTAGTTATAAGGGCATGGAATTCTCTCTGCCCTGCTTTTCTTCAGGCCAGACAGAAGCCACAAGCTCATTGGACAACAAATGTCAAGCCTTTGCATTAAGAAGAAAATGGATCTGAACCAATAAGCTTGGGGATACCCTGCAGCCTGTGTCCCATCTGAATGCCATTTGAAAACAACTGGTTAAAGTTCTTCAAATGATGGCTTTTGTTATCTATAAAATTAAGACTAAACCAGAGATCAAGGAATTTCAACTGGAAGCTATATCCTGTCTCCAGTCTCCCATCTTGGTGTAATTTAAGTGAGTTACAGGCTCCTTTAAATTTACTTATTTAAAACAGATACTCATCCAAAGAGGCACTCTATAAACATTTGGCACATCTTGATGAGCACTTCAACTGTCCTTCAAAGGCAGTGGAAACAACCTCAAAACCAATTACTTATGCCCTCCTCCAAGAAGTCCATTAATTGGAATGAGGGCCTTGCCTCTGGCTAAGTGTGTCCCCTCTACTCTTTCATGTCTCAAAATTGTCCAACCCAGGAAAGAGTAGTACAGTTCTTGGCAATCTTTTAAAATTTAGACATTATTTAAATATATAGGTAAAGGGTAGTGATTGGAACTAGGAGTTAACATATTCAATAAAGGGACTGGGCCTTAAGTCTATCCTCTCTCTTCTTGGTTTAAAGAAACAACTATAAAAATGGGGAGAAATCTATATGTCTTGGTATCTCCTCATTCTGAGTGAAATATTGGGAATAAAATACCCTAAATAAACAAACATTTGGAGGCCAGCGATGGCATAATGGTTACATCACTGGACTTCACATAGTCAACTGTGGTTCAAGTCCCAGACCGGGTGGGTTAAAACTCATGCCGGGTGCAAGTGCAAGCATGCTCAAAGTCCCAAGAGGAGAATGGAGGAGAAGGGTCTTATGTGTGGCCATCCCCCCTGGAGGAGGTGATTTCTCACTTTCTGTCTCTCTGTCTCTCTCTGTTTCTCCAGCAAGCCCACACGTCCTATAGCAAAACTCTCTCAAAAAATAAATAAAAATGAAAGTAAAATAAACTTTTGTTATGGGCCTTCATACTCTGTAAAATATTAGATTGGATAAATGGGAGGGAATTATCTTAATCAATACATTATACTGAAGTACAAGTTGAGAATTAAGATACAGCATATCTTAAAGAAAGATAATGTACTCTACTTGGCGTATAGCTTTGTTTCATGTTTGTGTGTGTGTGTGTGTGTGTGTGTATATATATATATAAAAGATCTATATCTATAGATACATCTTCATAGCTTTATGTCAATAATTCCACATTATAAATAAGGAAAATAGCATGAAAAAAGATTTAGCTACAAAAATGATTATAAAAATGAAAAAAAAGAGAAATCGCATAATAAGATACTACTATACCCATATTATGAATTATGTGGCAACTAAGAGTAATATAATTTAAAGATGACCTAAGATATTCTCAGTATGCTGGGCTGGCAGGGAGAGTGTTGGCTGGGATGCTGGACTTCTACATGGCAACCTGTGGTTTGTGTCCCAGATATGGCAGCTTGCTTTCCTCTTTCTTTGTCTCTGTCTCTGACTCAATTAAAAAATAGTAACAATAAATTCTTCAAAATAATTCTAAAAAAAATTCTCAATATGTTAATTTTAAAAAGTAATGTGTAAAAAATTTATGCATGGCAAATATATATACACATATCAATGTTTTCTTATCTGTCCTATGATCATAATTGTCATAGGTTGGCTTCCCTTGGGAAACAGTTTCTCCTTTCCTCTTTTTCATGTTTTGTTTTTTTTTTGAGAGGTTTTTCACTATAGGGCGCGTGCACTCGACAGACAGACAGAGAGAAACAGAGAGAAAGAAAGTGAGAAATCACCCCCCAGAGGGGATGGCCATGCCGCAATCCCTTCTCCTCCATTCTCCCCTCGGGATCTTGGGCACGCACGCACACATGCCCTGCGTGGGTTTTAAGCCACCGGGTCCAGGCCGCGAACCGCGGTCGACTACGTGGGAGTCCAGCACCATAGCCATTATGCTAACTGCTGGTTCCCAGAGATTTTCATGTTCTTGGTAGCCATGTCCATAGGGAATGAACAACACTTATATGGAGTGACGGAAGCAGAGTCAGGCAGAGGAAGAGAGTTGAGCTGCAGTTGCAATGAAGACATCAACAGATCTCGTAGAGAGTTCTGAAACTGGGGTGGCTCTTTGAAGGCTAGAAAGCTGTGCCTTTGTATCTCTATTTTGGCAAACCACTGAATAATGGGCTACTCCAGGAGGGGCATAAAATGGGAGAGGGCGTTCCCCTCAGCTGACACAAGTACCTGGTAAAGAACTCAGCTGTGAGCTACTTACAGGGAGCATTGGAGAGAAGCAGGGAAAATGAGAAATCAAATCTTCAAGTGGATGTGAGAAATGAGTGGCACACCATAGCACCTACTATAGTACACCTTGTGCTATTCAGATCTGCTCATCTTATTTATTAAATTTACCCTACCTGGGAATAACTTTTTTTTTCCCAGGGAAACTTCTAAAACAAAGGTTAGACAGTAACAGATCTAGCCACGGCAGCTGGTCAGGGAGCTGTGACTGATACTCATCACCTTCTTCCTCTGTTTTCCAGTTTAGATTCTCTTCACTCTCAGCAAGTATTTCTGCTGATGTAGGTGGCTTACTTGATGGGGATATGAGGGTGAAAAGGAACCATATTTTCAACCTAGTCAACCCTGGAGGCCTGGTCACCATGCCTTTCCTGGCCATGACTGATGAATTTGTACATCTACTGACAAAATTGGGCAGGGAGTACCAATGGACAACTCAAGAGGATCCAACGTTATTCTTCCTTGCATCTACTCCATCTAATGACTAGGGCCAATCAGCCCTGCCATTGGTGACTCTTTTCTTTGACTAATGGTCTCTTGGTATCAGGAATCTATGGTGACCACGAAATAATGATAATTTAAATTTAAGGGCATTCTTTTCTGTGTTATCTGGTAGAAGTATTCTCTTTCGGAAACTAGAATCTTCAGATTACAGAACTAAGAATTATAGGGACTAGAAATACAAGTTCCGTAAAAGGTACTAGATGGTGGTACATAGGGCTGCCTCTTTGTTTCTGGATCCATGCAGTATACCTATTAGGAATACAGAACCATATAGTAGGCATTGATTTAGCATACACACTACATTCTGGGAGATGCTACTCCATCCTTGTAAGACATCATTCCAAAGCTGGCACCTTGATTAAAACTTCAAAAGGCTATTTCATGCCTCTACCTGACTAGCAGCTTCCAGGTGACACAATATGTGATAGGACTACAGATCATACCGCATTCCCACCACCACTGTCATAGTTCTTTGCTGTAAGTTTTGTCCTTGGTCTAATATGATGTTAAGCAGGAGTTCCTGTCTATAAATCAAACACTTAGTAAGCCCTCAAATAGTGGGACTGGCTGAGACTTTATGGGCATAAAAGGCATATTTATACCTGATATGTGTATTTATCCCAATAAATATAAAGCCAGGATAGAAGGGGTTCAATATAACTAATTTGCTACTAGTTATAGGTTTGTCTCCTTGAGTCAGATGTTGAGGTTGTTCCTGTTGGATTCTGTAGCAGCTATATTCAATTTTTAGCAACCGTAAAGGCTTAGTTTAGTTACTCTTGGTGAGTGGAAAAGCATACCTTTCTGTTTATACACAGCCTCCCTTTCTGTCATCATACGTA
The DNA here is from genome assembly GCF_000334495.1 of Tupaia belangeri chinensis. Classification (NCBI taxonomy): domain Eukaryota; kingdom Metazoa; phylum Chordata; class Mammalia; order Scandentia; family Tupaiidae; genus Tupaia; species Tupaia belangeri. Next base: position 5,029,480 of record NW_006160211.1, read on the forward strand.
TTCTGTTCATGTAACCATGTGTCTGCCCTGGAGTAGCCAATAATACAGGCTAGCTAACAAGTCAAGTCGTTCCACTGACTTGGTTGGTTAGTTTTTTTTCTTCATGGTTAATGTTCAGAAACACTAAAATGTAGTACAAATACCTTCACACTTACTGCCCATTTACAAAGGTCCATCGACATTCTTCTTCCCCATATCTGCTTGTCCCCAGCATTCCAATCATTCTCCTCAGGCCCCAGACCATTCAGCCAAGTCATTTGCAACTGCCCACAAGTCAGTATATAGTCTTCCTTTGGTCACTTCTCTTACCACATGAAGTAGAAGATGTGCTGCATCCAAAGCTGTGTTCACAGGAGGATTTTTCCTCTTATACCAATAACCCAAACCAACACAACCACAACCAAGCTTGACTCTTTGTCTCTTTTATCAACTAGATTACAAAATAGATGAGTGACTGCATAAGTGGCCCTAAGTGTAAGATGTGGCAAAAGTGGTAGATGACATGGGACTCTAGCCTACTTGCTTATGCAGCTTAGTTATGCCCTCTGACCCTGCTAATGCTCAACCTCAGATTTACCACTTCTACATCTGGATTATGGTTGGGATATCCTGATTTATGACTTAGTAGATCTAATAGAACTGGATGAGGAAGGCAGCCTGGCCACATGGCCGCTCAAAGTTCTGTGATTTGGTATTTGGTATTCTATCAGAAATCCAAAGCACACCAGAATCTCACTTTTAATTAGCATGTAATTCTCCACTGTAGATGGTATGGTTTTGCCTCACAGCCCTAGGTTTCTACATTGTGATTTTCCTACTGAGACTTGCTGTAAACATACAACGTTATTCTTCATGGCAGATAATACCATAGATCTGCCAAATAACATGGCCAAAGAAGTAGAACTGTTTGTATCACACTTGGACTTGCTACATATCCCTTCCCTGCAATGGGTCCCACTTGAAGCTGGGGTGGGTAGCTCCAGCTTTAGGGAGTCAAAAGTTATATGTGGATTTTTTTTTATATACCCTTGTGTAACCACTCCAATGAAGATATAGAACATTTCTTTTGTAACTGGCCATAAGAGAATCAAAGTGACTCTATATTGTGCTTAGCCTTGAAAGACTATTTTAATAGATTAAACCTTAGGAAAAATCAGTCTTTAACTTCTTTTACTTCACAATAAGTCTTATAGGACTTAACCTTTTACCTTCTTCACAATAAATAGAGCCTAATGCTTAACTAATGGAAGTTAAGATAACCTTACTGTGTCTTTACAGGTTCCTAGGTATGAAGATAGGAAGGGAAAGACTTCACCAGTCACATCACCTATGACCAACTGAGAAGATTTTATCAGCTCCAGAATTGCAAAGCCATATCTAGCTTCTAAACCAGGACCTCAGAGTTATCTTGACTGACTCCATTTTGCTTCTTCTGCCTTGTTAATCATTGCTTATCTTTAAGCCCCTTGCAGAGAACTAAAATCAGTCATTCCACCCTGCCCTGCATGGCTGGAAGGGAAACTGCCCCCAAGCAGCTTGTGGTCCTGTCAAAGAACATAACTAGGGCTTATCATTTTTTCCCCAAGATAATGAATAACTTGTCCTTTGTTTCTAGATATACCTCATATTGACCTCTTCCTCTATATAAGTTTTGTATCCTATCTGGTAAGGCAGAGACTGTCCTGAACTCCACTGGTTCCCCAGTATTGGCCTCACAGAATAAATTCCTTTTTTTGTTCACCAACTCTTGTCTCTGTCAAAGTGGTAAGTGGCACGGACCTGGTTTTTGATCTCCCTAAATGAGCATCCCTGTTAGTTCTGGCATCACTATCATCTCAGAAAGTTCCCTTGTGCCCTTTATAGTCAGCCAGTTCTCTCCATTTTCTTCCTCAGCTACTGATAACCACTTATCTGTTTTCTTTATACTTTTTGTTTTCCTAGCCTCTATTTGTTATTTGGATATGCCACAATATGTTTACCACTTGGTAGGCACTTAGGTTTTTTCAACAAGGAGGTTATTCTGGATATACTTTATATGATCATTTGCATGCAGGTCTTTGTCCAGATATATGTCTTTATTTCTGTTTCACAAATATGTAAAAGCTAATTGCTGAGTTAAGTATATATATTCAAGTGTATAAGAAACATAACTATTTTCTAAAATAGTTGTACCTTTTTTTTTCTCACTGGTAGTGCAAGGCAGTTATAATTGCTTCTCATCATTAAACACTTTATATAGTCAATTGTTTCTGAATTTTAGATATTTTTAACCATGCAGTGACTATTTATTGTGCTTGTAATCCATGTTTCCCTAATGACTAAAGATGTTGAGCACATTTTCACATGCCTATTTGCTATTTGAAAGCTTTTTGTTGAAGTGTCTTTTCACATCTCTTTTCTATTTCTTCTTACATGGGTTTCTTTTGTGTGTGTGTGTGCACGTGTATGTGTGAGTGTCTTCTTATTGAATTGCAAGAGCTCCTTCTATATTCTGGATACAAGCCCACTGTCAGAAATGTGTTTCACAAATATTTTCCCCCAGTCTGGTTTGTCTTTACACTTTCTCAACAGTTTGTTTGTTTTGAAAACCAAGAGCTTTTAATTTGATCAAAGTTCAGTTAACAAATGCTTTTTTTTTTTGGTTCATATTTTTTGTATTCCACCTGGAATCTTTACCTAATGCAAGGTTACAAAGATTTTCTTCTATGTTTTTTACGTAGAATTTTTAAAGTCTTAATTTTATGTTTAGGACTAATCCATTTCAAGTTAATTTTTAGATAGTACAGGGTCAAGTTTCATTTTCTTTTTAGTTTTCAGTGTTAGCACCATTTCCTAGAATCCTGCATCTCATAGTAGTGTTCCCATTTTGACAAACTCTCCTATGTCTAATTTTATGTTACACTTCTTCCTTAGTTTAGCTCAGTCAGTATCTAATCTTGGGCAACTTTCTGTCCCCTACCAGTACATATTGATTAAGCCCTGTAGTTTGTTTCCTTCTTTGGCAAGCCCAACACTTTTCTGGCTGGGTTTTAATACAATTGACTTGATCATAGTTGTAATCAAGTGGCCAGGAGTGGAGGTAGATAAAGATCTTGAGAAGGCTATATTGAGGCAGACACCTCTGCCTTAGTTTCAAACAGTAGGAATAATGCTAGGCCTTAACAAAGAGGAGTAGGCCATTTTTGAAAATCCAGAAGGGTTAAGAAGATCTCAAGTATGTCAACCTAGAACCTACTACTTCCCATACAGAACACTGATCTTGGCATAGCAAATTTGCCAAGGTTGAAAATCTGATCTTCTTTAGAGCTCTGTTGCCCTAATAAGTAAGTTCTGAGTCTTATCCTCAGAGTTTTCTATACTGAATGATATGAGTTTCTCTTACTCTATGAAAGAGGCTCCTTGACTTCTAAACTTAAATTTGTCTAATCCTCCTTTTCTTTCTCCAATGTGTGATAGCTCTCAGCAGGATACATCCCATGCCATTGTTCCTATAGTTACTAAACCTCTAAGAGGCCTGAGACATTACACCATCATTGCTTTCCTTTTCATCAGTGTTCCATTCTAGTTTACCACTGGTGAAAGTTTTAATAATTGAACTGAAACAATGTCCTTATCCATCTTCACCAATGAATAGGTCCTCATTGCCAGCCAGTCAGTGATAATCCCACTACCAAATCCCATTTTTTGATTTTGCATCCTAAAACCATTCCTAGTATCTATCTATATTGTTCTAATCTCTTCTTAAAAAGACATCATTCAATTAGGATTAGGGTTCATTTGAATGACCTCATTTTAATTTAATTTAATTACCCCTTTAATGGCCCTATATTCAAATACAGTCACATTTTGAGGTACTGGAGGTTAGGGTGTCAGCATATAAATCTGGGGGAGGAGAGGACACATTTAGTCAAAAGTAAGCACCATTCAGCCTAGGGAAATTTCTAGAGACAGATTCCGTTCTAAACCATCATCAATACTCCTGACAGCTGAGAGAATTAGTGCTGATGGTATTAAGGACACACTACCCTAAAATATAGCATTTTGGCATGTTAAATATTTTAAGCTGAAAGAATTTGAGGAATTGCAGAAATAGGAAGGACTCTCTGACCTTCCCCTGAAGAAAGTCATAAGATCCTCAGTGGAGAATTATCCTCCATATACCTGGGAAAAAGCAACATCCTTATCTCTGAAGTCAGAGGGCTGCTGAGAGCAATCTAAATTAATAAGCCTCCCAGTTTACTACTTTTAGCCCATACAACCTCATCATATCACTTTTTTTTCCCCCATGACTTTCCACTCTCCATCAAACTTAGTATAAAAACACTTGGGGGGCCCAGCCACAGTGGTACATATTGCTAAGATGCCATCTCTGCAGGCTAGGACCACATGGAAGGTCAGATTCAGTTCCTAGTCCAACTGAAAGGTCAGGTGCAATGCTATGTGCCTGTAATCCCAGCAACTCAGGGAGGATCATGACCTCAAGAATGACCTGGGCAACATAGTGAGATCTTGTCTGAAAAAATAGTCAGGTATGGGGGTATACACCTCTAATCCCAGATGGGAGGCTAAGACAGAGGAGCAAAACAGTGAGACCTGGTCAGAAATAAATAAAGTAAATTTAGGTTTAACCACTTCTTAGGGTCATTCATCTGACCCTAAAGACTAGGTTCTTTTTCATGATACCATAATCAGGAGAGACACCAGGAGAAATCACACCTGCCAACACTGTGATCTTAGACTTCCAGACTCCAGAACTGTGAGAAGTAACTTTGTGTTGTTAAGACACTAGTCAGCGTTATTTTGTTATGACAGCCCTTGTAGTCTGATACAAGGTGTGACAGAGAAACTTTCTAGAAGTAAAATGTCTGGCGAAAGGGTCAGAAGGCCCAGGGTATCAGCATTTGAGAAAGTATTTCTAATTTAATAAACAAATGAACATAGTCATAGCCAAGAGCAGGTGTGATGTAGGCTTCTTCCCTGTGAGATTCACTTCACACAGCATCTAATATAGTGTAAACACTGTTCACTTAATTCTGAGAGAAGCATTTTATTTCATATATGAAACAGAAAATATACAACCAATAAATGTATTTCCCCATAAAATCTATTTTCAGGGCCCAACCATAATGGTACAAGCAGTAGGGTACTGCTGTACAAGGCTGAGGTTGATGGGAAACTCGAGTTCAGTTCTTGGACCAAACTATATAGGCCAGGCATTGTAGCCACCTGTCATCTCACCTGACTGGGAGGGCAGGGCAAGAGGATTATGACATGGAAAGATTCTGTCAAAAATAACTCTCTCGGGACCAGCTGTTAGCTCAATGGCTATGCCGCTAAACTCACATGTAGTCCACCGTGGTTCAAGTCCCGGGCCCGGTGGCTCAAACGCTGGGCGTGTGTGCGTGTGTGCCCAAGATCCTGAGAAGAGAATGGAGGAGAAGGGATTATGGCATGGCCATCCCCCCCCTGGGCGATGATTTCTCACTTTCTATCTCTCTGTCTCTCTCTGTCTTTCTGGCGAGCATATGCGCCCTATAGCAAAAACCTCTCAAAAACAAACAAACAAACAAACAAAAAACTCTTTCTCTCCTTCTTTCCTAAAAAAAATCTTCTTTTAAATGATTTTTTTCTTAAAATGGATGCACCCCATAATCAAGAAAATGAAGAATATACAAGCACAACATTAAGCACTTCACACTATGTCTCATTTAATATTTCCCAGTATCCTGAAGTTTGGACACTGTTAGTAGAGCACTGGCAATGGCTTACACGAACTGTCATCACTTTTCCTCAACTCCAGTTGGCAACATGTAATCAGACACAGTGAGAGTATTTATACCATGGAAATTGTCATTTACTAATATAACATTAGACTGGTAACTATTATTATATCTACCACATAAATAAAGAAACAGGGAGACTTAATAACTTGCCCTGGATAACAATAAGTAGCAGATCTCAGATTTGAACCCTGGTAGATCCAATTTCCAAAGCACAGACTCAAAGCCTATTCAAGACTACCACCCATGTGAATGGGTGTAAAACTATGGCCATAATGGTATTTCAGGGACATCTTAAGTGCCATAACAACAAAGTTTTCTTTGTCCTACTAAGTTTTGCAGGGTATCTTGATCTTCTACCATCTTGCATACACAACAAAAGTAAAGTGTTACTAGCTAAAATGAAATCACTTGCCAATTTATAAGGACACCTGATTGTCAAACAGCATTAATAACAGTGTATGTTGAGGGCCAGCAGGTGTTTGGTGTTTAGGGCACTAGACTCCCACTGTAGCCAACTACAGTTCAAGTCCCACACCTGGAGGCTTGCTTTCTCACTTTACCTTCTGTCTCTCTCCGGTGAGCACAAGTTTTCCTATAGCAAATTAATAATAATGATAATAAATAAAATTAATTAAATAATTATTTTTAAAGTCACATTATTGAGATACTTAATGATAGTACCTAGCATAGATTTATCACTATCAAAACTTGATAACTTAAACCAACATTGTAAATCCCTAACTTCAAATAAGAGCCTTGTTTAAGGTTATACAATACATATCAATGGTAATGAATCCTTTAAATGAGATGTATCTCATTGTACCCCCTACCACATTTAGATTATGGTTGTTACTTGGAAATGTGTAAACTATAAACTGGGAAAGGAGTTATCTCTCCTTTGTCTTGTGGTAAGAGAGACAGGATGTAATCCAACTTTATTTCTACTTCCAAAGATCAGTAAGTTTACAACAGCAAGCTAGGAAGAAATTTGGCCCCACTTAAAATGCCTCCAACTACTGATTTTGACTAAAACCTGTGGGGGTGGGGGGAAGAAGCTGCTTTGAGAGGATATAAAACTCAACAGGCCTGAAAATAAATTGCCTTTATTTTTCTTGAAACTCACAAATATTCATAGTTTTGAGAGTATTTGACAAAGAAAAGAATACTGGACTCTTTTTCCCTATTCCCTAAAGTCAATGGGATAAATAATTCCCAGCTACTCACTCATTTTCATGAACCTATGAAAAAACAGTTGACTTTTTAATAACAAAAGAGAGAGAGAGGAAGAAAAGTCTGGATCTTCTGACTATCCCCTCAGGAAACCCTGTAAATTCTAGCTTGTTTCTAAAACAAAATCTCTGTGGGACAGAAGCAAAGGCCTATGTTTCTTTTCTTTATTGATAACTCAGGATTTGATTAGCAGGAGAGTGGGAAGAAAACTACTTGTCACCATAAGTGATGCTAGAAACAGGACAGAGCTGAGGGTCATCAACACTCCTTGCTAATTACCCATCTTTCCTTCACTCTGTATTCATAAAAGTTTCTTGAAATGAAAACAAAGAAATCCAACCAAAACCAACATTTTGATGAGTAGAGTGTAAATGAATGAGAAACAGATGGGCTTGGTTTTCCCAGGGGTCCATAAATGAGGGACAAGGTGCTCAGGGGCAAAATGCATCCGAGGCTTCACTGGCAAATCCTCTGCACTGTTAACAAACCCAGGATGCAGCCAAAGTTCACGCACCCACATCTCCACACTTTGGCAGAACTCCTTATGAAAGGATTTGGTGCCAAAGGAGCAGGCTTTGGAGACCCCCAGGACATTGTTCAGCACCTCACAAATCATATTTTATGGGTGCCAAAGGCAGTTGCAAATCTCACATGTGCAGCCAGAAGTTTTCATTCAAGAACCCAGAATTTTGGCTTTGATCAGTAACCACAGATTGGTGTAAATATTTCTCTTGCCTCATTTTATGATATTTATGCTTTGCATGAATCCTCCTGGTTTTATGATCACAGAGCTTTCTGCAGGCATCTGCTGCTGAGTCATCCCCACCTCAGCCTTCAGGTGGAGAGACAAGCAGAAGGGCAGGGAGAATGGCAAGTCGAAGGTCATTCTCTAAGTCGAAAAGGGTGAGTTCATCTTCATATATCTGAGCCAAGTCAGTCTCTTTCTGTCTCTCTCTCTCTCACTTTGGGATTAGTATCTCCCTGCTGTCTTCAAATTATTTATATATCAAATTACAGCTCAGAAAGAATGCACTTTTGGTTTTTCAGTTGGGGGAAGTGTAGGCCCCCAAACCACAGATTATTTGACAACCTTCCAAACTGACTTTAAAATTTTTGGAAGCAATTTATTTGGCAATCCTGAGATCCAAGACTGGCCATTTGGCCCAAGTAAAATTCTCTTCAGTGCAAATACTACAATGAAGGGGCCACATCACCCTCTGCTTTAAAGCCCCATAAGCGGCCAGCTGCTGGATAGCGCTGTGCGGTCTTCCAGTGTAAACGCCACTGATATCATCACCATCAGAAGGTCATAAAACTGACTGATTATAAACACAGCTCTCATTTGTTTACAGCTTACATTTTTGGGTTCGGGGTAATTAGCACATTAGCCAGCACTGGGGTGAGGGCTCACAGGTGCTGGGAGAGAGCCTTCCAAGGGAAACCAAGCCAGGAGGAATCACAGAGCCTTCGGCAAGGCTATCACTGGCCTTTACCAGAAACAGGCGGGGAACTCAACAGGGGAAAATGCTGATTCTGCTGAGTGTGGGGTGGCTGATAACATCTTCGTGGGGTTACCATGTAGGAGGGCATTTGACTTCCACAGCAATTTCTTCTTACACAAGGTAAGGTTGGAAAAATCTAAGACATGTGAGAAATGTGCGGGAGATGTCCTTGGTGAGGAGCCTACAGCTGCTGGAGCCTTTTAAGATTCCTTCCCTTTCTCTCCGGCCAACAAAGACAGATAAAGATCACCCTTGCTAGTGGTAACTGGTACTTAGTTTCTTTTAGTTATACTTAAAATAAACTCTTTGAGTCTTATAAAGATGTTGCTTCACAGACACTCACTTAGGAAAAGCAGCCTGCTCGGCTGTCTTCTCTGGATTGGATTCTGGGCCCAGATCCTGCCCCGTCCAATTTCACTCTTTGCCTTCTACCACCAAGGCAGGCTTTATTTGGACAGCTGGGGCCATCAAATTGGTGCAGACTGTCTAATCAGTCACCAAGCCTCTTGGGTGAGTTTTCCATATTAAACTCAGTGAGAACTCCAGAGAGTCTAAAGCTTTCTAAATCATTGTGAGAGTATTCTTTCAGAGACTATGTTTAGATGCTCATGATTTTGGCTGTTAGATAGACCATAGATAGGACAAGGCCTTTTTTTTTTTTTCTTTTTAACTGTTTTACCCAATTTCTAAATCTTTTTACCCAGCATAAGATTCTTTTCATTATATTGAATGATGAACTGTTAACAAATTAGTCTCTGGAATTTAATATGGACTATTAAGGATTATTCAAACCAGTCTATGCTCATAGTAAACTATTTGAATTCCATTTGCCATTTATAATATATTGTAATAATTAATACTCACTTTTTTTAAAGTTTATTTCTTTCTTCCACGAGCGAGTCACCCCGAATAGGGTTCTCATGCCACCATCCACCCCTAGCTTCACCTTGCCCCAGATCATGGGCATGCATGTGCCTGGAATGCATAAGGAGGTCTCTGACATGAGCCTGAAACATTCCCATGTGGGTCAGCCTCACAAAGCTTTGGGTTATTGCTGTGCCACTGTCTAGTTTCCGAATACCAAAATGCTTTTCAGTTTTCAAAATTCCTTCACTTACATTATTTCTTGCTCATCATAGCAATGACATGAGGTTGGGCAAGCATCATTGTACCTGCATTGCGCAGATTAGAAAACAGGCTCAGAAAGACTAACTGGGCCATCCAAATCACAAAGTAGTAAAATAGTAAATCTTTTCATTTGAAATATATTTTCTTTGGCCCATATTACACTACTTTTGAGGGTTTAATATGGGAAGATATTTCTTTAAAACCATTTGGTCTGCTTTCCAAACTTTAGCCACTAGAATAAGAGAGTTGGCAGCTAATTTCTTTGTGGTGCACAGAAGTAGCTGCAAATAATAATCCACAGATCCTGAGGTATTTCAACTATCTGTAAATACTCAGTTAAGACACTACAAATATATTCTGAAAGAGCTCAAATAAAAGCATGTATGTGATTCACTGAGTTGTTAAAGTTCCATTGGTACTGGTCAGCCATGTGGTCCAGTAGTTATGCAACACTCTGCAATGCTGAGACCATATGGTAAGGTCCTGGGTTCACATCCTGAGGTCTCCCTATTATACGAAGCATGTACCTGCATGCCTGGGATCCTGGCTGGCTGAAGCTGGGGTGGATCACAGTATGAACACCCTGTTTCTCTCTTGTTCTCTCTGGGAAACATACATACATACATAAATGTAAGAAGCAGCTCAATTTATGCTGTACCACAATGCTATCATTGGCATTGCATATTGATCATTTCCCCATTTTAAAAAAGCTATAGTCAACTCTTACTTGACATGTCATTGACTTTATTTCATACAGTGACTACTTGAGAACCTATAATTTTGGTATTCATGCAAATATATGTCTTATTAATGAATCAGGATTTCCAGATAAATTTGTTCTCTTCTCATAAGGAACCTATAAGAATCGAAGAATGGAATTTGGGACAGCATCTCCCACTGAGACTATTTTGTACCAAGTAGATGAAGTGAATTCAATTATTCAACTTATTTTAAATTAATTCGATTATTCAGCTTTTTTTTTTTTTTTTTTTTTTTTTTCAGTTTCTGCCACATAGTAGGCACTGTGAGAGATTCTAGGGATATTAGAGTGAACCAGGAAGATAAGTTCCTATTATCCTAGAGATTCCAGTCTAATAAGGAGTCTCTCTTAGGAAGATTTTCTCAGTTGCAAGTCTGGGGGGTGACAGCCTTCCTCTTTGCTCTGCTAATGCCATGTGCAAATGCATTTCCTCACATTTTCACACCAAATAATAATTCTTAACTTGATCTATTGGTGACCTCTTTGTCCATCTTACTCACAGTCTTTTTTCTAGTCCCCGGTACCCTGACTGACAAGCAGGGTATTTAACAAATAGTTAAATGAATAAATGAATTTTATTTTACACTAAGTTAGAAACCCAAGCCAAATGAGGGGGAAAAGTGAACAAAAACTACCTTATCTATATAACCTAGTGTCATTCCTTTAGCAGAGAAGCCCCCTTTACAAAACTGACTTACAGCATTTGTTAAGGCATATACAACACTGTGCACTGCCAATGTTCTAAAAAATGAGTTATAATAGTGCCAGGAAAACTGGGAACTATTATAACTCATTAGCTCTCTTAAAAAAATATATATCCCTCTCCACTCCCATTTATCCTCCTCTTCCTAGGATCTGTCTACTTTTTCAGCTGTTATTGTCTTTCGCTACTTTTTACTTACTGCCTAATATGTAAAATTATAATTTTACTTTTGGGCTTTCACATATCTAGTTATTCCCATCCTTCATTATTTTTTAACATTTCATTCTGGCTTCAGGAGAGTTCATTCACAACAATTGCTAGAGAAGTCCCACTTCTTCAGCCTGAAAATGTCTGATGAAGAGATCACAGTGTTATTGTCTTTCGCTACTTTTTACTTACTGCCTAATATGTAAAATTATAATTTTACTTTTGGGCTTTCACATATCTAGTTATTCCCATCCTTCATTATTTTTTAACATTTCATTCTGGCTTCAGGAGAGTTCATTCACAACAATTGCTAGAGAAGTCCCACTTCTTCAGCCTGAAAATGTCTGATGAAGAGATCACAGATAATCCTGTTATACAGTATTAGGCAGAATTCAAGTGATCCTTAAGCATTCAATGCTGAGTTCTTTGATGAAAACACAATGTAAATTCTTTAATTAGCAAGTCCCAAGAACACCAGGTATAGCTTGGCTTTAGGACAGATGAGCCAGACAGGTGGCAAGGAGAAACCTTACTGCAGGTCTGAGTTTCATTCTGGAGACTGGATCAGTTTTGTCAGGATATATAGAGATGATAAGCTCAAGAGAGGTCAATTTGTGCTAATTAAACCCAAAGTGGTCAAATTCTAGTTACTTTCTTTACAATAAGAGTTATTACTTCTTTTTTCTTTCTTTCTTTTTTATTTATTTATTTATTTATTTATTTTGAGAGGTTTTTGCTATCACATGTGCTTGCCAGAAAGACAGAGAGACACAAAATGAGAAATCACCCCTCACCCCCAGGGGGATGGCCACACCTCAATCCCTTCTCCTCCATTCTCCTCTTCGGATCTGGGGCACACACGCACACACACCTAGTGTGAGTTTAAGCCACCAGGTCCAGGACTTGAATTGTGGTCGACTACATGGGAATCCAGCAACATAGCCATTATGCCAACTGCTGGTCCCAAGAATTATTTCTTTTTTTTTTTTTTGTAGAGGTTTTTGCTATAGGGCGTGTGCACTCACCAGAAAGACAGAAAGAGACAGAAAGTGAGAAGTTACCCCCCAGGGGGGATGGCCATGCCACAATCCCCTCTCCTCCATTCTCGTCTGGGGATCTTGGGCATGCACACACATGCACCCAGCATGAGTTTAAGCCACCGGGTCCGGAGCTCACACCACAGTCAACTACATAGGAGTTCAGTGACATAGCCATTATGCTAACTGCTGGTCCCAAGAATTATTACTTCTTGATAGACTGCATTATCAGTTTTTCTAATTAGTCCATCCTTGCTCATTTGATTTTTTTTTGTCTGTAAGCATATATATATATATATATATATATATATATGAATTCAAATCTATTCAATTTCCTTGCTCAGTAAGATATTAGAACAAGGGGAACTGTTGATTTGACAGGTATTTATCCACTTCACTTGAATTGCTGGAGACAAACTAAAAAGTATTCAGAGAAAATCTCTTTCATAAATTCTGTCACAGGTCATCCACCTTCTGTACCCAGAATCTTCTTCCACATGAGTACCATAATATTAATTCCTCTTCATCTGGATTGATATACTTTACTAGCTAAAAGTTTGTATACATTATTCATACCACCGCAGATATCTTAGTAGTAAGGGTGCCTACTAAAGGCCAGGCATCATGGTAGGTTCTGGAGATACAAAAACAAATGAGATGGACATATGTCCTTGAATCTAATAAAAAGAAACAGCCATGAAACAAATACATATCTCAAAAAAAGTTATAGATATTTTGAAGGAAGTTCATGCCAGGTTCAGAGTTTAATTCTAGCTGGCAAGAGGTATATCTGGTTAAGAAAGGTTTCTTAGGGAGACCAGCAGTTAGCGTAATGGCTATGTCGCTGGACTCCCACGTAGTCGACCACAGTTCACATCCTGGACCCGGTGGCTTAAAACTCATGCCGGGCGTGTGTGCATGCGTGCCCAAGATCCCAAGAGGAGAATGGAGGAGAAGGGATTGTGGTGTGGCCATCTCCCTTGGGGGGTGATTTCTCGCTTTCTGTCTTTCTGACACTCTTTGTCTGTCTGGCAAGCGCACGCGCCCTATAGCAAAAACATCTTCAAAAAAAAGAAAGGTTTCTTAGTGGCAATGTCTTGAGTTTTATATATGAACCAGACTAAAGGGGAAGAAAGGAGAACATTTCAGCCAGAAGTACTGTGGACAAAGACTATTATTAAACAGCCTTGTACATTAAAGAATTTCTACTAGCTTGCTTGTTCAGAAATTCAGGAAAAGATGTAAGTTGAACATATGGAGAAATAATGAGCTGACTTTTATATATATTAAATTTCAGGTGTCCATACAACATTCTAGCAGAAAGGTTCATTAGGCAGCTAGATATTAGGTTTGAAGGTGGAGAGAGATTAGAACTGGAAATAAAGATTTGGAAATCATCAACACTCATGTTGAGTTGCAGTCTTGAGAGTGAATGCAATTACTCCCAAGAGAGCACATAGAGCAAAAAGTGGTCAACAACTGACCATCATTTGAAAAAGTTACAATTGGGAAACAACTTAAGAGGTAAACAGAAAAATAGATAACCATTATGATGTCCTAAAGAAATTCACAGAAAGTGGTCTGGGAACCTAGAAAAAAGAAGACTCTAAGGAAAAAGATAAGTGCATAGAAAGGATCGGAAAGATAAGAACTGAGAAAGGTTTGTTAAATTTTGCTATAAAGAGATAATCAGGACCTGTGAGAAAGGGATTTTAGTAGAGTACTGAAGATAGACACTTTTGTCAGCAGGCCAAAGAGTGAATGGGAGATACACAGGTGGGTATAGACTGTGTACATATTCTCTGAAGAACTCAGCTTTAAAAGGAGTTTTTGACAGAGAGTTAATAGTTTATTCCTGTTTCACCAATTCTATTCAACATTGTCCTGGCAGTCAAAGCCATTGGAATAAAGAAATAAAAAAAATAAAAAAAATTGAAAGCTATAAATATTGAAAGAAAAAGGTAAATCTGTTCCTATTTTAAAATTAAGTGATTATTTTGTAGAATATCTTAGAGAACCTATAACTAGAATAATACTAATTAGCAAGATCAAAAGATAAAAGATAATATATAAAAATCAACTGCATTCTTATACACTAGCAAAAATAATTCAGAAAATGGACTTTTTCAAGATTTCCATTTCAGTAATATAAAAAACAGAAAATACTTGGAAATAAATCTAACAAAAGATGTGTAAGATCTCTAAATGAAAACTATAAAGCATTTCAGAGAGATATGAGAAAAGTTCAAAATAAATGAAGAGATATACCATGTTCATATATTGGAAGACTAAAAATTAATAAGATGTCAGTTTTCCCAAGTAAGTCTATAGTGCCAATGGAATTAAAATTAAAATCCTAGTAGGCAGTTTTGTAGAAATTTCAAAATTGAAATGTAAGAGATCTAGAATATTCAAAGCAGTTTTAAAAACAAACAAAATGACAACAAAAAAATAAAGTTAGAAGCCTAATCTTATTTGATTTGTAGTTTTACTATACAGTTACAGTAATAAACACAGTTCAGTATTGGCAAAAGCAATGAACATAGATCAATGTTACAGAGTAGAGAATCCAGAAATAGAGTCACACATATATGGCCAATTGATTTGTGACAAAGGTGCTAAAGAAATTCAACTGGGAAAATAAAGTCTTTTTGACAAATGCTGCTCAATCCACAGGATATATTTTTGGAAATAATAATTTTAAAAAGCACAAAATTTACCTCACAAAAATGCACAAAAATTAATTTGAAATGGATCAATGGTTGGAAAAACTTTTGAGACCTTGGGGCAAGAGAATATTTTAGATGTAATGCAAAAACATGAAACAGTGAAGGGAAAAAACTGATAAACTGCACTTAATCAAAATTAAAAACTCTTGTTCTTTGAAAGACACCATTAAGAAAACAAAAAGACAAGACACAATTATAGAGATGATGTCTATAACCCATATATGAGACAAAGGACCTACCTAGAATATGTAAAGAATTCTCAGCCTTAATAACAAGATAGCAAATAACCCAATTTTTTTTTAATGGATAAACTATTTGAAAAGACACTTTACAAAAAAAAAAAAAAAAGATATGCACAGCTAATAAGAACATGAAAAGAAGCTCAGTGTCATTAGTCATCAAGAAAATGTCTAGAAGCAGAAGTTGGGCCTCTTTTTCGTGGTGACTCGGAGGAGGTCAGCTGCTTCAAGATGAAGCTGAATATTTCCTTCCCAGACACGGGCTGCCAGAAACTCATTGAAGTGGACGAGGAATGCAAACGTCGTACTTTTCATGAGAAGCGTATGGCCATAGAAGTTGCTGCTGATGCTTTGGGTGAAGAATGGAAAGGTTATGTAGTCCGACTCAGTGGTGGAAATGACAAACAAGGTTTCCCCATGAAGCAGGGCGTCTTGACCCATGGCCGTGTCCACCTGCTACTGAGTAAGGGACATTCCTGTTACAGACCAAGGAGAACTGGAGAAAGAAAGTGCAAATCTGTTTGGGGTTGCATTGTGGATGCCAATCTGAGCGTTCTCAACTTGGTTATTGTTAAAAAAGGAGAGAAGGATATTCCAGGACTGACTGATACTACCGTGCCTTGTCCCCTGGGGCCTAAGAGAGCTAGCAGAATCTGAAAACTTTTCAATCTCTCTAAAGAAGATGATGTCCGCCCAAATGTTGTAAGAAAGCCCTTAAATAAAGAAGGTAAGAAACCTAGGACCAAAGCACCCAAGATTCAGCATCTTGTGACTCCCTGTGTCCTGCAACACAAATGCCGGCGTATTACCCTCAAGAAACAACGTACTAAGAAAAATAAGGAAGAGGCAGCAGAATATGCTAAACTTTTGGCCAAGAGAATAAAGGAGGCTAAAGAAAAACGCCAAGAACAGATTGCGAAGAGACGCAGGCTGTCCTCTCTGAGAGCTTCTACTTCTAAGTCTGAATCCAGTCAAAAATAAGATTTTTATGAGAAAGAAATAAATAAGATCAGATCTCAAAAAAAATGTCTAGACATATTTAAAACCAAGACTGAATGCATTTTATATGTTTAGGCTGGGAATCCCAGTAATATCTTATACTTAAAAATGCTAAATAATTACTTGTTGAATAAAATCCAATTCTGAGCACCTTACACTAAAACATATTAAAAGATTCTAGTAACAAGTAGAATTAAAAGAACTAAACAGTAAAGACTAGAGAAGGATAGAACCTGAGAAACCTCAAAGATCTTAGTTATAAGAACTCTTACACACTGTCTGGTAAGATATAAGAAAAATAAATTCAATTTCTTCTGTATCTTCACAATACAGAATAATTCTGTGACCTCTAGTCACATAATATATGAAGATTTCTTCCCAATAGCAACCAATCAGTTCTGTAGAGGACATCAAATGAGTGTCCTCTAATCCAATTCAATTCTGATACTACCTAGAGATAGCATAAAAACTGTTTTACCTGAGTTTACTGGCTATAAATTTGGGCTCCCATGACCCCCTCATTGGTTTTGATTAATTGCTAGAATTGCTCACCAAACTCAGGGAAATAGCTTACTTACACTTACTGGTTAGTATAAAGAATATTGTAAAGGATACAAATGAAGAGAGAAGAGATGCTTAAGGCATGTGGAAAGGGACATGCAGCTCCTATGCTCTCTCAAGGTGTGCCACCCTCCAGGAACTTCCATATGTTCATCTATTCAGAAGCTCTCTGAAACCAGTTATTTTGGATTTTTATAGAAGTTTCATTACATTGTCATGATTGCTTAATTCACTGGCCATCAACTTCAGCTTCTCTCCCCTTTCCAGATGCTAGGGAGTCCCAACCCTTTAATCATGCCTTGGCCTCTCCTATGACCAGCTCCCATCCTCAAGCTACCTATGGGATGCCAGTCTCCAGTCAACTCATTAACATAAAAAAGACACTTATTACTCTAACAATTTCAAGAATTTTAGGTGTCATACATTAAAAAAAATGATGAAGACCAAATATATATTTCACAACATCATATCTTTGAGTATTGCCATAGGAACAACGGATCCAGCAACCTTCAATAAATATCACTATAGCCAATATCTAAATCCCTGAAGAAGATTGTGTTATTGTCTTATCTTTGGTGACATGCCCTTCTCTTAATAAGTAGAGAAAGGAAGAAAAAGAGTAACAGAGGTAGTCAGCCCCACCAACACATTAAATAATAAAGGAGAGTAGTATAAATTACTTAAAATAGAGGGAAGAAATGTTGGATAGGAAAGAAAAAAAAAGATGTCCCCTAAATGAAGCAATAAGCTTTCCACTTTGAGAAGTCCACTGTGGGACCAGCAGATGGTATAATGGTTATGTCATTGGGCTTCCACGTAGTCAACTGCAGTTCAAGTCCTGGACCCAGAGGCTTAAAACTCACACCAGGCACATGTGCATGCCCAAAATCTTGAGAGGAGAATGGAGGAGAAAGGGCATGGCCCTCCCCTCTGGGAAGTAACTTTTTACTTTCTGTCTCTCTGGTGAGTGCACATGCCCTATACCAAAAATAAAAAAAAAAAAAAGGAAGAAAGGAAGCCCACTGTACTTAGGTTGTTACTACCAGGCAAAATGTGCTGTGTTTGAGCAGCTCAGACCTAGGATTTCTTTATGGCCTGTACCCGCCCTTTCCAGGATGAAAGTTCTTATCTCTATTCCCAAACTGCCTTCAGTGTATTCATTCTTAATAAAAATCAATTTGGTCTAGCTATCTACCCTAGCCCATAGCTACTCCACATAAGAGTATATAATTATGGAAGCAGGGCCCCGTTATATTCATTTTATCTACAGTGAATGGCACATATTAAGCGTTCAACACATATTTGTTGACCTGGAAAAACAACAGAAAGAAATGTGACTGGGCCTAGTGGTTAAGGGAGCCAGTTCCCACATGGCCAACTGCAGCTTGGTTTTCAGCCACAGCTGCTTGTGCATGCATGCCCAGTTAATTCACCACTCTGGACAACTGCTTTATTATGTCATGGTATCACAGAAAATAAGAGAAAAAAAGGGCCTGATATATATTACTGTTATGTGTAACTTGTTATGTGTAAAATGTGATGGCTCACATTTAGCCAGAAATTCTGCTTGCAAAAATAATTTGAGTAAACACGAATTAGTTTTTAAGGATCTACTATTTCCATGTATTAAGCCTTCTTATGATACAGACTGACCAGGACTGGGAATTCATTGCACCTTTCCAATCCTTTGAAGCACCTTTTTTTTTTAAAGTTATCTTTTGCCTTTCGGCCTATAAACTCACAATCTACCCCAGTCTTACAGCCAGATTTCTAGAGTGTGTGTGCCAAAGGTCAACTGCTCAGACAGCTCCCAGGCCACCTGCACCAAATACTTACAAACTTCGAGCCTCGACTTTTCAGGAAGTTATGCAATCTTTGGTTAAATTTTGTAAAATGCTTGTTTTATGATGACAAGCTCCACATTTCTGCCCCCACCATCCCAGAAATTCCAAAGACCTGAGAGGATCTGTTTGTTCAGATAAGCCTCTGAACACAGAGATGGTCCTTGGAAACAACTTGAATTCAGACATGCCAAGGTCTCCTGGTGAGACTGCTCCACAGCCAGTGGTTGCCCTAAAATTAGAGGTACCAGAGATTTCTGCAGGGCCTATTCTCTCCATTACACTGTTCAGTATAAGGGTTAGGAAGAGAAGGAGGTAGCATTTACCTTTATTCTTTCTTTTCTTCTTTTTAAGAATTATTTATTTAATTGTATTTAGTATGCTTTCTTTAATTTGATATAGGATATGCATGCTCACCAGAGAGAGACAGAGAGAGGGAAAGTGAGAAAAAAAGTTGCCAGGTCAAGAACTCAAACCACAGTCAGCAGTGTGGAAATTCAGTGCCTTAACCCACGCCACCTGGCAGCCCCTTACATTTATTCTTTCATCATCCATCACTTACAAGACTTGGTGTATACCTTCCAAAAATCACAATTCAGTGAGAGCACTCAACTAGGTACTCAAATGGAGTACAAGACAATGCATGTTAGGGCTTTAAGAGTAACCCTAATCAAATGTTCATGGACAGAGAAGCAAAGCAAGCTTCTCACTAAAGTGGCCAGAAAAGGCTTTACAGAGGGGAGAGGGGGCTTCGGAGTTGGGTTTTGGAGAACAGCAAGATGTCATCAAGAAGAACTGAGAGGAAGTAATGATCCAGATAGAGAGAATGTTATAAACTACAGAGGGAAAAGGGCAAAATGAAGTTAAGAAATGAAGAAGTGGAGGGGTGTCATTTGACAGAAATATTGGAAGCAGCCTAAGACAGGAAGCTAATTAAACTAATTTGAAACCAAACTAAAAGAATTTGAACACCAAGGAAATTCCCATAATATTATTTAGTAATCAGTGGGAGAGCCATTGGAAAAGTTTAAACACAGAAATAATGTGAGCCAAACAAAACCAAGATTATCTGGTTGTAATATATAAAATGGCCTTTAATTTTGAAAGGCTAAGGTCTAGGAATGAATATGGTATTCTTTACAACAGAGCAACATGAACCAATAGAGTTTTAAAGTGAGGTAGTGGCCCAATGGCTGCAAGGAATAACAAACACAATTTGGTAGGGGAAGGGGGGAACAAAATGATAACTCACAGGACTTGAATCGGTATCTTCAAAAATTTATTGTGTAGATCAAAGTGTTTGGACTGAAATTTATACAAAGATCTAGAGATTAAATGATTTTTTAAAAGACTATCTGTGGTGTCGTCCACATATATTTTTAAAAGATCATCATTTCCCAGGATCACTGTGGACAGCTGGTTGCTCTCACCACATTCCTTTATGAGGCTTCTTTTTCATTGCTGTTAGTCTATTTTGGAATATGGATTGGAGTGTTGGAAAAGGGAGTGAAGGGTTCTTGTTATGATCAGCTTAATGCCAGCCTTGCCACCTTTCTTATTTTGACAGTCCTTAAAAATGCATCTGAACCATCTCAGACTGCCCTCTGGTCTAGAAACTCAGGCATGTCACACAATTTGGAAGGGAAAGGGGGAAACAAAATGATAACTCACAGGACTTGAATCGGTATCTTCAAAAATTTATTGTGTAGATCAAAGTGTTTGGACTGAAATTTATACAAAGATCTAGAGATTAAATGATTTTTTAAAAGACTATCTGTGGTGTCGTCCACATATATTTTTAAAAGATCATCATTTCCCAGGATCACTGTGGACAGCTGGTTGCTCTCACCACATTCCTTTATGAGGCTTCTTTTTCATTGCTGTTAGTCTATTTTGGAATATGGATTGGAGTGTTGGAAAAGGGAGTGAAGGGTTCTTGTTATGATCAGCTTAATGCCAGCCTTGCCACCTTTCTTATTTTGACAGTCCTTAAAAATGCATCTGAACCATCTCAGACTGCCCTCTGGTCTAGAAACTCAGGCATGTCCTTTGTTAGAGAGGGCAGAGAGAGACTCCTTGGAGAGCATCAGAGACCTCGGGGTCTGTTCCGATGGCATCCACTAGGATGAGGACAACTCTTCAATACATTCCTAACTCAGAAAGCGAGGCACCATCAGGGACAGCAGGTCTTTTAGCTCAAGAAGCAGATGGGAAATATTCCATTTCCACAGTGTCAGGGCCTTGATGATGACATTCTGCATGAAGGAGCAGGTCTATGGGAAAGTTGGTGGGACAGGACTCTTTACCTGTGGTAGGCAGGGGCCAAGAGAAACAAAACTGGTATCACTTTCAGGGTTGGGAAATCTAACCTGACCACACAAATAATTAACCTGAAAGGCCACTTCATGCTCCCCCAATGGACCCAGATGTTGCACTTCACTTTAGGTAAACGTTATTCTTAGAGACATAAGAATTCAGCATCCGAAATTTATCACCCATCTGAGTGGGAGACACAGAACACAGAACAGATTTATATGTTTAGGGGGTAGGAATGGGGTTTAAGCTCAATAAAATCTTAACTGTGCTTTACTTTTTAATTTAACTTTCAAACATTTCTTTCCTGTTTTGTGACTGAGACTCTTGTACGTGTCACCCTTTCAGTGAAGTATCACAGGAAAGACATTTTTGTGGTGTTTAATGGAAATAATTTTTCTTGTGGTATTGCTCTGATACCCTGGGAAACTGACTCTCAGAGATAAATTAAGCTAAGAGCCGTCCAGTGCTAATTTATTAAGCAGTCAATGGTTTAAAACAACTTTCCCTGTTTCAGCTCACTGGAGATCTGTTACTGGCTTTGGAGAAGATAGCAAAGAACCAAAGATTGATAAATTTTGTAGACTACCATGAAATAGGCAAAGCAAAGTGTTGTTGTAGGGGAGTTTCATAGCTGGGCAGGGGTAGTCAACACTGTGGGTGGGTCTATGCCTAAGTACTTTAAACACTTCCAACATTCACACTTCACTATTCCATACTAGATCCTTGCTGTAGTGGTGGAACACTTAAAAATTTTTTTTTAATTCTCTCCCAGGAACAAGTTTCTTAAGAAATACCTCCCGTTAACCTACATTTAATGTAATTCCAATAAAAATACCAGAAATATTCTTCACAAATCTAGAAAAGACAGTCATAGAATTTGACTAGAATCATAAAAGATCTTGTATTGCAAAAGCAATCCTGCACAAGAAGAATGGAGTAGGAGGCATATCACTCCCTAATCCCAAGATATACTATAAAACTATGATCAACAAAACAGCATGGTATTGGCACAAAAGCAGACATGTGGACCAATGGAATAGAATAGAGACCCCAGAAATAACCTCCAAAGCTTACAGTCAACTGATTTTTGACAAAGGATATCAGTCAATCCATTGGGAAAAGGAAACCCTCTTTAGTAAATGGTGCTAGAAAAACTGGGTACCCACATGCAGAAAGATGAAACTAAACCCCCATCTTTCACTATTAACAAAACTCAATTAAAATAGATCAAAGATCTGAACCTAAGACTTCAAGACTATTGGTGGAAAATACTGGGGAAACTCTGGGAGACATTGGAGTAGGCAAATACTTCTTAAATAAGACTCCCAAAGCACAGGCAATAATCCCTAAAATAGACAAGTGGGACTATATCAGACTAAGAAGTTACTGCACAGCAAAGGACACAGTAACAAGTGTGAATTGACAACCCTCAGAATGAGAAAATATTTTTGTTAAATATGCCTCACACAAGGGACTGATAACTAGAATACACAGGGAACTCAAGTGCCTTATGTGAAAAAATGATTAACCCAATTAAAAGATGGAAAAATGAGCTGAACAAAAATCTCTCTAAGGAAGACATATGAACAGCCAAAAAGCATATGAGGAAATGCTCAACATCCCTCATCATAAGGGAGATGCAGATAAAAACCACAATGAGATACCACCTAACCCCTGTCAGAATGGCAAAGATTAAGAATATAAAAAGTGATAAGTGT
>NW_006160211.1:5052268-5058518 GCF_000334495.1 Tupaia belangeri chinensis
ATGTTTATTGCAGCATTATTCACAATTGCCAAGACATGGCACCATGTCCACAAACTGATGAATGGATTGGAAAAGTGTGGTATATATACTCTATGGAATCCTACTCAGCCATAAAAAAATAACAAGACCCTGGCATTTGATAGAAAGTGGTCAGATATGGAGGATCTATTGCTAAGTGAAGCAAGCCAGGCTATGAAAGAAAGATATTGTACGTATCCACTCAATATATACCGACTATCTGCACTCTATGATAGAAAGCGAAATATTGGAGGACATAAAAGCAGTGAAAATACTTAACGAGGATAAGACATTGTGGAATGGGCAGGGAGGGTAAAGAGAAGAGTAGAGAGAAAGATAGCAAGAGAACAAAGAGAGAGGCAGGACATTAGTGGGACACAGATATGGCTTATTACCTGTTGATGATGACATGTATAGTGTTCTCAACTTTATTGGTCTGAGAAGTATTTCATGATGGATAAAGTCTTTTTACAAGCAAAATGAGATTGATTAAAAAATAATTGGGATAATAATTATGATGATTGGAAAAAACAATTAAAAGATATTGAATAATGAAGTGGAGATGTTAATGTCTCTGTATTGCCTGACATGCACAGCATTCCCATTTGAAAATGCAATGTAATACACTGTAAAGTGATATGTGATTCAATGTAATATAGACAAGATTATGATTATGATAAATAAATTTAAAAAAAAGAGGGATACAAAGACAGAGCATTGTCGGGACGGGGAGGTAGAGTTGTTATCTTTTGAAGATATTTTGATCAACTGGACTGGGGAGAAATGTTCACATATTGAAATGTTCACTTTGTAAGCTAAATAATATGATTGAATGTATTAAAAAAGTAAATAAATAAATAAATAAAATTTTAAAAAAATACCTCCTGAACTTTCTCCTTCTATTGATAGTAGAGTATGCCAGGGATAGAGAAAAAAGTTTACCTCTAAAGAAAAATAGTGATGACCTCCCCTGAATGTTCTAAAGACCATTTTCTCTTTTTTTGGAGAAGTTTTTTAGCTACAGGGCACGTGTGCTCAGACAGAGACAGAAAGTGAGAAATCACCCCCTGGGGGGATGGCCACGCTGCAATCCCCTCTCCTCCATTCTCCTCTCAGGATCTTGGGCACGCATGCACATGCACCCAGTGTGAATTTAAGCCACTGGGTCCGGGACTCGAACTGCAATCAGCTAAATGGGAGTCCAACGACATAGCCATTACGCTAACTGCTGGTCCCCTCTAAAGACCATTTTCTACAGGTGCCTTAGGACAGTGGTTCTTGGACTTGACTGCATATTAGCATCACCAGGGGCTCTACAAAATACGAATGGCTGGGTCCTATTTACTCCTAGAACTTCCATGTACTTTGGGCTGTGGTGTGGCCTAAATAGTGAGAGTTTTAAATTCAGGTGATTCTAATATGCAATAAAGATTAAGGACCACTGCCCTGGAAGGTACTGTCAAAGACTCAGATTTCCTGAGGTAAATCTCCTGTCAGGTGACTCAACTGCTACTATGTGTCACTTCCCTTGACTGAAATGTAGCTTATTGTCATTGACCATCGAGATAGAGGCATTAGAAATAAAGTAAGGACAACGGTAACATGTTTGGGGTAGCTAATCAACTCCAAATACTATTCTGTGTGAAGGAGGCTGGACGCTTGAGCCCATGGAGGAAAGCAGAGCAAGAAGGAAACACTGAAAAGAGGGAAAAATGACTAGTTCTTTAGTTAAAATCAGAATTTCCAAGGTTGGTGGCACTGAATTTTTTTTTTTTTTTGACAAGTTTTTGCTATCGGGTGCATGTGCATGCCAGAAAGACAGACAGACAGAAAGTGAGAAATCACCCACCCCCGGGGTGGGTGGCCACGCCACAATCCCTCCTCCTCCATTCTCCTCTCGGGATCTTGGGCACGCACGCACACGTGCCTGGCGTGAGTTTAAGCCACCGGCTCCAGGACTCAAACCGCAGTCGACTACGTGGGAGTCCAGTGGTGTAGCCATTACGCCAACTGCTGGTCCCCTGAATTTCTCTTCTAAGCTAGAGGAGCTCCAGAGCAGAAAGCACTACTGGCTTTTATCACCAAAACTAATAATTTCCACTTTGACAAGTCACCTACATTTTGAGAAGCATAAGAATCACCTCCAGAGCTCATTAAATATATAGCTTTATAATTCCTGCTTTGGGAGACTGACTCAGTGGGGTTGGAGTGGGGCCCAAGAATCTGAAATTTTAAAAACTCACTAGGTGATTCTAATAGAGGTGAGCTGTGCCCCATGCCAGGCAACCTCCTGAATGATTCCTTCAATAAACAGAATTGTTCTTCTTCACTGATTAAAGAAAATCAACGTCAAGGAAAAAGAATGAATGCCTGTTTGGTAAAACAGACTGCAAAGTATTTTTTGAAAGGCGTTTGACTGAAATTTTTATTGAAAAATGCTCAGTCTCTTTTAGATATTCAAGTACCTCTGCATTTCCTCAGTTTATCTACACAGAAGGATCAAGATAAATTACTCCAAGCAGATACAACCATACTCACAAGTGATGAACCAGCATAACTCTTGAGAATGACGAGGTGTCTTTCTAAACAAAATCTTTTTATTTTCTTTTTGAGAGGTTTTCTTGTTATAGGGCGCGTGTACTCATCAGAAAGACAGAAAGTGAGAAATCACCTCCCAGGGAGAAGTCCGCACCACAATCCCTTCTCCTCTGTTCTCCTTTCAGGGTCTTGGGCACACACGCATATATATGCACCAAGCGTGAGTTTAAGCCAATGGTTCCGGGACTCGAACCATGGTCTAGGTAAGAGTCCAGCAACGTAACCATTATGCCATCTGCTGGTACCCCCAAAATCCTGCTATATTTTGAAGTTTTCATAAACACTGACAAGGAAAAAACAACCACCATGACAACAAACACACAAATTTTATTCAAAGAATTTGGGAAAGAGAATAGATATGTCCCTCCATTTCTAGAAGTTACTCCCTTTTAATGATTAATATGAAAAAAAAAACTGTCCACATTTACTTGTATTTTAAAAACTGATATTTTCTTCATGGCAGCTTCACCTACCTATAGTCAAAGCTAACAGAAAGAGACAAAATGTCATTTCCAGTTTGAGATTGAAATGTATTAATTACAACTTATCCAATCTCTTCTTCCAGTTCAATGTGTGTATTCTGTCTATGTGTCTGTTTGTCTGTCTGCCTGTCCAGAATCAAGCTGTACATTTCTAAATGCAGTTATAACTATCTGGCACCAAATTTTAGAGTCCATCGTTCATGAACCTAAAGTTCACTCTATGCATGATTCAACCTGTAAGTAGTGAAACTTGCATGCTGGTTGACCCTGTGTGTCAGAGAGGTGGGAGGATTCTTCACTTTTACTTTACGCTTTTCACTCAGAATTTCCCTGGTCTTCTAAAGCTCCCAAGCTTTAGACATTGTTCCTGTGCTGTGCCCACATTCCATTGGCACAGGCATGGAATGGTATGCTTGGAATGTCTCCACCCTCCAAAATATTTTTGGATCAAGTTTATCCCTTTTCCCTGAAAAATCTCTGTTGTACAGCATTTGCTTCACTGACTTTTATATTTTTGTATATTTTTGAATCCAGACCAAATCATGAAAACTCCAGGGCCCCAGTCTACTGTTAGAAAGTCCTGTTAAACAGCTGACATCAGTAGAATTCCCATAGAAGATCCAGACAGTCTCTGCTCTGCTGTGTCTACCTATAGACTCCTTCCCAAACTCACTTGAATTTAGACACCTGTTCAGAGTTCAAACCAAGTTACCACCCAATGTATCTGAAAATAAAAATGACTTTCTTTTGTAGTAGTCAATGGATGATCTTGTTTTTCCTCAAGCTAATTGACAATCTCAACCAAAAACAGAAGTCTCAGGAAGACCGAGCAGTTTGTCTTTCTTCTAAATCAATACAGTGCCAGGGCCCTCAGTGGGTTGTTTTGCTTGTAGGCCAATCAAGTCAGCCATTAAACAGCATTGTTAGTAATAATAACAACATTATTTTTTAAAGAATTATGTGTTTAATTTATTATTATTGTTTTTGATTTGCTATAGGGCATATGCACTCACCAGAGTAAGACAGAGTGAGTGAGAAGGACAGAGAAAGTGAGAAAGCAAGCCATCACGTCTGGGACTCGAACCATGGTCGACCATGTGGGAGTCCAGCACTCTAACCACCACACCACCTGTTGGCCCCAATAACAACACTATTTAATATCACATTATTATGTGCTAGATAATTGGATTTTTTTGAAAGGTTTTCGCTATAGGGCACGTGCACTCGCCAGACAGACAGAGAGAGACAGAGAGACAGAAAGCTAGAAATCACCCCCCAGGGGGGATGGCCACGCCGCAATCCCTTCTCCTCCATTCTCCTCTCAGGATCTTGGGCACGCATGCACACGCGCCCGGCGTGAGTTTAAGCCACCAGGTCCAGGATGCAAACCACGGTCAACTACATGGGAGTTCAGGGACATAGCCATTACACTAACTGCTGGTCCCTGTGCTAGATATTGGGCTAAGACTGTTATATATATTATCTCATTTAATCTTTTTAATAATCATAGGAAGTGGGTACTAACATCCCCCACTTTAGTCATAAGAAAACTTCAGTCACAAAGATAACAGGTGGCATAGCCACCATTTTTTCTATTGCCATGATGGGTCTATAAAGGAAAAAGATGACAATGAAAAGGTTTAAAGTATCTTCAAGGAAACAATGATTAAAATAAAAATTAAGTGAGCTTTGTAATATAACTGTGATAACAACATATTACAGGGCCAGTTAAATGGGTAAAGAGAATTTCAGGGGAAAATCCTTTTAAAATCTTGTTGGCATTTAAGTGACATTTTGGTGAAACACCATGGAAACATCTGGTCACATCCTCTCAACTCTAATTTCTTCCCTAAATGTTGTTTTTAATATGTCACAGTTGTTAAATTTGTAACAAGTAATGCCCTTGAGACTAAACAACGGTGCCTGGTATGTGAAAAATGAACAATACATTTACAGCAGTAAAAACTAAAAAGAAATTTTAAATAAACATTTAATTGAGTACAAATAGTCTGAGAGTTATTTGAGGGGAACTTATCCAATCTGTATGCTGACATTAGCAGCAGGATGTTCTAAATAAACTTTGTTAAAACAAATGTTGTCTTCTTCAGTTGGACATAACTGATCAGATTCAGTTCTTTTGAAGGATTATGGCTGGGGAAGGAACACTTGCTAGTTGGAAGGGAACTCTCCATTTACACACTCACAACAAATATGCACCCACCAAAACACCAGGGAGAATGAAGCAAGGTATTTGGATGTGAACAGTGGCTTCAAAGTAGACAACCAAAAGTAGAAAAGCAACCAACAACCATCAGTGTTTGCACATCAGTTATTTAGCAAAGGTCCACAGGCCTGATTCACTTCCTTTGTAACTCTAAAAGGATTTTTCCTTCTAGATAAAGAGCTGCATATTTGAATCTAATCCAACATATGTACTTGTCTCAGGCTATATTTTGCTCTTGCTGTATTTTAGTTGTGTGCAATGGAAAGTCTTGCAAGAAATCTACAAGGGAAAAATTCAGAATATGGATCGTAGTCAGACAATTAGTAATGCAGCTGAAAAAAGGAGCCGTGTATGTCATCTAGCCAATTATTTGAAAACAATTATTTTTCAGCTTCGTGTATTGACTCTTTCCACATATGGATAGGCAGATGCTATTCAACAGAAATGTTTTTCCACTGATATGGAATCCCTAAAGAAACCATATTGGCTTTGATGTGATTCAGAGATTGTGTCATTCATCAACATGGTCTTTAAAGAATGTTAGCAACCTTAGGGTTGGTTCGACCTGAAAATAAACACAGATGGTTCTTGGGAGAACAAACTATTTTCCATAGCAGATTTAACCATACGTGTAATGGAATATACATCCTTTGTATTTAGTGCCACATTTGACTTACATAAAAGCAGTTAGGATGAATATGAGCCAAACTTTCTTCCTAATAAGGTTAAATACAAAACTTAGTCCCATCCTAATTTTAAAATTTTATTTTGAAGCATTTAAAATATATATAAGACTGCAAATATATTACTAAAACCTTTTTATTCTTGACCTATTTAAGAGCAAATTGTAGGGGCTGGCAGGTGGCATGGTTAGGGACGCTGGACTCCCACATGGCTGACTATGGTCCGAGTCCCAGACCTGGGGGCT
>NW_006160211.1:5058963-5065774 GCF_000334495.1 Tupaia belangeri chinensis
CTCTGTCTCTCTCTGGTCGAGTTTAAATAAATAAATAAATACATTTAAATAATTAATTTTTTAAAAAAGGAGAAAGTTGCAGATGTAATTTTCCATTACCTCTGAATAATTTAGTATGCATGTGCCCTATAGCAAATCAAAAATAAAAATAAATTATTTCCAACAACAATGACATGAAAAGCAGACCACTAATACTGATATATTATTACCATCTACTCCATAACTTCAATAGTTGCCCCAAGAATGTGCTTATATCAATGGATCTAAACTTCAGTATGGATCAGAATCAATAGAAAGTCTTAGTAAATGTATGTAAGTAGGTCCCAAACCCAGGGCTTCTGATTCAGTAGGTCTGGCATAGAGTCTAAAATTTTGTATTTCTAAGCAAGTGATCAGGTGATACTAAAGCAGTTGGTCCTGGGACCACATTTTGAGAACCACTGATCTGTAACCACACAGCTAATACAAGATCACACGCTGTATTCAATTATCATGTCTGTTTAGTATTCTTTACTAGGGAAGTTACTTTCAGTAATTTCTGACACATATAATTTTGTCATTTTGGAAGAGTATAGGCCAATTATTCTGTAGATTATTACTCAATGTGAGTCTGTCTAATGTTTGTTCATGATTAAATTCAGGCTATGAATTTTACTTAGAATATATCATAAAAATGTTTATCTTGGAGACCAGCAGATGGCGGTAATGGTTACGTTGCTGGACTCCCATGCAATAGACTGCAGTTCAAGTCCCAGACCCAGTGGCTTAAAACTCATGCTGGGCACATGTGTGTGTGTGCCCAAAATTCTGAGAGGAGAATGGAGGAGAAAGGATTACAGCATTGATATCCCCTTGGGGAGTGATTTCTTGCTTTCTGTCTCTCTGTCTCTGTCTCTCTGGTGACCACATGCACCCTTATAGCAAAAATCTCTCTCAAAAAAATGGTCTTCTTACTATATCCTCTTGGGTGGTACCTAATTTTAATTTGTCTCATTACTGATGTTATCAACTTCAATCACTTGATTAAGGTGGGCCTTGTCAGGCTTCTTTTTCCTTTAGCAATTAAAAAACATACTGGGAACCAGCAGTTAGTGTAATGGCTATGTCGCTGGACTCCCATGTAGTCGACCGCGGTTCGCGTCCCGGACCCAGTGGCTTAAAACTCATGCCTGGCACGTGTGCGTGCGTGCCCAAGATCCCGAAAGGAGAATGGAGGAGAAGGGATTGCGGCGTGACCATCCCTCCTAAGGGGTGATTTCTCGCTTTCTGTCTCTATGTCTGTCTGTCTGGCGAGCGCACAAGCCCTATAGTAAAAAAAAACAAAAACAAAAACAAAAACAAAAAACAAAAAACAAACAAACAAAAAAACCTCTCCAAAAATAAAAAAACATACTGTAAGGGGACAACCTGAGACAAAGTACATGTCCTATCGCACATTACATTCTTATTCACTAGGCTCTACTAGCCGCTAAGGTGTCCTTCCTGAACTGACTATGACAGTGACAGCTGTCAAATGGTATGTTTCTAAGTCTATTTTCCTTCCACATTTATTAGTGGACATTCTACTATAAAAGTTTGCTTTCTCCCCATTTATTGATTTATTATTTACTAGATTAGTATGGATTCATGGATTCCATTTTATTTAATGGGTTCTAATCCATTTTTAAAAATGTATTTATTTCCTATTTCCTCCATGAGCAAGAGAGACACAGAGAGGGACATAGACATAAAAAAATAAAAAAAATAAAAATAAAAATAAAAGCACCTCAACAGGGTCTTGACACCACTATCCACTCTCAGCCTCCGCCTCAGCCAGCCTTGGGTCATGGGCACATTGTTCCCAATGTACTCAGGAAGGTCCCCGGACATGAACCTGGAACTTCTTGCATGGGTCAACCTGGCAGAGCATTGTATTTCACTGACACACTACAACCCAGCCTAAAATCCATTATTATTACTTGTTTTGATGTTCAAATTGTCCCAGAGCAGGCCAGGGAAAGCCATGTCAAGCTGATTTCCTCTTCCTTTCTTTATGTCCCAGCATTCCCTGAACATTATCTTTCTTTCTGATATCAAAAGATGCTCTAGGCGTCCCTTTTACTTTCTCTGCCTAGATAAGGGATCAACCATTTACTCAGAGAGACTTGGTTGCTTCTAATGGACCATTAAATTTTAAAAGCCAAAAACATTAGGTCCAAGATGTGTCTTTTACTGTTGGGGTATTACTGATCCCTGCACCTCTCAGAGCTGGGAAATAGTATGTATACATACACATGCTCACTCTCCACACACCACAAAATTACATTTAAATACAGTTCTCTATTTAGAGAATTGAAATGTGTACATGTGCATAAGATTTGCAACAATGTATCTATATTTAGCTCTACCTGTTGATAATCATGAATTCATGTCTCTAATTCCAACCCATTATCACAAGATTGCATCTAGCTTTGCTCTATTTGTAACTCCCTTCATTATTCTAAATATTTCTACTTAATTGATTAATCTCCCCTTATATGTAACCAATCTCTCAACTCAACCAGAATAAGAAGTTAGTAATCATTAGAAGACACCTGAATTTTCAGGAGATTTTGGTATAGCCCTTCAAGAAAAAAAAAAAAAACACTAGCATATTTTGTGGCTTCTTGATAACCTTTCTGTAATTTATCTCTGCTGTAGTCCTATCTTAAGCAATTCAAAAAATTAAACTCAGTTACAATACAAAAAGTCAAGCACTTTGAAGTGTGAGCTTCCTGGAGGTAATTCTACTCATACTCAGCAGATTCCACAGGTTTTCCATTCTCCTCAGGGTCAAATCAAGGAGTTCGGTGTGATCTTCCAAGCCTAACATAGTTTAAAGTTTAAGAGCTGACTCCTCTCTGTGCCACTCCATCCCTCCCCCCCCCACACACACACACACATCTCCAGGAATAACTGCCGCCACGCAGACCCTCCAGAGTTCCTGGGAGGGGTATCTGAGTTAAATATGACTGACTGCGTGCATTTACCTTTTTTCTCACCTCAAATCTCACCAAAAAAGAGAGGTGGGCAGGAGATGAAGTTGAGGCATTAAGTTCAAACAGAGAATAGAAAAAGAGGTAACTGTAACAAATACGGGAAACACTAGTACCTCTAAAATTGGGGGTGGAAGGTGAACTGGAAAATAGGACAATTCATTAAAAGTTCATATAAGAAGTTATATTCACAGATCCCCCTCCCTACCTTTTGTTGCAGGCAGCAGCTTCTTCCTTAGCTGAGCAGACAACTTTCTCAAAGTTAGAAAAAAATTGAACCAGAGAGACTCAAGTTCAGAAATGATAGACAATGCTTCGAAAAGGTGTACCAAATAGAAAACAG
The DNA here is from genome assembly GCF_000334495.1 of Tupaia belangeri chinensis. Taxonomy (NCBI): domain Eukaryota; kingdom Metazoa; phylum Chordata; class Mammalia; order Scandentia; family Tupaiidae; genus Tupaia; species Tupaia belangeri. The sequence goes on from NW_006160211.1 coordinate 5,062,321, forward strand.
GGTGAGATTGGATTAACTGAATGGTGAAAATTTCCCCCTATTTCCAGATATCCAAACATATAGCCTCTCTCCACATGACTCCCACAGCCCTGACAGCCAGGCCTATATACCCGAGTAAAGGACTTAAGATTCTTCTTTGGGAAAATAGGCCAGCCCAAGAAGAAGGAGCCCCTAAACTCTGACAGTTAGAAATGCCCCAATGAGAGACCAGCAGATGGCATAATGGTTACATTGCTGGAACTCTCATGTAGTCAACCAGGCTTCAGGTCCTGGACCCGGCGACTTAAAACTCACGCCAGGCACATGTGTGTGTGCCCAAGGTCTCAAGAGGAGACTGGAGAAGAAGGGAATGTGGTGAGGCCATCACCACCACCACCCCCGGAGGAAGGGGTGATTTCTTGCCTTCTGTCTCTCTGGTGAGTGCACACATCTTATAGCAAAAAATCTCTCTCTAAAAAGAAAAAGAAAAAAATAATAAAAGGAAAGCCCCAATGAAATGATTAAGCCAGATCATCCTACATCAAAATCCACCATTTGACAGCACACTTTTCCTTCTACCTCTTTCTTAACTACAAGTGGAAAGAAGAAGAAAACTTCAAATATACTGAGAGAAGTTATGGTAAAGATATTTGTTTTGAGACACCTTTTATGAAGTTTTGAACAGTGCCTGGATAAGCCAGGTACTCTTTTTTTCTCACAACAAAAGAATTCCCAGAATTAACTAGAATGGGCCCTTTTCCCTCATTTGAGACTGGAGGAATTTATAAATTCAAGGACACGGAAATCTAAATTTGAAAGGTGCTTTGTTCTCTCAACATTCTGGCTATTCCTTGTTTTACACCTTTGGAAGTTACATTAACTCTTCCATATAAAATGTTATTATTTAGATTGTAAATACTAGTTCATAATTGTTCAATTAGGTAGGAACTCTAAAAATCCTACTGTATAGATTGCGGTCATTCTTACCTATACAAATGAGGGTCACTGACTTCAAGTTAGGGGACTAGAATGAATCTGAGAAACTCCCTCTTGCTCTTTGAATAACCGTTTCTTTTCCCAGGAGTCCTAGCTATACTTCCTGTAATTGGGTACCATAAAAATTCCACCAAATTTTAAAATTCTCTGTCAGTCAAGTCCTCTAAGAAGCAAACATCAAGACAGAATTACTATGCAGATCTACTAGGGGCAATACCTAAGAACAATAAAGGGAAGAGTAAGAAGGAGCAGGCAAGAGAAACCTTTAGATCAAGACACAGGTGACACATCTATAAAAAGCAAGAAGGAATTGATAGGAAAACCCTCAGACTACTGAAACTCTGACATCGCAAGTCAGTCCAGTAAGAATCCTCAGAGCAAAGACAGCCCATCAGAAGGGTCTGACATTAGTTAGGAATGGCCCAGTTCTAATAGTTTCAGCTTAGCCATTGGCTGGGAGCAGCTTTGCAGAGTGATCTTGGTGTGAACATAGCAGTGGGTCCCAAAGCTGTGCAGCTAGAGGTTGGTGGTTCTCTATGCTCCTCACAGTATGTTTTCTCTTGGAGAGAAAGTGAGCAGGTCCTGGACCCTTCATCTGGAACCTGGACGTGTTCTTTACAATAACTGATCCCTAACAGTGATAGTAAAAGAAAAGGCTGATTCCAAGGATTCAAACCGCCTCAGTAAAGGCCAGTGAAGTTCATTAGACACATCTATAGATATGAAGAGGACAAGGAGGTTGGGTTAAAGGACTTCATCCTGACTGAGTGTTATTTCTATTTGCTGAACTCTCAGATGCTGGGCTTTCTATTTTGTCCCTACAATCCAAATTAGTTAGGAATGGCCCAGTTCTAATAGTTTCAGCTTAGCCATTGGCTGGGAGCAGCTTTGCAGAGTGATCTTGGTGTGAACATAGCAGTGGGTCCCAAAGCTGTGCAGCTAGAGGTTGGTGGTTCTCTATGCTCCTCACAGTATGTTTTCTCTTGGAGAGAAAGTGAGCAGGTCCTGGACCCTTCATCTGGAACCTGGACGTGTTCTTTACAATAACTGATCCCTAACAGTGATAGTAAAAGAAAAGGCTGATTCCAGGATTCAAACCGCCTCAGTAAAGGCCAGTGAAGTTCATTAGACACATCTATAGATATGAAGAGGACAAGGAGGTTGGGTTAAAGGACTTCATCCTGACTGAGTGTTATTTCTATTTGCTGAACTCTCAGATGCTGGGCTTTCTATTTTGTCCCTACAATCCAAAAAGTTTCTGTGCTCATAGGTCTCTTAGTTCCAAGTGTCAGGAACTCAACTCAAAAAGCATCAGAATCAGGGAACCAGCAGTTAGTGTAATGGCTATGTCGCTGGACTCCCATGTAGTCGACTGCGGTTCGTGTCCTGGACCCGGTGGCTTAAAACTCACGCCGGGCGCGTGTGCGTGCGTGCCCAAGATCCCGAGAGGAGAATGGAGGAGAAGGGATTGCGGCGTGACCATCCCCCCTGGGGGGTGATATCTCGCTTTCTGTCTCTATGTCTCTCTCTGTCTGTCTGGTGAGCGCATGCGCCCTACAGTGAAAATCTCTCCAAAAAAAAAAAAAAAAGCATCAGAATCATAATAACCATAGCAGAGTTGTCCCATGTCTATAACAAAAGTGGCCTTCCTTGTAATTAAACTGAACATGATACTCAGCCTCAAGTACCTACACTTGGAAGTCTGTTTAAGGAGATTTAAGATATAACTCAACAGTTGCCCTTTGTCACCAGATGAGACCCAAAGTTTTATATGAGATTGTGAATTTTAAAGAGAGTTCACAAGGACTTTTATTTTGTAGGGTGAGCAATTGTCCTTAGAAGTTTATTATATGTTCTAGAATTTCGGGATCACGTGGTTATAATCTCAGTGGTGCTATAATTCGGATAAACACAAGCAACATTGCACTTGAAAAGATGTGGGTAGGTCTATAAAGCAAAGAAAATCGATTGAGAGTTAAAAACTTTATATTGGCATTAAGAAAGGGTTTAAGTTATTTTGATGCCTTGACATTGTACAATTTTGTTCCAGTGTCATTCCTAGGGATCTAAGACTCTTCCATGACCTCTTTCAGGGTCTTCTTAGTTAGAGAGCCTGAACTGAAGACAAAGAAAGTGCTTCTTTGGTTTGTCCAGGTTTAATGTAACAATACTCATCCTCAGAGTACATGTGACCTTCCCTCACTGACTCCAAAGATTTGAAAATGACCTTTCTTACAACTAGCTCATGTAGTGCGTCTTTCAGAAAAGTCATGAGATATTTCTGTTTTTCTATGCAAAAATGTGTCGACTTTTCTGACAACCCAATAGAAGACGCCTTGCCTGTTCACACTCATTTCCTAGTACAATTTTTCTCCTGGAATGAACTAGAGAAGAGCCATTATTGACCTATCCACTAGGATAGGTCAATATATTCTTCCTAGGGCAAATAATAGTTTACCTTATCTATGCAAAACAGGGA
>NW_006160211.1:5065792-5072134 GCF_000334495.1 Tupaia belangeri chinensis
AAGCAAGTCATAGAGTGATTTAGAAACACTTCTCTCCCTTGTCTCATAGGGGAAAAAACCTACTATGTTTGTTATCTTTTAATGGAGTGAAAAGTCAATTGTGCACCTAAACTATCAGGTAAATGACTCGTCTATTACAGTTTTCATGTGCAGACACATACATGAGAAAAAGATCCAAACTATCACCCTGGACTCATGTGCTTCAACCTTCTTGAATCTCAAAGCTCATGATGTATCTAGAACAATGAATCTCAAAGTATGGTCCTTACAAAAGCAGTAGCATTTCACCTGGAATTTGTCAGCATCACTAGTTCTGGGGCTCCACCCCTACACCTGCTGAAAGAGAAAGTCAGGGGTGTAGCCCAGTGACATGTGGTTTATGGAGCCTTCAGACAAGCCAGTGACAAAATGAGCCTAGCATACCACAATAGTATTGCTTTTTCTCTCTCTTTTTTTTTTCTTTGAAAAAGTAACTACAATTATGCTGAGCCTAATAGTTTTAGTTCTTGATTTGGTTTGGTTTTTCCTAAGAAAGGATTTGAGTGAGGAAGCCAATACTCTCAAAGACATGTGCTCTTCTGGGGGTGGGGGGGATGTCAAGCCCTTCTGGTTTGTCCTCTTCATTTCACCCTTTCTATTTCAGTGGGTAATGGGCATTTCTATTCTTATCTGGAAAACTAACTTGCTTTTTAATTTATTTTTCATTCTTATTCACTTCTAATGGATTTCCTAAACTATAACCATTATCCCCTCTAGTGGATATGATGAGTCTGCTGGTCTGTTGATACCGAGTGCACTTCTTCCTTTGAGAAAGTGATCTTGTTTGAAATCTGAATGATTGGTCTTCTTTCCTTCCATTTTGAGGCTCCAAGACCAGGGGAAGAATTCTGGCTCAGGTCTAGTTGCAGGGTACATGCCTGTAAGTAATGCTGTTTCTTGCAGCCAATTTCTTCTATTTATTTGTAACAACATAGCTAGTATACCCAGGAAACAGCACCAGTGACTATTAGTAAAGAAACACTCTGAAAAAACCACTTTGAAGGCTCTATTTAAAACAAAAAGAAATTTTTAAAGTCATTTTATTTTGAATGGTTTTGGTTTTTTAAAATTAAACATTGTAAAGTTTTCCAAGAACTCTGTCGGTGGATACATTTTTTCTCATTAAAAATGCAAAATCTTCTGGAGGAAATGATACTCTGAGCTTTGTAGCACAAATCAATGCCAAATGAAGGCCATAAACCATGTTTTGTTATGCATTTGGCACTGACTCCAAATATCTTGAACAAACAACGTCACTGTGCTCCAGATCCAGGGACCCTTACTTCTCTGGAAATTTATGATTGTCTACCATGAGAAAGTAGAAGTGCCAGAGCATAGCAAGTTTGGACAAGGGTAATAGGAGAAACAAAGAAATTAAGAAAAACAGAAACAATTTGAATATTGGAAGCACCTGTTTTCCAAAACCATGGCTTAGGAAAGCCATTCTTGCTAGCTAGGCCTATGCACTCAAAGGAAACTGGCTTTGAGTTTGAATTATCCATGTCAGCTGAATGAATGTAGCCCAGGTAGATAGTGCTAGTGTTGGAGAGCCAAGAAGAAATAATGCAGATGGTTCATACAAATCCTATTAGTGGGAAAAGTAAGAGTTTCTAAGACACCAAATCCCATGCTTTTGTCAGAATGCCTGTCACTTTACAGTTTGGCCACCATTTCTAAATAAATACTAGCTTGCCCTATTTAGGGGGTGAGTTTCTTTGCAAGCAAACACCACAATCACAGGTTCCAGCCCTGCAAAGTAAACATTGTTGTGGCTATTTCTGTGTTTAGGGAATCACAGGAAATCAGGAGCCCCACACATATGACTTATTTCCCAGTCCAAGTCCAACCTGAAATCACAGGTTATAAACTGTGTTTGAAAATTTAAGAATCAAGAAAGCAATACTCCATGTCACTAAACCACCTCATTAAATTTTAAAAAAATTTTTTTGAAAATCTAGCATGACTGATTTCTGATCTTTGTTGAAAAGAAACCTAACTCAAAGGGAAATACTTATAAAATAAACTTTGTAGCAATTGCTAGTAATGAAAATGAATTATAATAACCTGACTTGAGAGCTTAATGATGCTGCCTTCACTTCCTTTTGCAAAAGAGTGCATGCGGCTACATCTCTCCCAGGAATGTGAGAACTGAGTGATGGTTCATGACTAGTTTGTCTGATCCTGAATCACTGCTGAATACACTGCCATCATCTGGATCTGAATCTGAATGTGAACATGAGGGGGGAAATTAGGCAATAGGAGGGTTAAAAACTGCCATGGCATCATCAGCTTATTATTTTGTTACCTTCTACATTCCTGGGTGTGGTTTTGAGTTGGTCTGTCTTTCTTTAAAAGGAAAAATCTGGGGACCAGCAGTTAGTGTAATGGCTATGTCACTGGACTTCCACGTAGTCAAAGGCAGTTCGAGTTCCGGACCTGGTGGCTTAAAACTCACGCCGGGCACATGTGCGTGCGTGCCCAAGATCCCGAGAGGAGAATGGAGGAGAAGGGATTGTGGCTTGGCCAACCCCCCTGGGGGGTTATTTCTCACTTTCTATCTCTCTGTTTCTCTCTGTCTTTCTGGTGAACGCATGCATCCTATATGCCTTCACTTCCTTTTGCAAAAGAGTGCATGCGGCTACATCTCTCCCAGGAATGTGAGAACTGAGTGATGGTTCATGACTAGTTTGTCTGATCCTGAATCACTGCTGAATACACTGCCATCATCTGGATCTGAATCTGAATGTGAACATGAGGGGGGAAATTAGGCAATAGGAGGGTTAAAAACTGCCATGGCATCATCAGCTTATTATTTTGTTACCTTCTACATTCCTGGGTGTGGTTTTGAGTTGGTCTGTCTTTCTTTAAAAGGAAAAATCTGGGGACCAGCAGTTAGTGTAATGGCTATGTCACTGGACTTCCACGTAGTCAAAGGCAGTTCGAGTTCCGGACCTGGTGGCTTAAAACTCACGCCGGGCACATGTGCGTGCGTGCCCAAGATCCCGAGAGGAGAATGGAGGAGAAGGGATTGTGGCTTGGCCAACCCCCCTGGGGGGTTATTTCTCACTTTCTATCTCTCTGTTTCTCTCTGTCTTTCTGGTGAACGCATGCATCCTATAGCAAAAACCTCTCCAAAAGAAAAAGAAAAATCTGTCCCTTACTTAATATGTTGGCATTACAGCTCTATATCCAGAGAACTGTGAGATGTTATGTCTTATTAGTATGTTGTGCTTTTAAAGGTCTGCCTCTTCTACAAACCCTTGTCCCAGCAGGTGTGATAACACTAACAATTGGAATGAATAATAAGAGTTATGAGTCAAAGCAAGCAAGAGTATTGGCCAAGGCTTATGGATTTCATTTGAGGCTTAAAGTGGCTCTTTAATTTTTCATTCAACTTTCGTTTTAGGAATTACTTCACTAAAGATATCCATCCAGGTTGTCTTTGGTGCTCAATATTACTACTATTTGGTATTTAACTGGTACTGAAAATTAACAGAATTGACTGGCCTCAACTTTAAAAGTGACTTAGACTTAAAGGAAGTGGGGTTTGTCCCTTGCCATTTAATACTTAGTGGTTTACAAAGCTCCTTGTCTTCTAATAACACTGAGGAACTAGTCAGCATGGTCTCTGATTTATTGACTTGTTTTACATTCATTCAGTCATTCAGTAAATAAAAAAACCTACCATCCAAAAACATTTTCAAGGAATTATTCAAGATCAAGATCTATTTATAAGCTCTTGCTAAAAAGACAATGTTTTCACTTTGAACTATGGGGTTCTGATCTATTAGAAATACAAAGGCTTATTTGAGTTCTCAAATTTGCTTCAATACAGACTTCATGAAGTTTACCAAAATTTGGCAGCAAATACCAGTGGTTTTTACTAAAAGTACACTTCTGGATCAGATCCCAACTATTTTATATAGCCATATTTAATAGATTGGCCCTTAAAAATTTTTTGAGAGGTTTTTGCTATAGGGCACGTGAGCTCACCAGAAAGACAGAGAGAGACAGAGGGACAGAAAGCAAAAAATCACCCCCAAGGGGGGATGACCACACCACAATCTCTTCTCCTCCATTCTCCTCTTGGGATCTAGGACACACATGTACACACACCCGGCATGAGTTTAATCCACCGGGTCTGGGACTCAAACCGCAGTCGACTACATGGGAGTTCAGCAACATAGCCATTACGCTAACTGCTGGTCCCAATCCTTAAAATTTTTATTCATCAAAGTATAGCAAATGCTCATTTCAAAAGAAAGACTACTATATATGTTTCACAATAAAAAGAATTTTTCAAAATGGCAAAAGCAGCTGTTGACTAGGTTTTCCTGGTATTCTCTCAATGGAATCCCAGGAATATATAGTAAAACCAATGTGGCTAGGACATATATTCACTGTGTAGGCTAAGTCTACCAACTATCTATTATTCTACTAACAACTTGCAATAAAAATTATTTTTAATATGGAAGTGTTTATAGCTTGGTGAAAGACTGATTCAGATACTTTTTTGTTTTTCTAAGATAGATTTTTGCTATAGGGTGTTTGAGTTCACTGGAGAGATGGAAAAGGAGACATCATCCCCAGGGAGGATGGCCACGCCACAATCACTTCTCCTCTCAGGATTTGAGCACATGCACACACACCCAGCATGAGTTTTAAGCTGCTGGGTCTGAGACTCAAACTGTGGTCAACTACATGGAAATCCAGTGATGTAATCATTACACCATCTGCTGGTCCTGATTCAGACACTATTTTAATAAATATTAATAATAAATATTTAACAAATGAGCATATGCTCTGGGCCAACCATTATACGAGGCTCTGGAGACATAATTTTAAAAATAAATGGACATTCTCTCTGCCATCACAGAACTTGCAATTCTATAGGTTACATGCCTAATTTTTTTTCAAGTTTGCCATGAAAATAACCACAGAAACATTTCCTTTTTTAAAAGATAGAACGCCAGCAATAATTCTCTATATTAGTGCTTCATACTGGGGACTTGGAGTGTTCTACATGAGATTTTCATGACATTAGAGCGAGAACTCACAAAGCAGCAGCCCTGGATGTTCCAATGAAAAAGTAAAATAAAACAAAACCAGAAAACAAACAAAAAACTTTATCATTCATAATGTCTTGACATCATCTTTGAAATTCAATCCACCCTTAACCCTCACCTCTCTCCACTCACCATTATGTTCCCTTGATAAATAAATCATCCCTTTGAATGGGATTTTTTTTTTTCAACTGTCAGGAGCTGCTGTGTCTGGGCATAGATCTCCTCTCTGGTATTTGATTAATTTCATGTACTTGACCTAACTGAGTAGCAGGACACTACTTTAGACATACTTCAGTTGATAGAATTAAATAAAACTCTAACCAAGGAAGCATAAGAATCATTAAAGTCAAAGTTTCTCATTGGCATTGATGGAGATTCAGAATTTTTTCCAAATAGATAACAGAACAGAAAGTCCTAAGAGTGTCAATGGTAGAGACCATGGTGCTAGCAGAATAAGAAAAGAGCCTGGAGAATGGATTTATTTAGGCAGAGGCTGGGAAGGTCTGTGGGATCTGAACTGAGTCTGCGGAGAATTCCAAAGGAAAGGCTTTTAATCATCTCCATTCCCTATTGCCATTTTGGTAGTTGGCATACTTGCTCAGACCAGAGTACATTTGAGTGAGGGGAATAAAAGGAGTAAAGTTTATTTTGTAACTAACGATTAGAAATAGCTTTATAATCATCTCCCTTCCCAAGTCACACATAAATCATTCAACTGTATATCCAGATCACTTTGCCAGAATTTAACTGAGTTCAAATGACTAAGCATAAACACCAATGGAGATGGAAAAAAATCTTTTCCCCTCATGAAAATCAACTTAGTCTGCTGCCCTAATTATCTGAATCTGTTGCTCATCTCCCTACACAAGTTCAGCCATTGAGGACTCAATTACAGCACAGCTCTTAATCTCAGTACTCATAGAAATGGAAGCAGTATGAAGTGGACCCAACACTCCTTGGTATCTTGCTCCTAGCTGGTAACTTGAACATATTGCCCAGCAACGCTGTTCCTGTCCTGCCCATGAGGGGGAAATCTGAAAAGTCCCAGGTTACAGACTGGCATTCTGCCCACAGGTCTGAAGTATGCACTGTTTCACACTCCAAGGGAGGTTCTATGGTTAGTGGTATTTTCCTCTCACTTTCTACAGATAAAGCATCAATTAACTGAGCTTCCATTTTGTTCCATATTACTCTCTCAATGGACTTGTCGACAGGGCTGGATTCCTGCTAATCTTCA
>NW_006160211.1:5072165-5087515 GCF_000334495.1 Tupaia belangeri chinensis
TGTCCCCTACCCCATGCCAGTGCCCCCAAACAAGCTGGAAAGATAAATAAGTAGCCATTCCCCCACCACCACCTTTAAATTTTCAGCATGATGTGATACCACTAGGGATAGCAGAGACTCTGACTCTCTGGCCGATGGTGGACATGCACTCTGGAGACTTTGGAATGCTGGTTCCCTAGCCAAGGAGCACAGCAATTTAGGAACATGATGGCTGATTTTCAGTGGCTCATGCAGTTACATATCAGACCTAACTGTCCCTATATGAACTTTAAATCTGCTTCAGTTGCCTAACTCTGGATATTAAAGAATTCTATGCATTTCTATATGAATTAGACTATACTTGGTTTCTCTGTCAAAGCATTTCTCTAAAACAAATTGCCAGGTTTTTGCATGTCTAATGTTTGAACTTTAGGGATAGAAGCTGTGTTAATTCACTCCCTTACTCAACAAATATTTATAAAACATCTTCTATGTAACAAAGGTAAAGAAGAGACCTCAAAAGCTAAAAAGCGCCCAAAGAAGTCACCTTGAATGCTAAAAAGGGCCCTAAGAAGTCACTTCTTTTGAAGGATCTAAGAAAGAGATTTGCTATTTCAAATGTTTAGAAACAATTTTTAAATTCCAAATCTTGAAAAATTACTCTAGAATGAATCTCATAAAAGTTGAGTAATTCTATGGCCCAAAATTGTTCTTAATGTATATTTTGCCTCATTGACTTGAGTAATAATGGAGAATAATAACTTCAGCATAACTTATGGAAAAATCTCACGTTCTTATTGTTATGATTAGCAATTCCTCTTCTCATCTCACTAAGAATCTACAATATCTTTACTTATAAAACCATTCTATTCCCTTAATTACATTAGCTATTCTTATTCAACAAGTATTCATTCAGTGGTCAGAGAAAGCTTCAGAGAAGAAAACTGAACTGTATTTTTAAAGGAGAGGTAGGATTTGGGGACCAGCAGATGGCGTAATGGTTACATCACTGGACTCTAAGTAGTCGACCAAAGTTTGAATCCCAGACCCGGCGGCTTAAAACTCATGCTAGGCATATGTGTGTGCATGCTCAAAATCCCAAGAAGAGAATGGAGGAGAACGGATTGTGGTGTGACTGTCCCTCTAAAGGGCATGATTTCTCACTTTCTGTCTCTCTATCTCTCCAGCTAACACATGTACCCTATAGCAAAAATCTCTCTCTTAAAAAAAAGGGGGGGGAGAGGTAGGATTTATTGATAGACTGAAAAAAAAATAGGTAGTTCTGTTGTAAGAGATGGGCTAGCAGAAGCAGAAGCATGAAGTAGGGAAAATTAGTAAATTGATAAGGGTGGGGTAAGGTGCTAAATGACAGGAAAGACACAGGTTAGTAGAACTTTGCAATAATCCAGTTCCTCTCTGTATGATGTTGATGTTCTTCCAGGAAGACAGGATAAGAACAACCTGTGGAATTCTCTTGAGCACTTTTTAGATGTTGTGGTTTCTTTTGGTCAAGGATAATTTCATTGTAAGCAATAGGAGCCACTAAAATGAGCTTAAGCAAAAAAGGATAATTTATTATAAATAATCAGGAGTATTTCAGTGAACCTAAAGGTACGAGGTCCAAAGAAGAGGAGCAGGGGGCCAGCAGGTAGTGTGGTAGTTAAGGCACTGGACTCCCACATGGCCTACCACAGTTTGAGTCCCAGAACTGTGGCTTGGCTTCTCACTTTGTCTCTCTCTCTCTCTCTGGTGAGCAAGTGTGCCCTGTAGCAAATTTAAAAATAATAATAATGATAAGTAAAATTAAATAAATAATTCTTTTTTTAAAGAGGAACAGAAAGTTATTCTCTGTGTTCTCTCTCACACATACATATACATATGTATGCAGGCACACACACACATACACATTTCTGACTGTCCCCGCACACCATTATTCTCTCAACAATCCTTTCTCAGCTTTTCCATGTGGTTGCCACCATAGCTTCTGGCCATACAAGTCACAAGGGGTCACAGACTAAAGTGATTCATCCCTGGAGGATCAGGTTTTCCTGGACCTAGAAATTAAATCCTATACTATATTACATAAATTTCTAAATAATTTTCTCTTTATTCATATATCCTCAGAAAATAGAGGTACGGGTCTTCCTTTATTGCATTGCTTGTGTGAACCATATACAGTTCTCTCTGGATATGCTTTAGTGGTATCTTCCAGGGTATAACACCTGATCTGTGGGATATCTTCTCTCAACTGTACTCTAATGCAGTGTGAAGGCTCTTTTCAAACAGAAAGTACTACTTAACTTAGGAAATGAAGAGATACTGTAGAGAAGTTCTACATTATTTTCAAAATAATTTAAAGTTTACTTTAGCATATAAAAAATCAGAAGGACTAAATATTAGTATTATTCCACTATGCAGATTTTCAGAGACATGTAATTGTTTATAAAAACATGATCTTGGGTAAGAGAAGAACAGCTTCATTTTTTTTACAAAAGGATACTCTATGACCCTAGTCCTTGTGTCATCAGCAGAATAAAATATTTGGGGACAGGTATAAGATGATTAAGTCAAAAAGCAATGGGCAAATTTAAAATAAATGAGCTAGCTAAATCAGAGACGGTTATAAAATAGAAAAAAAAAAAACAAGCAAAAACCAAGCTTATCATTTCTAAAATTACTTCAATCCTATAAAAAAGGAAGAGTCTTAAAATGGGTTTTTTTAAAGGGGAAACTCCAGAGCATGCATGTGGAAGCCAGATATATTACTTCTTATGCATCTGTCATTAATTTTATAATTGGACTTTATGAATATCCCAATTGAAAAACAAACGGTTTATATCAGTGGAAATGATTCAGTTTTTATTTTTATCAAAGTTAGTACAAGCTAATAATTCTTTTTCAGAGTAGTAGTTGTTTGCACATTATAAGCACATGTCTCATGCTTTCCTTATAAGGATATCCGATGGAATGTTTTTTCCCTTCTTGGCCCCCTTATAGTCAGCATATTTCCGTTCATATGAGAAGAAAGTAGTCATTTGAAGTCTATGAAGAAATGTCTGTTTGACTAACAGATGTCTATGCTGGAATAAGCAGGAAGTCTTCCAGTTCCTTCCTAATACAAAGGCCCACTCGTGATAAAAGAAATGGCCAAACAGCTTGGGGATAAATAAGGCAATTTCTATTCCACCAAACATCTGTCCTAAGCCAGCTAGGAAGGTGGAACCAACAAAATCCCTCATTCTGCATAATTAAATGCTTTTTTCTTTCTTTCACCCCTTTTCTACCCTTTCAGAGTCTATGTTTAACATTATTGAAAATCAGTCAAAATTCTACTTTATTGATCCCATCACCAATATTTTAACCTGGAATGCTACAAAGAGGCAAGTGCATAGAAATGGATGAACTCTCTGAGTTAGAGAAGAATTTAAAATCCAGTTTAGTCCCTGAAATGCATTGAGCACCACTCTCTGCCATCCACCATACTAGGCACACTGGATACAGAGCTGTGCATGGTAAACATCCCTTATCAGTAAAGATAACCAATAACTATTTCAACGTGCAAAGAGGTTAGCAAATTAATTTTATAAGGTGATAAACCAAAACAGAGTGATATAATAGTGGCTGGTAGAGAATGATAAGAAAGCCAACTTAGAGTGGGTGGTATGTAGACTTGATGTATGAACAGAGACAAGGAACAAGCAGCTACTTTCTGTAGATCTAGGACAGAACGTTCCAGAAAGAGAAAACTACAAATACTCAGGCCATGAGGTGGAAACAAGCTTGATGTTGAAATAGCAGAGCAAATGCTCAGTGGCTGCAGCATAGTCAGTAAGGGGAACATGAAAGGTGAGTAATGAAGGCCAAGTATTACAACCCAGGAATCAAAAAGAAAAAAGACAGCTGTGGTCCTAACTCCAACCAAATGATACGCAAACCCATTAGCTGAGTAAACAAAATAATACCACCCAGGAGGTGGTACAAATTTCATTTTCTGTTACCTAGAAATAATGCAGAACTACAATAGTGGGCTCCTGAGCAACTAGAAAGGGACTTCTTTATAATAAAGGGCAGACTAGACCTGTCTCCATCAGCAGGTACCATCTTCCTTTCTCGGGATAAGGGTTGTTCAGAAAGTGATTTGTTCCATTCATTTTCTCAGGTAGCAAATGCCCATTCATCCATCACCTCCTTTGCACCCTGGAACCTGGGTGTTCCATATCGCCAGAGCGATAAGGAGAAGCAAGCTCTGGCCTTGAAGGATTGTTCTGGAAGTCTGCCAGACCACTAGATCATTTCCCAGTGTTCTACAGAATGATCATTGTTTCTAGATACAGCTAACATGGATTATTATCAGAGAACCGGTTTACCCTAGATGAATTAATGAATTTTGACACCATATGTTAGGTTACTGTCTTTTGCTAACCTTTTTTTTGCAACCTCTGAAAAAAATGGAACAAGATAAATCTAGTATTTTCCTCCTCTATGTTAGGCCAGGCTCTATTCCCCTCAAAGTTGGTAATCACCAGAGGGGAGAAAAGTAAAGTGAAGAAGTCAGAGATTTTTCACAAAGGAAACTTCTATAGTTTCAGAACACATATATTTATGTGTAAACATAAGTAAAAGGCAGAAAATCTGGGTAACAGTCTAGTTCAATAGCATAGAATTCATTCAGCAATCTAGTTACAACATACACACACACACACACACACACAAACACGAGTGAGAGGTCTTCAAAAGTTAATGAAAATGCACATTACAGAAAATTATGCATGAATTCCAAAATTTCTACATCAAAATAAACTTTTTCCATAAACTTTTAGAAGTCCCTCATGTGTATACATTTAATTTATATTAATATATAAAAATTAAATTACATAAGTATAATAAATATAATTCCTTATATATATATGTGTATATGTATATGTATATACATACATGTGTATTTATATGCCATATGTATAAATACAACAAATATAAATATCTACATACCACTACATATATGCGTACATACTCACACATACACACCTCTTCCCACAAAATAAAATGAAAGTTGTGCAGGAAGAGAGCCTTGAAAATGTATTTTTCCTGGATACGTATATGTAAGTCCAGCTTTCCTTATCCAACTAATGAGGCAATGGTTCTAGCCACTCCTTATTTGTACATTTTATTACATTTCTATATCATACTCATTTCCATTCTTAAATAAAATATAATATGCTCTTCAACTTGTCTGCTGCTGTTTCTGCTTCATTGTTTGTTCCCATTGTGTTATTAATTTCAATATCTAAATAGCATTTAGATAGCAATAACCATGTGTGTTTAACACATATGTGTTGATAATGCCTTCAGACATTAGTTTAATTGCTTTCATATTAATCTTTTTGTATTTTTGAAGTATCACAAAACACTATTCTGACATTAAACTTATTGAAAATAAAGAAGTCAGGTTTATTACTGTTTGAACAGATTTTAATGTTTATAACATTACTCTAGTTATGTACTCTTTTTTTCATAGATTGAATATTATTTTGGAATGAAATAATTAAAACCCAGAAAATAAATTTCCCCTACATTGGTTACTAGTGTACACAAATCTATCAAAATTAAGTTTTACGGTCTTCCAACTCACTCTTTCCCTTTGCCCTTTAGTTTTTTTTTTTTTTTTTTTTTTTTGAGAGAGAGGTTTTGGCTATAGGGTGCGTGTGCTCACTAGAAAGGCAGAGAGAGACAGAGAGATAGAAAGTGAGAAATCATTAGAAATCATTCCCCCCCCAGGGGGGATGGCCATGCCGCAATCCCTTCTCCTCCTTTCTCCTCTTGGGTTCGTGGGCACACACGCCCGGTGTGAGTTTAAGCCACCGGGTCTGGGACTCAAACCGTGGTCGACTATGTGGGAGTACAACAACATAGCCATTACACTAACTGCTGGTCCTAAATTCACTCTTTTTTTTTCCCCAAAAAGGCAACAATAAAGTAGTATGCTTTGATTTAACTCCTATTATTTCACATAGATATTCACACACACACACACACACACACACACACACACGCATATACTTCTTTTATTTTTTATTTTATTCTAAATCTTTTATAGATTTTAAAATTTTTATTTATTTATTGTCTCCCTTAAATGTTTTGCTTCTTTCTTTTTCTCTTGATTCCTTTCCTCTCACCCTTCCCCATTTCCCACCTTCTTCCCACATCACACACATACTTCTCCTCACTCCATTACCCTTATTATAAGGGGACTCAAATGATGTCTGGGCTAGTCCATAGAAATTTTTTAGGTATGCAAACATACATGAATATATTTAAAATATAGTGCCTACTGCTTTAGGTAATACATTGATTCCCACGGTTCTGTTTTATTGGGTTTTGGGTTTTTTTAATCAATATCCTTGAAAATAATTTTAAGAGTAGGGTACTATGTCAATGGAGTAAAGAGGTCTTTAATTAGCAGCTAGTGGTATTTCTCAGTTAGTAATATTTCTTGAGATAATTAAGTTCACAACAAATTGGTCCCCATTATCTTTTGGTATTTTAATCATTATTTTCTTTAACTTTATTTGTTTATTTTAATTTGACCAGAGAGGAACAGAGTGAGGAAGAAACAGAGAGAAAGAGAGAAAGCCAAGTCTGGGATTCTAAACACAGCTGGCCATGTAGGAGGCCAGCACCCTTAACCACCACACCACCTGTGAGTCCCAGTCCCCATTAACTTTTTTAAGAATTATTTTATTTAAATGTCTTTATTTTTAATTTTACCAAAGAGGGACAGAGTGAAAGAGAGAGAGAGAGGAAGAGAGAGAGAAAGAGAGTGAGAAAGTAAGGTGCCAGGTCTGAGACTCGAACCTTGGTCAGCCATGTGGGAGTCCAGAGCCCTTAACCACCATGCCACCTACCGCCCCCCCTCCATTATCTTTTTAAAAGGATAAATTTTCAGTTTTTAGGTTTTCTTATATAATTACTCATTTCAATGCTCTATTATGGTAACAAAGTTCCCTTAATACTTTTAATAAATTGTATATCAAAATCACTTTCTAAAATAAGAGACTCTTCTGATCTTTTTTCTGAATGAATAACATACAAGAAATAGTGATTTAATCTGAATAGAGAAAAGGAAAAAAAAAAGAATTACAAAAAGTAAAACAAAATAAAAAACAAACAAACAAAAAAACAAGAAACCTCTGGCCACAAGCAGAACTACTATGAAACAGTATTTATGGGAAAATACCACCTGTGGATGTTACTATTTCAGTTTCAACTAACCCACATCTGTAAATTCAGAAAGCTAGTTGCCATGTGTCTTTCCAACTGAAAAGGGCAAAAGACAACTGGTTGCCATATGCTTTCTACAGAGAAATTATAAACAGGTTACTCAGTATGGACCACATATATAGGATCTACACATGAGTGCCCTAGGAGAGGATCTGGCCCAGTCTCCTTTAGCTAAAAAGCTTCAAGCATCACAGTGTCCCCATGTGTCCACTGCATAGTGAAACAGATAACCGCTTTTACCCTGAGGTTGTTTTGTAATAAAAATGAGACTGGGCAATGGGCAGTCCAGGCAACCATCCAAAGCAGTTCTTGTGGCTTATAGATGTGCATATGTACATAAAAAAATGTAGACTAATGCTCTTTGAAGACCATAGAAAACATACTAAAAATTCCTAGGAATACATTGTATCTTTCTCTGTATCACAATACATACAAATACACACACAAATCCAAATATACACATTTAGCCAAAGAAATTAAGAAATCCCTTACCAAGGCTGGAGGCTTTCTCAAAGACAACAAACTACAAAACGATAGATGGTTCTCCTTCCTCTACTCTGTCACAGGCTAACTGAGATGGTAATTAAAGATGTCTGATGCCCTAGGCAGTGAGCTCTGAGTGAGGAGACAGAATAAAAAATAAAAGGCAGAGAGAGACTGCTTTCAGGCTGTTCAGTCTTCAACATCAGGAGAAAAGGGTAAAAAATTCTTAAGATTTCTACTTTATCTTTGCTCAACAGAAAAGGGAAGTGATACATCAATCGGCTAAAGGAGAAGTAATTGATGGCAGTGCTACCTGAATACCAGCCATTAAAGACCAAAGTACTAGTTGAAAGTCTTCAAGATAGCCAACTTTTGATTGACCACTACTTAGAAATTAGCGCTGGAAGAGCTAACTTGCTATCGAAGGTCTCTACTTAGCAACTGGTAGTGCTTAGAACATGTGGGAGCTTGGATTAGTCACCTCAGCTCCAGGCTGGAGGGAGCCCCATGTTGCTCAAGGTCTTGGCTGGACACTTATACAAGAAAGTAGAAGGAAAATAGACAGAGTAGCTCCTAGCTGGCACTAGGATTGTCTACTTCCCCGTAAATTCCCTTCACTCCTTTCTCTAAGACAAAGCAACGCAGTCAATGGCCTTTCTCAGCTCACTAGAATGTAATTCCTCTTTGAGACTTTATCCTTTGAAAATATCCTCACTATTCTTCCTTATCCTCATCTCCAGGATATAATTATTGGGGGAGAGTGCTTATATATTTTACCTATCTTTTGCTCAAAAGCAGCTCAGCCTCTACTTCCTCCAAGCCAGGCTATTCTGTCTTCCAAGGACCTAGGCTCATCTTGAGCTTTTATCTGGCCCTTTAAAGTAAATGTTGGCGTGCCATTGCTACCTCATCAGCTCCTGTGTACACACCACCTGATCATGACACAGCAGTTGTAGAAATCCCTCTCTGATCAGTATTCACACAGCGTAATCCACACATGGTAAGTATCAGCATCTTCTCAAACAGGTAGCTTTGTCTGGTCTTAGAGATCCAGTGGGCAGTAACTAAAACTAGCTTTTTATTTTATCTAGCAAGCACTGGCTGATTAGTAACCAAAGATTTTATTTTTAATCCTTTTCATGTTACCATGAGAGAGAAGAGAAAGAAAAAGATCTGAGAAAGCATAAAGGACATGGTAGGCACTAAGGAAATGTGAAAAACGGGACCAGCAGATGGCATAATGGTTACGTTGCTGGACTCTAATGTAGTCAACTGCGATTCCAGTCCCAGACCTGGCAGCTTAAAACTCATGCCAGGCGCACACACATGCATGCCCAAAATCCTGAGAGGAGAATGGAGAAGAGATTGCAGTGTGGCCATCCTCCCTAAGGGGTGGTTTCTCACTTTCTGTCTCTCTGGCAAGGGCAAGGGCACATGCCCTATAGCAAAAATCTCTCTCTCTAAAAAAGAAAGAAAGAAAGAAAGAAAGAAAGAAAGAAAGAAAGAAAGAAAGAAAGAAAGAAAGAAAGAAAGAAAGGGGAAAAAAAGAAAAGAAAATGTAAAAAGCTTTATTTTTCATCTGTGCTTTTTTTTTGAGAGAGATATTTTTGCTATAGGGTATATGCACTCACTAACGTGACAGAAAGCAAGAAATCACACCCCCGCCAGGGGTGGGGGACAGGGATGACCACGCCACGAAATGCCACAATCCCTTTTCCTCTCAGGATTTTGGGCACACACACACACACACACATGCCTAGTGTGAATTTTAAGTCACTGGGTCTGGGACTTGAACCACAATTAACCATGTAGAAGTCTAGCACCCCAACCACTATACCACTTGTTGGCCCCCATCTATGTTTTAAAATATTTGTTTTGCCTGTGTGAAAGGAAATATTTCACATTAAGCATTATAGGTTCAGAAACTCACCCTAAGTTCCTATATCATAATAAGATACAGAAAGAGAAAAATTGAAATAAAATGGGTCAGTATAATTTACATTCTGTCCTGTGGATAGCTCTAGCCTCTACATGGCTCAAAGTGATAAGGAGAATATTGTCTAGGAATCAGAATGCAGTAGTCAGCAAAGCTCTCAGACAACAAGTAATGTGATAAGCCATGACCCCCGTCCATGTGCTTCGTCTTTGGACCATACTTAAGCAGGATCTTCACCATGAAGACACAGAAGGCAGTGGGGCAGACTGAGATTTGGAGCCCCCACTGACCATAGCATCAAGCATTCATGTCTTATGTCATTTTTTTCTCATACTGATTCTAGTCTTGGCCATGTGTAAGTTTTGGCAAAGCTTAATTAGTCCCTGCATCATGGGACTTGTCCTCATAGAATGCATCTTTTTGACAACCAGCCACTCTGCTGTAAGTAAACCCAAGAAGCCATGTGGAGGAGACTTGAGAACCTTGGCTAACCACCCCAGTTGAGCTCCCAGTCAGAGGCCAGTATAAACTGACAACCATGGGAATGAGGCTATCTCGTATTTTCCAGATGTTCCAGTGTCTTTGCTGACACCTTGTGAAGCATAACTGCCAGACAATATACTCATGAAAAATGATAACCACTACTGACTTCAGCCACTAAATATTGGAGTTGTTTGTCATTTATAAATAGATAACCAAAACAAATAGGGAATGAAAGCAAGAATCAACACATTATTAAATGAGCTCAAACCAGCTTGGTACACATTTGACTGAGTCCCCCAAGACCTAAGTTCTTGGTCAAGTAGTTTTCAAGCTAATAGTTTACCAGAGCTACCTTCAGAGCTTTTTCAAAGTGCACATGACTGAGTCCACCTCAAAATTCTGACCCCAAAACAGTCAGATCTGGGAAACTTGTGTGTAAAAAGCTCTACTGCTATGTCCTCCAGTGTCAAAACTGCCAGAAGAGTCTGTACTGACATGACCAGTTATTTTAACTGGGCAACATCACATATGACCTCACATCTACCTTCAACACAGAAAATGGCATCTAATCAAAACTTAGTTGTAATCAGTCTCTTTTATGGAGCAATATGTGCTCAGGGACCCTATAAGAAAAATTAAGTAGTGTTGGAATATGTTTCCAAACCTTTATTGGGGAAAAATAAAGGTCAACTCTCTACACGTTAATAACAAAAATGTCCTCAAGGTCAAGCTGAGCATAAAACACCTCAAATAAAAACTTGGAGAGAGACTGTCTAACAGGAGCAGAGGAGAAAAGGAAGCAGGGCAGCATGAGAGTGTGTCATCACAACAATTGCTCCTAGTGTCCACCCTCGCTTCATTATGGTCAAAGGAAAGGAGAGGTTTCACAACTGTATACATAATACTGGGTGAGAATGAGGCAGGTCAGGGGAAGCAGAAGGTGGGGGTGGCCCATTTTCCTCATCTGCTCAACATAAGTCTGTGAGGAAACATGCTGACTCTTTCAATAATAGCAATGAAAGACAAACATCAGGGGGACGGGTATTGAAGCTATGAAGTCCAGCTGGTCCCTCCAGCAGGGAAATTCTCCCCTTCCCCCATTGCCAACCTTGCAAAAGCTGGATATGCATTTATTAATAAAAGGGTTTTTAATGTGTGATGGCAGCAATAGGACAAGCAAGAAGTCTCCAAGGAAAACACAAATTTAGAGGGTCAAGACCCCTCCCCACATTCCTCCAATAATTTTAGAGGAGTTGGATCTAGCTGTGTTAGGGGAGATAAAGGGTTTCCTTTCAAAAATAAAATCAATTAATATGTCTGAAACATGGGAAAGAATAAACGGATGCTTCACTTCCCCCTGTTTGGACATGTGCTATCCAAGGTTCTCTTTGTTGCAAGTGAATGAAAACAAGGCAAACTGCCTTAAGCATAAATGAGGAGTTTACCAGCTGATTAAAGAAAAAAATCTAACAGTACGTTGGCCTGGGTCATGGCTAGATCCAGGTGCCCAGACAAGTTTTTATGAAGCTACTTTTCTGTGTCTTGACTCGGCTTTCCCCCATACTAGCTACATTATCAGGCCAGCTCCCTCCATATAGTGGTGAGATGGAAGCTAGACTCTCTGGGCCATTTTCCTATCCTGTCAACAACCTTCCACTGAAAGAGTTTCTCTTTTCCAGTTATTTCCAAAAACTGAGTCTCCTTTATTGTGACTAGGTCACATACCTATCCCTGACCCAAGCACTGTCCTGCAGAATATAATTTTCTGGGTGAACAACCCTGGAACATGGAGAGGAGTCAAGTCTAGCTATACTACATAACAACAGTAGAAGAAGAGAAGCTTCACATGAAAATGTTGTGCTGTTTGTTTTTTTTTCTTTTCTTTTCTTTTGTTTGTTTGTTTACCAGGGGAAAAAAGGTGAATACATATTATACAGGTAAACTTTAATACATAGATTTAAATCACAGAACCAGACTTCTGGAAAGACAACTTACTCATTTTCATGTAGGGACTTGTGCAGGCTCTGTATGTTTGATGGAACCCATAGATGCTAGCTCTGTACCCTCCATGTTAAAGAGTTCTTATTCCTTCCCCAGCACCCACTGGTCATCCTATAGCTGACAGAATCATTGATGCTCAATCATCATCATCCTCAAGGGCCTAAAATAGACCAGATCAATTGCAATTTATTTCAGTCAAAGAAAACTTGAAGATTTTTGGTCTCAGCTCCTCTACTACTTGTTGCTATGTGCCTAGAAAGTTAAGCAACTGTTAAATCTTTCAGCTTTCTCTCAAGTAAAAGAAAAGAAAAAGAAAAAGAAAAAAAGATAGAAAATCCAAGATATTTCAAAAAGACATTCTACTGAAATGAAAAACATCTTAAAAAAACTGTCATCACTCTTAAAAGTCTTCTCACCTGGGCCAAGTAACAATGTGTGCCAGATGAACAAAAAAGAAAAATGCCAATTTTATTGACTTTACCACCTCATCCTGTTCTTCAGGTCTGTGAAAAATACTTAAAGGGTAATTTTTTTAAAAATTCTGTACAAATCTGCTCTACATCAAAGATTGTTTTGAGGAGGGTGTTGCCCAGATACAGAACAGAATACTTAAGCTGGAATAGTTTAATTTCCACTATTCCTGGTAAAATAAAATAGTTGGTGATGTGAGGAATATAGGTTTCTCAGATTCCCAGCTTAATTGTCAAGATATTTTATAATCAAGGGAACCAACAGTTAGCGTAATTGCTATGTCGCTGGACTCTCGACCGCGGTTCACGTCCCGAACCCGGTGGCTTAAAACTCACACTGGGCACATGTGCGTGTGTGCCCAAGATCTCAAGAGGAGAATGGAGGAGAAGATCCCGAGAGGAGAATGGAGGAGAAGGAATTGCAGCGTGACCATCCCCCCTGGGGGGTGATTTCTCGCTTTCTGTCTCTATGTCTCTGTCTGTCTGTCTGGCAAGTGCACGTGCCCTATAGCGAAAACCTCTCCAAAAAAAAGAGAAATATTTTATAATCAAGTCAGCATCTTGTTGGCTTCTCATAGTGTCTTCACGTACGTGGTTGAAAAGAAGCCAGTCCTTTCATTCCTCTCTTCCTGTCCTTAGCCTCCATCTTGACCCAAATCCTAACCACAATCAGAACCTAACCAGATAAATATTAAATGGAATTAGCATTTGAGCCCATTATCTCAATGCTTAAGCATGAAAGAATGTGTAATTGGGGCAGAATAAATAGAAAGAGCCATGAGAAATATGCATTCTACCTACTATACAAAATCGTCAGGCCTCCACATGAGATGCAAGTGCAGAGAGCAAAAAGGGCAAAGGAAGACTCATCCATTCACTCTGAGAAGAGCCAGCTGGGTGACCTACTCAGCAATGACTGCACATCATCCTTCAATATTGGTAAGACACCCTAAAAAATCTTCTGGTGTCATGGTTTTATGTATGTATGTATTCCATGAGACAGAGACAGAGAGGCATCCTCAACAGGGTTTTCACACCACAAGTCATCCCTAGTTTCAGCTGACCTGGACCATATTCTAATTTAAAATAGATAATATTTTAAGTTTTGCCTGCCCTATCATTTCCTGCATTACCTGTCCTCTCTTTCCTGCCAATGTCATACCAAATAGGACTTAGAATCCAAGCTATGGAAGATACTTCAAAAAGGTTCTACAGTCCTGGAAAGTCTGATGTACTGTGAACTACTAAGCCACAGAAAGAGTCATGGCCACATGAACCTAGTTTCCATACCCTCACTTTGAGGCTCATTGCCAGTCTGGCTCTTTGTTTAGGTGACCCTTGGCCCCTGAAGTCAATGTTTGTCTTCTAAATGGTATTTCAACACTAACATCTGGTGATGTCCCCCAGCCTGACATTTGTGAAGCAGATGCTTCCAGTGGCCTGGAGTGTGCCTTCTGGGTCAACGTTTTTTAATAATGCCCTCTGGCATTGATCTCTGTGGTACCTCTCCCCAGGTAAGAAAAGAAATGCCACTAGGAAATGGCAGAGAGAAACACTTCAGACCATCTGGAGGTAATCTTGGAATATAAAAGATAGTCTTGTATAAAGAAATATCTAAAGGCAGGGAGTAGAAAAAAAAATCAAGTCCCACATAATTTTTAAAAGTTGTTTAGAAATTTTAACAACTTTTTCTTTACAAGTTGCTCTTTAAATAGCCTGGTAATTCAAGCCTATACAGTTACCTATATGCTTAATGTTAAGTAATTTCTACACACGTTTCTTTCTCTCTGTTCAGTCCTTGCTCCTAAAACTTTGAAGTAAAAAAGAGTAGAATCTGTTACTGAAAAAAAATAAGCCCTTCTCCTCATTCAGCCCCACTATCCCACACCACACACACATGGGCACACACTTTATGGTACTTAGCAGGAAGCTACTCTCGATGTGGACTTAGAGAAAACCTAGTGAGCATAAAGTTCAACCACCTACAACTGTGTCTTTTTAGATTAACATTTTTTCCCAGGTGTCTTGACAAGCTTTCAAAAGTAAGAATCTGGTCAATAATAATTACTTATTTCAACTAGATGAAGTTTATTTTAATCCCCAATACATGAATCAAGAGCTCTTTCTTATTACCACCAAAAATACCTATACAGCTACCTATAGAAAAAGTCCAAATCTTCTTAATCTACTCAGGAGTTTAGTACAAGCAAAAGACTCATGAAGCTGCATTGTAATATCACCATATAGTAATGAGGCTTCTCTTTCCAAAGACCTTAGAACCCATCACCCCTTCATTCATTCATCTTCATGAGAGCTCTGTTAAGCAAGTGGTCAGCAAGGTCAGGAAGGTAAGCACTGCACAACCAATTCGAAGGTAGGCAGAATTCTAAGATCATCCCCAGTGACTCATATCATTGTATTGTGTCGGAAAAGTCATGACATATTTTTCTTTTTTTTTTTTTTTTTAGAGGTTTTTGACATAGGGGGCCTGACATCGCCAGAAAGACAGAGAGAGACAGAGAGACAGAAAGCAAGAAATCTCACACACACACCCGGGGGGATGGCCATGCCACAATCCTTTCTCCTCTTTTCTCCTCTCAGGATCTTGGGCACGCATGTGCACGTGCCCAGCATGAGTTTTAAGCCACCGGGTCCAGGACGTGAACAGCAGTCGACTACATGGGAGTCCAGTGACATAGCCATTACGCTAACTGCTGGTC